>NW_028291134.1:0-600000 GCF_041222555.1 Hakea prostrata
TTAGGCTAGGCTATACCCCGACATGCGCCAATACTTAGACCAAACGGTGATGTGAGAGAGCGGTGACCGAAACCCCAACCATGGATTTGTCCGAGAGGGATACGGGAACCCAATTCCCCCGGTGATGAGTGAGCGAGACTACCTAAAGAAGTATGGTGCTATGACTTAAAGCATGTCTACCATAGATGATCAGCATACTTAGAATAAAGTCATATTGCATTATATGCCTCATATCATCTCGCATCATTTTATGATTATCTTGTGGTTTATGTGTGGTGGGATAACTTCCTTTGCTGAGTTCTTTTGAACTCATTCCTTTTCTGTTGCAATATTTTGTTAGGCTATTCTACGGTGATTACTCCGATGGCACCCCTCCCGAGGCGGACCCAGATACCTCATACTACCATCCGGAGGCTGGCTACGTTGAAGACTTCGGTGACCATACCGAAGAAGATTACCAGGCGTACCAGGGTTAGCCCCGGAGTTGTATGGGAGCAGTCATGTTGGGTCTCCATGGTCCTCAACTTTGAAGAAGATATATTTATTATGGAGGAGACTTATGAGTAGTTACCCCTTCTTTTGTGACAGTATACTTAGAAGAATTGTAATAACTTTAACTTACCTTTATAACTTGAGACTTGTACTTAACTAAATTTTGACCTCACTTCCGTTTGGTGAAGGAGTGGATTCCGCCCACTGCCTTCTTAATTTATCTGATTTGATATTTATTTCCGCACTCTGATTATGTCTGACACCTTATTTCTGAATTCCATGATCATTCATTGTTAGTTTATGATTATTATCTGTTCATGATTGTATTATCGTCGATGTGGATTATGTGGTCCCTGAACTATGGATCTTCGGGGCTGTGGATCACATCCCGGGTATGCCAGATAGGGTACTGGCTGGGTGGATGTGACATATCTTGTCTCAGCATCTATGAGTACATGACTCACATAATTGACTGGGTTCTGGATTGTCTCCCCTTTCACCAGTCCAGCGCTGACTGCAGCTAGTGAAATGGCAAGGTAAACTGTAAGAGGCTCTCCGGTCACTGGCCGGGCCAAGACAGGTGTCGTCCCGAGTGACATTTTTAGTTGTTCAAATGCTTGTTGGCAATCTTCCGTCCATGTGATGGCCTCTGAACTGGGTGTAGCCTTCAATGCTTTTCACAAAGAACTACATTTTTCCCCGGCTCGGGAAATGAACCGGTTTAATGCTGCTACCCTTCCGGTCAATCATTGGATCTCCTTCATTGTGACGGGCGGTTTCATCTCGATCAGTGCTTGGATCTTCTCCGGGTTGGCTTCAATTCCCCTTTGGGAAACCATGAAGCCGAGGAACTTCCCAGAAGAAACTCCGAAGGCACATTTCTCGAGGTTCAGATGCATTTGGTACATTCTCAGTACGTCAAAGGTTTCTTCAAGGTTTGCCAAATGCTTTGCCCGAACCAGGATCTTCACGAGCATGTCATCAACATAGACTTCCATGTTTTTCCCAATCTGTTGTTGGAAAATTTTGTTGACGGCTCTTTGATAAGTGGCTCCCGCATTCTTTAAACTGAATGGCATCACCCAGTAGTAATAACTCTCCCGATCGGTCATGAATGATGTATACTTCTCATCCTCCTGACTCATCAAGATCTGGTTGTATCCTGAATATGCGTCCATAAAACTAAGGACTTCATGCCCCGCAATCGCATCAATCAGGAGATCAATCCTCAAGAGAGGGTAACAGTCCTTCGGGCAGGCTTTATTTAAATCTGTGTAGTCGGTACACATTCTCCACTTCCCGTTTGCCTTTTTGACCATCACTACGTTGGCCAGCCAGGTGGGGCATTCAATTGTTTCTATGAAACCTGACTTTTCCAATTTTTCAACTGCGACTCTAATCGCTTCATGCTTTTCGATTGCGAAGTTTCTCCGTCTTTGGATGACAGTGGTGGCATCCTTTTGGATACAGAGCTTATGCTCTGCTATCCGCCTGTCTATCCCGGGCATGTCACTTGCTGACCATGCGAAAATATCTACGTTGTCATACAGGAACTATGTGAGCTCCTTTTTAAATTTGTTTGGTTGCTCCGATCCGATGAATGTTCCTCTCTCGGGTAGAGACTGGCTGAGTTTATTCTCTCCAGTTTTTCTACCGGTTCCGCTCTTTGCATGCTTTCTTCATCTCGATCATCTCGAACTTCTATAGTCAAAGCGGTTCCCGAACTCTCAGACCTCCGTTTCTCCTTCAGGTAGTTGGCATAACATTGCCGGGAGGTAGATTGATTTGAGCAGCATTCTCCAACCCCCGCATCAATCGGGAACTTCAATTTCATGTGTCGAGGGGATACAATTGCCTCAAGTGCATTGAGTGTTGGCTGTCCTAGGATCACATTGTATGCTGGTCTTTTACAACCATAAAGTTGACTTGGACAAGTGTATCTCGGGGTGACTTCTCGATCTTGAGATCCAAGTGGATCGTTCCTTTGGCTACTGCCGAGGATCCTGCGAAACCATACAGGGGGGTTGATGAAGGGGTCAGTAAATCATCAACCAATTTGAGTCTTTTGAAAGCCTCGTAGGAGATCAGGTCAACGGATGATCCTGTATCAACCAGGACCCGGTGAACTTCCTGATTAGCAATTTTGACCTTGATGATTATCGCATCATCATGCGGCGCTACAACTCCGCATAGATCCTCATCTGTAAAGGTTATTGGTTCCGGGCATGCCAGATTTGGTCTCTTTTTGGGTAGGTGAACGGCTCTCACGAACCGTGCTTTTTGCTTTGCCTTCCTGATAGATTCTACAGTTGGGCCTCCCATGATCACGTAGATGGGTGTCTCCTCCCGATCTTCTTTTTCTTTTCCCTTATCAGCCTTTTTGGCGGCTTCTCTCGAGCTAGGTGATCGGGCTCTCTTTCTGGGTTCTGGCGAATTTATTCGAGTCTTTCCCAACTCACGAACATACTGACCAAGTTTATCTTGTTGGATTAATTTCTCGATTTCTTATTTCAGAATTCGACAATTATCCGTGTGGTGCCCGTAGTCTTTATGGAAACGACAAAATTTTGTCATGTCCCGATCCTCTGGAAGAGAATGCAGCTTCCCGGGCCACCTCAAATATTTCATGTCCCGGATGTTCATCAGAATCTCTGACGGCTTTGCGTTGAGGGGAGTGTAATTCACCCGTCCCTGATCACGCTTCCACTTATTTCTTGACCCCTGATTTTTGTCATTCGGGGAATTCTTATCTGTATCCCGATTAGATCTTCTATCTTGATCGGCTTTTACCCAAGCGTTTATTACTTCGTAAACACTGGCTTGCTTCTGGCACTTACGCAATAGTGTCCCATATGTTTTGGGCTTATCTGTTAGTAAGACTTCCAAAAGTCTTTGATGAGTGATCCCACTCCAAAGTGCGTTGTACGCTACTTGATCATCAAGATCTTCGATCTCAATGGCAACCTTGTCGAATCGTTTCAGGAAATCCCGAATGGATTTGCTTCTTCCTTGCCGTATGGCGAATAAACTGTCGGACGTCTTCTTACTCCCGATGGCACTACGGAACCGGGATATGAACTTCAGAGCAAGTTCCCGAAAGTTGTTGATGGATCCCAGTTCTAGGCCGCTAAACCACTTGATGGCCGGTCCTTTGAGTGAAGTCGGGAACGTCCTGCAAAGCAGTTCGTACTCCCGACCAAGTAAAGTCATTACTGACTTGAAGTAGCTTATATGCTCCTTCGGGTTCGTCTTTCCCTCGAACGGGGTAAAGGTAGGCATGATGAAATTCCGTGGAAGAGGCATGTTCATAATCTCATCTAAGAATGGTTCTCGGTCAATAACGTCCAGATCTTTGTCGTGTTCCCGATCTTCTAGCTTTCGCTTGACCGCTGCCACTCTCTTTCGGAGTCGATTTTGCCTAGCCCCATCTTCATCAGATTCAACGGCCTCCTCCCTTCGGGAGTGTGTTGGGGTCACAGACACCCTTGAACGTGAAGGCTGAGAAAGACTTTCTCCTTGGTCCTTGATCTCCTCCCGATGACTCCTTTGGGGTAGGGATCCGGTCTTAGATGGTACCGAAATACGATCCAAGGCACTGATCCTGGTCCCGTTCGGTGTTGTTTGGCGATTATACCGATCGGGATGGGTCACCCCTCGTCCCCAGGTTTGCCTACCTCATGGGACACCCCTTCTTTTTCGGGATCCTCTCACCATCTGGAAGGCTCTCAGCAACCTTCCCGCCTGAGTGTTACGTCTCGGTCCTTGCTCGACTCCAATTTGATGGACCAAGTTACGCAACACTCCTTGCATCTCGAGCATGCCCTTTCTTATTTCATCCACATCTGCCACAGTAGCATGGCCCTGGGGACCTTGGATGTTCCTTCCCCGTTCGGGCCTTCTAGAACCAGGTTGTCTTGAAGAGGATCCTGTTCTACTCGGGTTGAGGGATCAACCCCATCTTCTAAAATCATTTGATCATCCCCGGTAGTTTCCTGCCGGGAACGTCCATTTACTCGTCTCACCATGACTTTGGAACTTGTCGTTCCCACAGACGGCACCAAACTGATGCGTCTTAGTTAAACTTCTGGATTGACTGAGCCTCCTCTCGTATTTGGGACGATGAGTCCTGCAAGAAAGGTTAGATGCCGGCCGGCTCGTGTGCCGGGCAGCCGCCTCCGATGGCTAAGTCAGATGATGAGCAACAAGAATTCTTATGTAAAAGCAACACAAGATAATGCTCATAGTGTATTGGATGCTTACCAGAGAGGTATGTCCCCTATCTTATACTGATTATGTTACCTTATATGCATTTGGTAAGTTTATCTGACGGGGGCTGTCATATCTTCTGAGATCACGCCTTCCTTTTATTAATCCCGTGCAATCGTCAATGGAGTTGACTTTCTTAATAGGGGAAGGTTGCTATATTAGTCGTACGTTCATCATGCCTCGATCAAGTCAGTCGGTTATGATCCCGATTGAATGTGGAACCCCAACTTGGTATTACCCAAGGGGCTAAAAAACCTGTGCCAGGAGGTGGCCAACCGGATGTGGAGATCCATTCGGGTCTGACCCGGTTGGATATGAAACTTCCGTATCACACCCATTTCCAAATTAAAAAAATGGCACATTGGTACACAAATATATCGAGAAATAGTTTTATAACAAGAGCTCGTCTCTTGAATGGGAATGTTATAAAACAGATATTAAAAGAAAAGGAGAAGTGAGCTTGAGTTGAAAAGAAAAAAGGGAAGGGAAAAGTTGCAAACTGGGTACAATATTGATGTATGTGCGCAACTCGTCATTAGCATCCAATTGTAAGTGCAGCAACCTAGGTTGGGCTGGACCTTTAAAATCCTGACCTTGACCTTGAATACCTTAGCCCGGTCTTGACCCTAGCCTTGTTCCTATAGGGCCAATCCCAGCCAGACCTTGATAGACATTTAGCTGTCTTTGGTATCATTTTCATTTTTTATTTTATTTTTGTCTTTTTAACACAAATCATTAGTAAATATATATAAAAAAAAAATCATCGTTTGGTACCCCTTCAGTATAACTCTTATAGAAAGATAAAATGTTTGATAACCATATAGTGTGAATAGTTTTTATGCAATGGGTGTGTCCTTTACCCATCTTCCATCTAATGACCTCAAAACCATAGTAAAGGTGAAAAAGGTTTGTTAACTAGACATTACCTTCAGAAGCTTGGATTATGAAAGAAGAGAAAGAACTGAAGTCAATCTGTTGATAAAAGGGAGTATCTGCTTCTGTACACTTAGATTCCCTAAGATGCTTCATAGGAGAAAGGGAGGTGTTATGCCAAATTTCACGTATAGGAGCTCGGTTCCTAACCAATGAGCAGACCTAATTGATTCGTGTTGAATTGGGTGAACATGGGTCTGAGGGGCTTAACTAAAGTACAAAATCAAGTCATGACTTAAGTGGATTGGGATAATCAACAAACAAGCACAAGGCTGAGGCTTCAAGAAAATTGTTTGGATTTCCCGAGCACCGACTGACATCATTCAAGTTATTTTTTGGAGACCCAACCACTGATTGAGATTATTCTCAATGCTAGGGTTGACAATACATCACGTGTTACATTGACGTGTCACCATGTATTGAACAGTGTGCTCACTAACTCGTCATTGAGGATTTGTACTTCGGTAGAGCCTATCACATCAATCTATGATAGTCACCCGCCAACATCCGACATGTTAGGTTTGTTGCCATTGATGTCTAGCATGTCAAACAATGAGGAAATCAAGGCCAGCATGCATGATCTAATGGTCATCCTACCATGCTATAAACGCTCCTCACCTACCTCATTTAATGGTAGTCTTTAACTTCTCTTCCCTTTCATTCTAGCTATTTATCTCAACCTCTAAAAGTCTATCCTCGGGGTAGTGGTGTAATTGAATTTGACTTGAGCATTGGAATTGCCTTTTTGATCACCATGATCAGCCCGCATTGATTGATTGCTCTTAAGGGCAAGTTTAGGCCGACTAGCTAAGGCTTGACAACAGTTCAATCAAGGGGTCATATTCGGTCTCAACAGGAGGAAAGATTTCTAGGGAAGGAGTTTTAGATTGAAGAGTTTGAGCGATTTATTGTTCGTTAATGCTCAACAAAATGGCACTATTCAAGACTTCAGGATGCGATTCCTCGAATTGTTTCTTCCATTACGGCGGAGAATGTTGCCAAAGGGGATGGGGGTGGAGATCTGAATAGGGAGGAGATTTTGTATGTTCAATATAATAACCCCCATAATCCTAACCTGAAACCCGAATTGCAAGTTCGAGTACCCAAGCTTCTAGTCAAAAGAAGTTGTGGGCCATTTGAATTAAAGCCCATGAGTCAGCCCAACCCATGGATCTAGTTGAAGATAGTGAAGAACTTGCCTTGTTTGGAACTAGAATAAGGTCCAGTCGGAAATCGAATGGTTTGGGCAGGTGGTTATCTAGTGTAAGAGAGACAGAGTTAGATGTTGTCAATGCACGAGGTAAGAGTCCTCTATCTGATGTTTAAACTTGCAGCAACATTAGATCAACTGGGAGTGCAAATAACCCAAGTATTGAAAAGTACTCGGCGCGGTTGCTTAAGACAGTTGAATGGCCAAGCAAGCACCACTTTGGCCGGTCACTTGGAATAGTACGGGCAGAATGCCTGTTTTGCCCCTCAACACCCTATTTAAGCCCCCCCTAAATCCTATTTTTCACATTATTTTAATATTGTAGACTGTTGGGGACGGCTGCAATGTCAGAGAACACGTGTTGGAGTGGAAGACCTCATTTCGTGGAGACTTTGTTGACTTTTGGATTCTAGAAGAAGGTAAGTTAACTGCTCTCTTATTCTACTAATTAACTTCACTTTAGAGGGTGATTTGCTTGAAGATGATTGGAGATGGAGAGTAATTATTTCGTTCATTTTCGATTGAATCATCGGGAGAATAAATCTCATATCTATTTTAATGCCAGTTACTCCCAAATAAAGATATTAATTTCCAAATCCATGTTGTGTTTAGTTCTTTCGTTTTTCGTGATTGAAGATGCTTGTGTGGTGTTCTAGGAATGTGATTTGGGCTTAAGATCATCAAATTTTTTGTGAAAGATGAGTGATCAGAAGTCTGAATTTTGGACTTGTAATTATGCTAGGAGACTTGGTAGTTGCTTGAGGAGGTCGCTTCAACCAACTGGCTTAAGCAATTGGCCCAAGTGATCGGTTGGTCGACAGAGCCTGTGTTGAGGCTGGTTTTGCCCAGTTTGATTCCTAAACCTAAATATAACTTTATGAACATAACTCTAGGGTTTACTCAGATCTAATGGAGTTTTTGATTGTGAGGATTTTGGCCATTTATCAATATTTTTCTGTTATGTTAGGTAAGGACACAATTACATATATTGCTGGATTGTTTGATGTACTAATCTGTTTATTGTTCTAAGCATGTCTATAACTCTTTAACTTGTTGTAATTATTGTTATGCATGGATAAATGACTAATTTTGAATTATGAATGATATTTATTGTGTTTCACTTCAATATATGATGAGAGATGTTGAATGGTGTGACTTTGACTTGGGGAATACCTAGATTGGAATCCTTATCCTTGAACATTAGGGACTGTAGTTTGGACCATCGTTTTTTATGTTTCCTGCACTTTGCTTAGTTGTTGTCCTTCATGATTAAGATGTCTAGATGCGTGGTTAGGTTACCCATTACATGCTACTACCCTTTTGGCAGGGGTATTGAAGTTGAGTGATCTATGATGGCAGTGACGTGGTCCTGTGGGCGTTCAACAGAGATAACTAGTCCATGAGAATACACAGGACTATTATCATGCAGTGCTTCGGTTGCATATATTGAGGGTTGGGCTAATGGCCGTCCAAAAGACAGCTTGGATGTCGTGAAGAGACATAAGAGGCATCCGCCCTAGCATATGTGGTTAAGGAATGTTGTCCAATAGAGGCAACCAGTCCGTGAGGATTAGCATTCCTAGGTGGAGACGGATATTAGACTAACAGGGCACTAGGCATGAGGAAAACTATCTGGACCACATGCAGTGTGTCACTGTATGACCTTGCATTGGGTTTAGAATCCTTGACATGTGCCGGTACTAAGACCAATGGTCGTGGTGAGGGAGTGTGGACCAAAACCCCAGTCATGGTGGATGAGGTGGACTGTACCCCTTGCCCCTAGATCCTAATAGAGGTAGCTAGTCTGTGAGGAAGCACGAGTGACGAGATCTACACAGAAGAGAGCTGGTGTATATCTTAAGACATGTTTTCCTAGATAGAGACATGCATAGTTAGACTCCTTATATGCATATTCAGCATATCATTTCATTATTCCTTTCCCTATATTTATGCGATCGTGGAATATATATGTGATTGTTGCCTTATAAAGTTCTTTAGAACTCATTCCTTGTGGATTTCTTTTTTTCTTTAGATTACTTTCCTGGTCATGAGGGAACCATTCTCTAGGAGAGTTTAATGTTGACATAACTGGAGCTATGAACCCTCGGGGAAGAAGAGTTGTAGACAATAATGAAACCATTTTTATTTTTGCTTCCACTCATATATTCTTATTTTTTAGATACTCTCAGTATTCATTGTGGAATTTTGGGACCTTTTATCGTTTATTAATTGAAGAACTGAATATTGTTTGCTCTTGATTATGAGATTGTGTGCTTTAGTTATTACTAATAGTGTAACCCGATCTTGTGGCTATGCATCATACCTACGGGTTGTCAGGGTGGGTCCGATTTCATCGGGTGGGGTGTGAAACTCAGTGTAGGGGGGAAATTTCCATTGAGAGGGGTAGCTTTTTAATTGTCCCATTTGTTTATTTTGAATCATGGTTGTTTGTTTATTTTGTTGTTAGTTCATTTCTTTGAATTAGGCCCAATTACTTTGGACTAAACCAGGGGCATTTTCATGGTGAAACTGAGTTCATTCTAAGCTCTAGGGATGTAGGTGCTAGGTTTATCCTAAGCAATATATGGGCTTGGATTAATTATTGGGATTAATAATTGATGGGGGTCTCAACACATCGGGCTGATGCACTGTCATTAGGTTTGAGATGGGCCAAACCGGTCCATTATGGAAGTGGACTAGGTTTTGGGATTGCTACTATAAATAGCTGTGATGGGGTCCCTCCAATCTCTTAAGTTCTTTTGTTTTCTTCTCTCTCCACAAGAAAGATGTACGGTAGGAAGACGAGAAGATTGGAGAAGGCCTCGTCACTCTCCAGATTTGACATTCAAGATTTGCATCAATCTTCTTCAATATATGTCTGGTGTAAGGTATGCTTAATACTTCATAATATATTATATCGCATTCTAGTTCTTGAATGGTTTTATTATTGATTAGGGTTGAGGAAAACCCTAAAAGTCCCAACAATTGGTATTAGAGCCTTCCCTGCAAAATTAGAATCAATTATTCATTTTAGTTAAATTTATTTATTTTATCTCTGATTGGAACGGCATGGTGTAAATACCGTATCACTGATCGAAATTCTCTTTAATTACTACTAAATAATAATATATTTTTTTCTCTTGGCTTCGCTTCGCTCATATCCGTATTCTAAGGTGTAAGATATTAGTGGGTATTGTAACAATGATTGGAACTATTCCATTATAATAACAAACCAATGATGATACGAAGCCGAAGTTACACGTTTTAGTCTTTAGGGTTATACCTAGTGCCCCTTGTATTATTTTACCATTATCTTTTTTAACAAAATCCGTTATTGTTCATGTTTTTGGGGGTCGGGCTTCCCCAGTGGCGGTGTGAATGCCTAAGCCGTGTGGGTGTTGAATCCCTTCTTCTGTTTCTCCACTAGTTTCCCATGTGGCTAATGTCAACTAAGTTTATCTTTATAAAATATTTGTCAATTTTATTATTGCTTTTACTTTTAGTTTCCTTTATTTACTAATTACAGTTGTTAGTGTATCACATAGATTCTTCCTTTTATAGCGTATTGTAGTTTTTTGTTATTCTATAATGTTAGGCATCCCCAATTTTCTTATTTTATATATGCATGCCTTAAATGGTATAAGGGTAGGTGTTTGGGCCTTTTAAGGCACGCGCTATCGTCAATGTCCGCCACTTTTAGTTGGGAGCCTAAGAACCTTTGCTTAAAAGAAAGAGGAAGAAAGGAAGGAAAAAAAAAAGTTTTAATTTTGTATTAACTCCTGATGCGTCCAAAATCTGCTCAGCCCTTGGATCTCCACGTAGTGTCCTGCAAAACAAAAGCGTCAGATGTGGCCCGACCGCTGGGGTCGGGAGTCCACCTCCGAAGGCTAAGTCAGTTGATGAACTTAATCACAAACGGCTCTGCTAGAAGCACAGAGCTAATGAATGAAGAAACGGGAAAGGTGATCTAGATAGCAGGACGCTGATAGTTGAGGTCTATCAGTATGTATCTGAACCTGAGTCTCAGATAGTATTCTCCTTGATCGATTGATCCGTCCCTCACCTTGTATGGTAGTGAGGTTTATATAGAGTGTACCTTCGAATCTCCTTCGTTGGATGCACTCGAGCCTTCCTCGGGTAGTCGTTGGATCTTATCAATAAGATCCGTTGAGCGATAGACTTCTACTAGTTTGGGTTAGTAGAGGACTCCTGAGATAACCGTTAGGTTATGCGATAGTTATCCCTTTGATGATGATTATCCGCAGCCGTCAGTTTGAGTCTGCTGTCATCAGGGTGATTACCCTAATCCATAAGTAAGATTAGGGCACGCTTGCAGCAGAATAATCTATCTTCTTCGGCAAGCCATCTTCTGGATCCGGTTCGCTCGGGAGCGATTCGGTTTTCTCCTTCTCGACCGGGGTCGAGGGTCGACAGGTATGAACCCGGTCTGATCATAAACTCTCCATATCACGAGCCCCCGGCACCAAGCGTTCGGTCGATCCCGAGGGCTTGGTTTTTAACTGGGTTCGTCGTCAGGTGATGATCTCTGCGTGCTTCATTAAATGTCATATCACATTTAATGCGGTGGTCACTTTTCCTCGAGCGTTGTGAGTGTAAGGCCACATGTCTTCGTTGCAGTTGATCTGTCGTGGCTCACGTCATTCAAGTGACGGTTTCCGAACGCCTATTTCGGATTCGTGAGTTCAAACTTTAAAAACGTCTATCAATCTTGATCGTTGATTTTGAATCAATCTCGATCGTTCAGATTCCCGAACACTCGTGCGGAAGTTTTAAAAGCGGTTCGTTGTCTTCGTAGGTTTCATTCTTCCCGTCTGGAATTTGAACCTTTGTCGTCATGCCTTCGCGCCTTCCTGCTCTCAAGCTTCGTCGTCTCCTTGAATCAGTAAGTTTACCGATCTTTTCTTTTTGTAGTTTCTTGAAACGAGTAATGGCGAACGACAGGGCTTCTTTAGTACCCCATGTTGGTGATAGCAGTGATGCTTTTGCTTCTCCTGCTCCCGAACAGTCGGATAGTGATAACAAAACCCTAACCGTCCTCTGGCAAGAGTTCGCTGAAGTTTCTCAAAAAGGTTTTGAAAGAAAAACCGAAACTTCTCCTGTCCTTGTCGAGTCCGAATCTTCCAAGATCGTTGATTCCTCTAGGCAACCTCAAACCTCCGGGGTCCAATAGTGGGCCTGGCTCGTTCCCTCCATTTATAATGGAGAAACTCTTCTTTCCGCTATCCAAGATTTTGACCTTCCTTCCTCATATCGGGTTAGGGCTCCCCACCCCGATGAGAGGGTTGATTCATCCCTTCCGGGTGAATTTTCTCTCGTACATAGATACACCTGGAAAGCGGGGTTCGCTTTCCCTTTTTTAATCCTTTATTTTTCGCAGTTTTGAATCACTTGGAACATTTGTCCCGGAATGCTCCTCCCCAATAGCTGGCGTCTCATCGTCGGCTTCTTGGGTTTGTGTTTTGAGCTTGGCATCACGCCATCTCTTTCTCTTTTTGTACATTTTCATGTTCTTTCTATCTCCCATCCTCCCGGATGGGTCTTTCTTTCCAAACGCAATAGGGCTGAACTTGATTGGAGGGGCAACATCCTCGCCAAAGGAACTTGCCCTTCTAACCACAAAAGATGGCGCGAACGATATTTTTTTCCGTCGAGCGCCTCCATCGGATCTTAACTTCCCGACCACCCGGAGAAGGTTTACTTCTTCGTCCGAAAGTAACCGGGGCCTTCCCTTATCCAAAGAAGACGAGGCGGCCATCTTGAAGATCAAATCCATTCCGTGGTATCAAGAGATACATGGATATGAAATGGAGTATAACTCCATCCCTTCAGATCTTGGGGCTTGGCTCATTGTGAGCTTCTAACCATCATCCTTTGATTTGACTGAAGTGAAATGTCTTGAATTTCGATTCTTGTCCTTCTTCTTTGCAGTGCCTCCCGAACGAACCCCGAAAGCCTGCGGGTAAAGGCCGCTAAAGCCGTTGTGACAGCCGAGCAACGATCTCCCGGGGTCTTGACTGCAGATCAAGAGGCTTCTCTTCCCTCTCCCGACCCCTCTTACGGGGGTATCGGGAATATCGGGCACGTAGCTGATGCTTCGGGTAAAGGGAAGAAACCAATGGTGGAGAGGGCCACCGTCTCCTCCTCCGTCCGAACCAAGAGGAGGCATGACACAATTGATGCTCCCTCCAACAAAAAATCCAAAGCTTCGACGGATGGTGAGGAAGTCTTCCTCCCCCGGTGGACCACGAAGATGACCGACGGGGTCACTCGGGATCCCGAGAAAGCTGCAGAGTGGAGCTCTCTCGGTCTTGCTCCTTCTGATCGCCAGGAGTTTGAAGCCCTGGATGACACCTCCCTTGTGAGTTAGTCTACAAGGTAACGGTCTTCTTGCTTATTTATGTTTTCATAATTTCTTATGACTTCTTCTGATATCTTCTGTCTTCCCAGGAATGCCGTGTTGAGCTTTTATCAACACATGGAAGCTTTGAGCCGTGTTGGTCGCACCTGGCTCCTTGCTGCGCAAACTTGTGAAGAGAAATTGGCCAAGGCCAATTCCGAAATAGACCAGTGACCGCAGCTCTTTGTAGAGCTGCGAGAAAAAGCATGAGGTAGAAGTGACCTCCCTCAAGGAAGCCCTTGAAGCTTCAAGAATTCGTGTCTCTGCTGCCGAGCGCGAGGCCAGGAAGCAAAAGGCAGCTGCCACGTTGTTTGGTGACAGTCTTGAAATTAAGAGTAGGGATCTCGAAGAACATCTGAAGTTGGCAATCCTTAGCAAGCCTGAGCATATCAAGCCAAACCTTCGGAAGGAGTGCATCCGGAAATACCTAGACAGCGTACCTTTCTCCGAATTGCTAGGTTTCTACAATATTCAGGCTTATCGCATGGGGCGAACGACGTTTGGGAGCAGATCCTTGGAACGATCCACGACTTCGACTTGCTCCTTTTCGTGAGGTATGCCACCCGGAGGTCTTCGGTAAAGTTGGTATGGATCTCCCCAGGACCGGGGCCCGGGGAGTAGATGATCCTTTTCCAGCTGACCCTCAATATGAGGCATATCTAGATGACGAGCCGGCACTTCCAGAGGAGAAATCACAAGCCGAGTCTCAAGTTGTTGCTGTAGAGGATTCAGCCGATGACATTCTTGAGGAAGGCTCTTCTCAGGATCTTGAGAAAAGTCATCCTGACCAGGGTCCCTCGGGCAACAATGAAGAAAAGGCTTAGGGTGTTGTTCCTTTGTAAAGATGTACCCTCATTTTAATGAATAGACATTTCTTTACTCATGTTGGCCTCAAAATTTCCCCATCTCTTGCCGAAGTATTGCCTTGAATATCAAAGTATTAATGATAAAACTTATCACTTAACTCTTCATTCCTCGCCGAATAATGATCTTGTAGAAATATTGTGAAGATGCGTTTCGGGAAGATGCGTTAATCTTCCCCACTACTTCATTTATTGCAAAGTCCGCACGTTTCCCTTGCGAAGTTCAAACGTTTTCCTGCTTTTTGTGTACCATTCATTGTTTCCAATGAATCGGAAATACCTCCATTATTTTAATGGCAGTGCGACGATTGGAGGTTTCTCTGCACCAGGTGCTCGCTTCCACATGTTCCCATGTGGCATCCCTTCGACCGTTGATCTTGCTTTTTACGGATTTCGAAGCGTCGTTTCGATCTGGGTCGTCGGTTGTCCTTAGCCTTCAACCGTCGTCTTATACCTGAGGCTATTTAAAGCCTTCGTGGGTACCCTCCATCTAACCTGACTTCTGCAAGATAGATTTGCTAAAGTGCCAAAGCAACCTTTCGTCCTTCGACCTGCCTCCGTATTCCTCGTACTTCGACGACAGCTCTATCCATTTCTGAACAAGTGAGTTTTAGATTTCTCATCTCCTTCCCCTTTTCCCCCCAATAGTAAAGCGCACGAGTAGTTATACTTGGGGTTTAGTTTTTTGGTGCGTCGGATGCTTTAGAAAACTAGGGTTTCCCCATTGTTCTTTGTCGTTTATTTACGTATCGATACGGCTGTTTGTTTTTTTTTTTTGTATAGTGGCTCCCAAGATCAACCCAAACTTTATCAGAGCAAAATCTCGCAAGAATAGCGTTCCGTCGGTGGTGATTGGGGCCAGTGCGGTGGTTTCAGCTAGTGAATCCTCCAAGCGTAAGGCGGCTCGGCGGCGGTGAATCTTCAAGTCGATTCCTGCAGCTTACGTTGATGCCGTCCCTGCGCCTCCTTTGCCCGAAGTGACCGCTCGTCTTTCCCGGGGAAGATCTTGATCACTCCGTTGCCGATGGTCCCGGCGGCAATCCTGCTGGTGAGCCTGTTGGTGAGCCTGTCGGTGCACCCCCGAAGGAGACTCTTCGGGCATCTGAGGCAACTATGTTGGCGTCTGATGAAGGCGTGGCCCTAGCAGGTGCTGCTCCTATTTCTAACTCCAGTGCTTGTTTGGCATCCTCCTCCTCTCCTTCTGAGTTGGAGGATTTTGCTACCAGGAAGCGCCGTCGGATGACAAGTGATGAAGCTCATCCTTCTGTTGGTGTAGTTCGTCCTTCTCTTGATGTAGCTCATCCTTCTCATCCTTCGCCTGAATTAGTGTCAAATGAGTTTGACAAAGCGTTGTAATGGTGTACTGCTGCTCGAATGACTTCTGAGAGCGCAGTTCTTTCCAAACTTCTAGATGAAGTCTTTACGAAGTCACTGGTGATGTAAGTCTTTCTTCATTTTCCTCTGATTTTGAAAAATTACTTTTCTGCTCCTCGCTAACTCGAAAGTTGTTTGCGGGAGTCTTGGTAACTTCCACAACCAAGTGGAAGCAGGTTACTAGACTCGGTAGGTTGAGCAATGAAGTTTCTAGGCTTCGGGGAATCTCTGAAGCTAAAGATGTTGAGATTGCTCGCCTTCGGAATCTAGCTTGGGAGGTGGCGGGGAGAGAAGAATTCGATGATTGGTCGTCTTCGGTCAGATTTGGATGATGCCGGGGAGAAGATCCGGCGACTGGAACGGACGGTTGGAAAGTCGGGAGCTAAAGGATCTGAAACATTACCCGAAAGGCAAGCCGTCGTTCCTTTGCCCGAATCCCTTCCAAGCGATGTTCGCAGAGCCTGCGTCTTCAAGTATTTACACAGTAAGCCTTTTGTTGATATCCTGAATGCTTATAATTTGCAGGCGAACCGGGATGGTGAGAACGAAGTATGGGAATCAATATTAAGGAAAGATCCTCGTTTTGATACGACTCCCTACGGATCTTGTTTGCCATCCTGAAGTATTTACCAACCCGGGTATTCCTCCTCCCGATTGGACCAAGGATAAGATTGATCCTCCACCTTCCGATCCAGATATTATGCAATATCGGGAAGATTCTCTGTTTATTCTCCGCTGGAAGAAGTCAATTATGACGAGCTTGTGCCGAATGCGAATTTGGTCGAGGACCATTCTTCTCTGGACAAGCTGGGCAAAGAGTATGAAATTGCAGAGGATTTTCTGAATATTAGAATATTTTTGTAATCCTCATTTCTTCTCTTCTTTTCCTTGACTCCTCTCCAATGGTTGACTCATATGTTTGTTCTAGCAAAGTCGCATCGATCTTGTATAACTTGTTAACAGATCTGTAATGACCTTCTTCTTTGATCGGAGATTGTATCCAGCTCTTGTAATTGTTTTGATACTGGCCTCTTTGGATCTTCGAATAAATAAGAAATTACTTTATCTTGAACTTTGCTAGCCACTTGAATCGTCGTTGCATTAGGTCTTGGTTATGCCGAAACAATGCCTACACTTAAGGATTTCCGGAGAAATACAATAAGTCCGAGAAGGAACTCACTCGGGTTTTAAACCGATGCAAAAACTTTTATCCTTAAGGATAATTCAAAAATTCAATAAGTCTCGAAGGAACTCACTCGGGTATTAAACCGACGCCTTGCAAAAGGAACTCACTCGGATTTTCATCCGATGCCCCGACTTAAGAAAGTTCGAAAGATTTTCCATAAGTGTTGAAGTGTTGAAGGACCCACACGAATTTTCATCCGATGCCTTATAGTTGGATCTTGTTCTTGAATGTGTTCTTGAATGTGGTGTATGATGCCCCCCAATCAAAAGATAGTTTGTTGAAAACCAAAAATTGCATTGATTGGGTTGAAAATGATTACATCGCGAACAAAATTGAAATCATCTTCAAGGATAAAACTTTTTGAGATGCCTAGCATTCCACGAACGATCCAATTCTTTACGGGAATCAATGTTCTTCAGCTTGTAAGCTCCTGAACCGACCGGTTTCACAACCATATAAGGTCCTTCCCGGGGAAGGGTCCAACTTTCTTTGGTGACGCGGGTCGGAAGCTAGGGTGTTTCTCAACACCAAATCTCCGGCTAAGTACCGACGATTCTTCACTCGAGTATTATAATGAGACGCTATCCTTCTTTGATAATGTTGAGTTCGTGCTATTGCCTTTGCCCGAACTTCATCCAACAAATCAAGACTATCCAGCAGTCCTTGTTCATTTGCTTTTTCCTCGAACTCACGATCCCTCAACGTCCCCGCCATTATCTCCACGGGTGCCAATGCTTCGGATCCATATGCCAACTCTGAATGGAGTTTCTCCTGTAGGTGTTCGAACCGTAGTTCTATAAGCCCACGAGTACATTATATAGTTCTTCGACCCAAGAAGCTTTGTCGGCTTCGAGTCTTCTCTTTATTCCTTCCGGTAGCGTTCGGTTAGTAACCTCTACCTGGCCATTGCTTTGGGGGTATGCCACTGAGGACATACGATGCTCGATCATATATGTTCCACAGAATTGCTCAAATTGTGGACGGTCGAAGCCGAGTACCATGGTCGGTGACAATTATCTTTGGAATCCCAAAGCGATATATGATTGATTCAAGCACAAATTTCTCCACTTTTTTCTCGAGTAATTGTCGCCGGTGCAGCTTCTACCCATTTTGTGAAGTAATCAATTGCTACTATCGGATATTCCCGTCCGCCCGATGCCTTGGTGAATTTGCCCATGATATCAATTCCCCACATTGCAAAGGGAATGGGATTTAGAATTGAAGTCATGATCTCCGCCGGGCGCCCCGATCTTTGTAGCATGAATTTGTGAGTTACTACATCGACGAACGTAGTCCATAGCGACTTCTTGGATCTTAGGCCAATATAACCCCAATCTTAGAATTTTGTGGGCCGGGCTCTCTGCCACCCATGTGAGCGCCACAAATTCCTTCATGAACCTCAGCCAAAGCTGAGTTTGCTCCTCGGGGCCTATACATCTCATAAGGGGTCCAGCATAAGATCTTTTATATAGTCTCCCATTCCGAATGACAAATCTAGCTGATCGAATCTTGATCAACCTTGCTTCTCTTTGGATCCTCGGGTAACTTGTCATCTCTTAGATATTCAATTATTGGATCCATCCGGCAGAACGTTCGCTTCAATATAAGAAATTTCTTTCTCATGATAACTTGGAAAAGTTACCTCTTCAATGTAGACCGAAGGGTCTAGATTCTTTTCCTTGGCATTGGCTAGTCGGGATAGCTCATCCCTTGCCATTGAATTTTCATTCCTCGAAATCTGAGATATCTTCAAATTCCGAAATTGGTTCTAAAATGCCTGCACTATCTCCCGATATTTTTGCAAGCGTGGTTCTTTAATGCCATACTCCCCCTGGACTTGGTTGACTATAAGGTGAGAGTCACTATAAATAGTAACATCTGCAATAGCTAATGCCTTTGACAACCGAAGTCCTGCTATTAGGGCCTCGTACTCCGCAACCGTTATTACTCGCATCAAATGCGAATCTCAAAGCATATCGAATAATGAATCCTGCCGGACTTTTTAATAGAATTCCAGCGCCTGCTCCATCTTTATTACTCGAACCATCGACATATACCTCCCAAGTGGTTGGTATAATGGGATCTTCATTGGTGGGTTCCACTTTGGTGCGAGTAGTTTCTACTACAAAGTCGGCTAATGCCCGAGCCTTGATTGCAGTCCTGGGCTTAAAGCTCACTTGGAACTCACTTAGCTCAACCGACCGGGATACCATCCTTCCGGACAAATCAGGTTTGTTAAGAACTTTACTAAGAGGAAAAGTTGTAAATACCTCAATTGGATGAGCACTGAAAATATGGCCTTAGCTTCTGGCGGCCATCATGAGAGCCAGAGCACTGCTTCTCAATCTGCGAATATCTCGTCTCCGCATCCAGGCAACACGTGGCTTACATAGTAAATCGGCCACTTGTTTCTTATCTTTCTCCCGAACAAGTACTTTGCACTGACCGCGGAAAGGGATGTCGCTAGATATAGCTGTAATATTTCCCCCTTCTCCGGCACTGGACGGGATCGGTGGTTGTCCAAGTGCTTCTTTTAATTCCTCAAAAGCTTTACGGCACTCTTGAGTCCACTTTGCTTCCTTATTGCCCTTCAGGTCTTTAAGTGCCTTGAAGAAAGGCAAACATTTTTCTCCAGGACTTGGAGATAAATCGATTTAAGGCGACAACTCTCCTGTCAAACATTGTACATCCCGAACGGTTTTGGGAGCCTCCATATCAATCAGAGCTTGTATTTTGGCGGGATTTGCCTCAATTCCCCCTCGTGATACCATGAAACCCAAGAATTTGCCCGAGGAGACTCCAAAGGCACATTTTTCGGGGTTCAACTTCATTTGATGTTTCCTCGATCTTGAGAAAACCTCGATTAAATCTGCAATGTGATTTGCTTTTGTAAAGCTTTTCACCGGCATGTCGTCAACATATGCTTCAACGTTCTTTCCTATCAGCTCTTTGAAAATCTTGTTGACGGCCCTCTGATATGTTGCTCCTGCATTCTTCAGGCCAAAAGGCATGACCTTGTAATAATAGCTTTCACGATCAGTCATAAAAGCCGTATATTTCTCATCTTCCTTATTCATAAGGATCTGATTATACCCCGAGTAGGCATCCATGAAACTTAAAGTTTCATATCCTGATAGCATCTATCAAGAGGTCAATCCGAGGCAACGGGTAACAATCTTTTGGGCAAGCTTTGTTTAGATCCGTGTAGTCTGTACACATCCTCCACTTCCCATTCGCCTTTTTCACCATCACCACGTTGGCCAACCAAGTTGGGCACTCGATTGGTTCTATGAAACCAGAATTCTTAAGTTTTTCAACTTCATTCCGAACGGCTTCATACTTTTCAATAGAGAAATTTCTTCTTTTACGTATCACTTGGTTTCGCCTTAGGGTCTATCCGAGTTTGTGCTCTGCAATGGCCCGATCGATCCCAGGGCATGTCCTCAGAGACCACGCGAATACATCTTTATTCTGTTGAAGAAATAACTTCAATTCATCTTTAAACTCTTCCAGCTGTTCGGACCCGACATAAGTAATCTTTTTTCGCATCCTTGGTACACGGCTGGATTTGCTCGAGTTTCTCCTTTGGTTCGGGCCTTTGCATCTCTGTCTCTTCCCGATCATCTCGAACTTCTATGGGGAGGGCGGTAACCTTCTTCGGACCCTCCTTGTCTTTTAAATAGGCAACATAACACTGCCGAGAGATCTTTTGGTCAGAGGAGACTTGACCGATTCCCATATCAGTCGGGAATTTGATCTTCAGGTGCTTTGTCGAAACAATAGCACCTATTTTGGATAAAGATGGTCGCCCAAGAATCATATTATAGGCTGGTAGTTCTCGAACCACCAGAAAATTGATTCGGACAGTTGTTTCTTTGGGAAAACTTCCAATGGAAAGATCCAACTGAACCGATCCTTCCGCTTTGCAGATGACCTGCAAAGCCATATAGGTGTGTTGATGAAGGTTTCATCAAATCTTGATCCACCTTCAATTTTTGATACACTTCGTAAGAAATTAGGTCAGCTGCAGACCCTGTATCAATCAATACTCTATGCACTTCCCGCCGTGCAATCTCTACCTTGATGACTATAGCATCATCATGAGGTAAACAAACATCTCTCTCGTCTTCTTCGCTAAAGGTGATAAAATCTTCACCATTCAGCTTCTTCCGCTTCTGCGCCTCTCCGGCTCCAACAAATTTGGATTTGGTTTTTAAACTCCGGAATGATTCGGGCTCTGGACCCCCGAAGATGGTAAGGATCGGTGACCGAGTAGCAGCTTCAATCACCTCCTTGCCTTTTTTGGACTTCGGGGCCTCCCTTGATCGTTCTGAACTAACCGAACGATTCCTTTTAGGGGCAGCCGCACGTGGCCCGCGTGGCTCCTCCCTTCTCCTGCTAACAAAACTGGATAGATGTCCCTGAGATATCAATCTCTCAATATCTGCCTTCAGATGACGACAGTCATTAGTGTAATGACCATAGTCCTTGTGGAATCGGCAATACTTTTCCCGATCCTGCTGCTCTCCGGGTTTCAAAAGAATTTTAGGCGGCCACTTCAAAGTATTTTTTCTTTTGAGGATATTCAAAATATCGGCCCAAGGAGCATTCAATGGAGTGTACTCACTTCTGTCGGGGGATCTTTGGCGCCAAGGTTGGGATCTTCCAACCCGATCACGAACATTCTTCTTTGGCTTCTGCTTCTGCTCAGGAGCCTTTTGTTCCTTATTGGAGACTTTATTATCTCCTTGGCGCGCATCTAGAATCTCCATGACTTCAGCCTGCTTCTGGCATCTCTGTACCAACTCGGCATAAGTCGTGGGTATATCCTGTAGTAATAACTCCGGGAGCTTCCGATTTGTGAGTCCTGTGAATAGAGCGGTTACGGCTACTGTTCATCCAAGTTTTCTATCCCCATCGTCACTTTGTTGAATCTTTTCAGAAACTCTCTGATCGATTCGCTCTTTCCCTGTTTGACAGTAAACAAGGTTTCTTCCGTTTTCTTGACCTGTATCCCACTCTGGAATCGCCCTATGAATTGGCGTGCCAATTAGTCAAAGTTTACGATCCTTCCCGAGGGGAGGTTAGAAAACCACTTTTGTGCCGCTCCAGTTAGAGATGATCCGAAAACCAGCATAAAATTTCATCGAATTACCTGAAGCGCCATGGTCTGTTGGTAATAGCCAATGTGAGCTGTTGGATCTCCGGAGCCATCGAATGTTGAGAAGGTAGGCAAACGGAAGTTATGGGGAAACCGATATCCCGCGATTGGCTCAGCAAAAGGAGTCTTCCGAATGAGCGAGTAAATATCCTCGATTATTCTTCCCTTAGCCAATTGCCCTAACTTCTCATTGATATTGGCCAATTCTTGACCAATCTGGGTCGGGTGATCCTCAGCAATACGATCACGACCTCGATTAACACGATCATCACGTGCTACTCGATCATCACGAACAGCCCGTCCTTCACGAACATTTCTCTCATCACGAACTGCTCGATCATCACGAACGGTTCTTCTGACAGTGGGTGAGTGGGTTCTTACCCCAGACTCCAACCTTGTATTTGAATCGGTTGTACTCTCTTGCGGTCTATCGAACCGATCGCCTCGCCTTGGTTGATCATCAATCCTCCGAAGTCCTCGGTCTCCTTCACGGAAATTCTGATCGACATTCCGGTCTTCAGCCATTCTTTGGTCACGTGGCAATGCACGTCTCCCGAATCGTGTTGATCGGGTTCTTGTGGTAAAACCACTCGTCTGGTGAGCAAGCGGAGTGCTTGGCTCACCTCCAAGAGTTGAATCTTTACCTGATCCAACTGATCTTGGATTGTATCAGGAGGAAGATTATGTCCTCCCTGGCCTTTATCCACTTCAATAGGATTTTGGCTTTCCTGGGGAATATCTGGATTACTTACCCCAGGTATTTGAACACCGGAATTGCGTTGTGCAGCGGCTGCTGATCTAGTCACCATGGCTTTTTCAAGTCTTTCCCACGAGACGGCGCCAAATGATGCGTCCAAAATCTGCTCAGCCCTTGGATCTCCACGTGATGTCTTGCAAAACGAAAGCGTCAGATGTGGCCCGACCGCTGGGGTCGGGAGTCCACCTCCGAAGGCTAAGTCAGTTGATGAACTTAATCACAAACGGCTCTGCTAGAAGCACGAGCTAATGAATGAAGAAACGGGAAAGGTGATCTAGATAGCAGGACGCTGATAGTTTGGGTCTATCAGTATGTATCTGAACCTGAGTCTCAGATAGTATTCTCCTTGATCGATTGATCCGTCCCTCACCTTGTATGGTAGTGAGGTTTATATAGAGTGTACCTTCGAATCTCCTTCGTTGGATGCACTCGAGCCTTCTTCGGGTAGTCGTTGGATCTCATTAGTAAGATCCGTTGAGCGATAGACTTCTACTAGTTTGGGCTAGTAGAGGACTCCTGAGATAACCGTTAGGTTATGCGATAGTTATCCCTTTGATGATGATTATCCGCAGCCGTCAGTTTGAGTCTGCTGTCATCAGGGTGATTACCCTAATCCATAAGTAAGATTAGGGCATGCTTGCGACGCGAATAATCTATCTTCTTCGACAAGCCATCTTCCGGATCCGGTTCGCCCGGGGGGGGGGGGGTTCCCCCGGGGGGGCGGGGGGGGGGGGGGGGGGGGGGGGGGGGCCGGGCCCCGAACAAAACCCCCCCACCCCGCGCCCCACCAAAAAAAAAAAAAAAAAAGGAAGATGGGGGTGGGAGTTTGTTTTTTTTTTTTTTTTTTTTTTTTTATTAAAAAAAAAGAATTTTTTTTTTTTTTTTTTTTTTTTTTTTTTTTTTTTTTTTTTTTTTTTTTTTTTTCCCCACTTTCTATTTCTTTCACTTTATTATTGTATTTTTTACTTGATTAACCCACATTACTTTTCTCTCTTTCTTCTCCACTTTATTCTCCACGTTTAAGTCAAAATAAAGTAGTTTTTTTTTTTATTTCTTTTCTCCACTTATTCTCTCTCTCTCTCTCTCTCTCTCTCTCTCTCTCTCCATTCCAAATGATTTTATTACTCTTATTATTTTATTTCTCTATTCTTTCTATCTCCAAATTTTCTACTTTTTTTTTTATTCTTTGATTCAATTTTTCATAATTGTTATTCTTATTTGTTAGTATTATTTCTTTCTTTATTTGTAAATCATTCACAGTCGCCTATAAATATACCCTTCCCTCTTAAACTTAGGTTTACGCCTTCTATTGTTTAGGTTTTCTTTAGTTCTTTGATTACTTTGTGGGATTCTAGTTTTTAGATTGAATGTTTAGGTTCAATTTTTCTATGTAATGCAAGGAATATTGAAGTTGTTTAGTTTATTTTATGCAAGTGTATTTCCTTTTTTTCGAGCAATGCAATTTCAATTTCAATTTCAATTTCGAGTTCAAGCTTCAAGTTTCGAATTTCAGTTTTCAAGAGGATTCGTTTTTCTTTGGATTTAGCAATTGCAAATTTGGATAATTCCAGATCTGGTTGATAGGGTTGGTTGAGATTCAAATCGATTGTTCAAGGATTATTTTTGTCATTCAGGATTCAAAGATGCAAGCAAGTAGCCTTCATCAATAATCTTCTCTCCCCCCTCCATTCCAGCTTCAGTTTCCCTTGGGTCTTTGATCAAAGATGCCTACAGTCGTGCCTCTCTTTGGTTAAGGTTTCCCTTTTCCATTTATTGCTTTGTTATTTACTTTTTGTATTTTTTTCTTTAATATCCAATACCCCGATCGGTGGATTGTAAGCTATGATAAAGGGTCCATGGTCAAAGTCATCCTAATTATACTCCCCTTCCCTCGATCTAGAGATGACACTCGGATTACGTCCCTTTTATTTTTTTATTTATTGTTGGCATTTTTTTTATTCCTTCCTTTTATTTATGCGTTTATTTATTTATTTATTAGATGATGAATGGTTAGATTATGTATGTTTTATTTTTAGTCTCAATTCGATTGCATTAGATGTATGTGTTAGGACCGCTCATTTAGTTTAGTTGATTAGTTACAAGTTTTGAATCATTTCACTCTCGCGTTACCATCAATAGGTTAAATTCTAAAGTGGCATATCTCCCTGAGATCGACTCGTTAGCTACATGATACCATGCACTTGTGGTTACTTTTATTTTGCCAACACTGTTGATCCAATCTTAGGTAAGAGGTACGTTTATTCATTTAAGCACTGAGTCTTTAGCTACTATATTGGGTGTGCCATACATATCCGACGAGATGAGATGGATTCCACCCGAAGGCAGGGATAATTCCATTCATTATACCAAGAGGTTTCTCATATTTTCCATGCTATGCAATTATGAGTGCGATCATGTGCACCGGGGGGAGGAATATGCGGGGCCCTCCCCCCCCCCCCTCCCTTGCGTGAAGTCGGGTTTTATTTAATGTTGACTTTGAAGTTTGACCGTGATTTCAGTTTTTCTATCTTTGAAAATCTTAGGAAGATGTCTTTGTGGGCCATCTCAGTAGAAGATATGGTGTTTGACCCAAAACCCATGGATATTGATGATGGTGTTTCCTTATGGAAACCTTACTTGATTTGGTGTTGAACTATTTATCTGTGAAGAAGAACTTGGTTGATGGACCTAAAGCTTAGTTGGACCTGGTTTGAAGACTTCCCTCCATACTAGGTAAGTAGTACGATGTATTGAAAGAAGCCCATCCAAAAATATTGAAGTTTGGCCCATTAAATCCTTTGTTTTGAATAAGTTTGTCCAGGCAGTGGCATTTTGGTAAATATCTGTTTTGAAGGTTTTCAAAAGCTTTATTTCTTTTAATTTCGTGGTAAACTATTCCCACCATGTTTCTAAACCTCTAGATAGTGTGGGATCGACCTTTGAACTTCCTCTTTGGCAACCAATCAACCAACGAGGGTCAGTTTGGTCAGTTCGGTGAAACCCTAGTAACTCTTGAACTCTTTGTGCTATTTAAAAGGGGGAACTCCATGTGTTTCACTCTCAATCTGTTTCTAAGTCTTTGGAGAACGTGGGAAAATCCCTAGATCCTCTCCTTCGAAGCCAAGGAAGATCCTCAAGCAACTGTTCAGGTTTCTTCAGCGGTTTCTCTTCTAAAAGGTTGGTATGCAATTCGTTTCTTCTTTAATTCATTCTTTCTTCTCTACTTCTGATTTTCTTATCATGAGAAGGGTATTACACTGCTGTAATAACCTCTTCTTTAATTCTTTTAGCCTAGAGTGAATCCCCCAATTCACTCTATGATCTTGAAGCCATATGGCGATGATCCTTGAATTTGATTCCACCAAAGCTCTTAATGATACTTTCCCTAATTTCCTACCTATCTTTATTATTGTGGGGAAGGTCTCATATTATTACCATGACCTTCCCTTGTGTCCTCATGATTGAGGAGTTGATCCTTGTTTTTCTTTGGAACAATTGGCAACCCTTTTATTTTCTATTAATTCATTGGACCATCCCCAAAACCTTTCTTGATTGTAAATTCCTTGCCCTAAGGGTGAATCTTTATTCTCCTTAGTCTTTTCGTGGGATACACGGATTCTTGTTAGTAAATCCCTAATTGTATGATTTGAATTTGTTTCCCTTCACTTTAATTGAGAACCTTATTTTCTCTCATTAGTAGACCCTTTCTAATTCCATTCTTTATTTTGAAATACTAATGAGATTTTCCTTTATCTATCTTGGGTTGTTTTTGTGAGAATTAATTATGGGTAACGCTCATGAGAGGTAACCAACTCTTATGAGAGGTAACCATATATGAAACCCTATTGTTCTTTTATTTGTTGGAAACTCCCCAACACCTTTTTCAGATTGTGCATTCTTTGTTTCTCTTTCCCATGGGTGAATCTTGATTCGTTGTTTCTCTTTCCCTTGGGTGATATTTGTGTTAACCTAAACTTGATCACTATATTTTCTTCATGATCCATGTTTAACTTAATTAGGATTTCTAATTATTCTTTCTTCGTTCTTGTTCTTGTTTGAGATCAGGAAAAAGATGATGCATCCTTGCAACCATCTATTCCATGATCTCATTCTATTCTTTGAGATCTATGATCATCATCATGATCTTAATCCTAGCTAATAGTTTCTTGAAACCTTAACCCTAACCCTTGAATGATCTTTCTGGAAACCTTTTGTAACCTTCCATGTGAGGGAAACCTCATGGGTAATGTTTCTGTTAACATAAACTAGATTTCCTATGATTTCTTGTTATTTTCTTGATAACAATCATTCCCTCTCTTTCCGTGATCATAACCTTTTCATGAGCCATATGTTATGATGAAACCCTAACCTCTTTGTTACAAACCTATTATGATTGATTTTTCGGACTATGATCTCCCCCATGTCTTCATTTGGGTTAGGTTGTACTTGGTCTTCAACCCCATGAGCAAAGCACCCTTGTATAGCAATATACATGGGGGCGGTTGCTAGTGGCGGTTGATTAAACCAAGCGACCGCCTTAAGCGACCGCCCGGTTCTGCTTGCGGGAAAATGCCCTATTTTGCCCCCTGTTCGTTATAAATAGCATCCCTCGCCCTATTAACGCATTATTTTGTTCGGGATTGCTATTTTGGGCGATTAGGCGGCAGTGGAATCATGCAGGATTCAGGTCTGAAGTGCTGTTAATGATATAAAACATTTTCTCTTCTATTCTTGGTGATTCTGATTAAGGTAATGAATCTCCATCTGCAATTCTCTTCTTATAACCTCTAATTGATTTGAACCCATCCCCTTTTTGTTGGTGGTTACCCAATTGATTTGTTGTACTCCCTTTCCAATGTTCTTGATGAGATCCTGTCCAGAAACGAATCCCCGCATTTGTTTAATGGATGGATCCCATCAAGGGGAATGATTTGGGTAATAAATCTTTGTTAATTTTAGGTTTTTTTGTTACCCCCTTGTTCTAGACTTATTAAGCTTGAATTTCGGACTAAGATCATCCCAAAACGGATTGAAATCGGATGATAAAAAGTCTGATTTTCGGAGTTGGAAACTGCTCTCGAAGCAGGCGGTCGCTTGTGGAGGTCGCTTAACTTAAGCAACCACCACAAGCAACCGGCTGGTTTCCAGTAACTGTGTAGGTTTGATTTTTGAATTGTTTTGACTCTTGACTCTTATACATTCTTGTAACCCTATGCCTAAGTGTTCTCTGTTTCAAATAAAAGTCTTATAATAGTTTTTGGATTGCAAGTTAGAGGACTTCTACTAAATTACAGGTAAGGACATGCATTCTTATTTATATGCAATTACATATACATGATGATTCTGTTGTTCTATTTACTATTCTTTGATCATGTAACTTGCTGTAATTGTATAAAGCATGTAAATCTTATTGTATACTCGCTGTTTGTGGTATTCCTTGATGTACTTCATCTTTCATGATATTGCACAACTGTTCATGGTATGATAAAGAGTGATTGTAGTGTAGTTGTGATGGAAGGGGTATTCCATTGGGATATCTTGGCTTGAGATATCAGAAGGCTATGGAATGGGACACATGCTTGCCGATGTCTCCAGCACTATCATGATTACTGGATGACATACTTAGGAGAGTCTAGAATTGCATGGCTAGGTACCCCACATGCTATTACCCTTTCGGCAAGGGAATTGAAGCCGGGTGACCCGTGACAATGGTGACGTGACTATGTTTCATCCTATAGCGGTAACCAGTCCGTGCAGAGACTCAGTGGTCCACTGTTGGTCATGTAATGGTAGGGTTGCATATGTTAAGGTTGGGCTCATGGACGTCCAAGGAGCGGACCGGGTGTCGCGAGGAGTCATGAGAGCATCCGCCCCAATATTATGTGGATGACCATAGGGTTAAGGAGTGGAGTCCAACAGAGGTAGCCAGTCCGTGAGGATTCTTACTCCTAGGTTGCGAAGGATACTGAACCGAGTTCGTTGGTGCCATAGGGGAAGTATCTGGACTTCATATAGTATGTTACCATTATGACCTTGCATTGGATTAGAAACCCCGACATGCGCCAGTACTCATTGCCAATGGTCGTGGTGAGAGAGTGTTGACTTAACCCCCGACCCACGGTTTTGAGAGCCGGTGTGGACTTACCCCTTTGCCCAGGATCCCTACGGAGGTAACCAGTCCTTGCCGGATCAGAGTGATGAGACTTACCCAAAGGAGGGCTGGTGTATATCTTAAAGCATGTCAGCCATTAGAGACTTGCATAGTTAGATCTTAGTAGCATTCATATTTCTGCATACCATCCATATCATTTCATCTGTGCATTCGTGGATTGTATTGACATATATATGAGAATTGCTTGTTCCTTCGAGTTCGTTGGAACTCATTCCTTTCATTGTATGTATTATATAAACTATCTGAGATGGTTGCACAATGTCAGAAGTTGGAGATGATTCGTATGAAAGAGCCTTCTCGTTTGAAGCTGATGTGAGACAGACAGTGGTACATGGACTTGCAGAGCATGAAGCCTCATGAAGATGAAGATTATTTAGTTATTCTTTTTGCTTCCGCTGAACTCGATATTACATTTGATTCTTGATTCTTTCCTTTGATTATTTCTTGGATATTTATTGGAGTATTTGGACTCCTGTAACCTTTTTATTAATTATTGCACTATTCTTGCTCTTGATTACAGGTATTTGTATTTATTATTATTGATAGACCCTGTGACGGATCGCACCCACGGGTCGTCGGGCGGGTAACCGGGCCTGGCGGGCGGGGTGTGACAGTGAGTCTTCCCAGTCTAGGAGGGCTCCACTGATTTCTTTTGTTGTTGACCCTGCCCAGTGGGCTTCTCTCTTGGTCACCTTAGGGAGGGTTGAATATAATCAGAACTTCATGGGTTGTCAGGTCACCAACATTCATACTGAGCAATAGGAGATGGATCGCTAGATGAGAGATATCTAGGACCGGCTCATACATTGGAAGCACTTCTTACTCCAGTATATGACTCAGCCTCCACCTCCTTCAGATCGTTAGTGTTTAGGTTCTACTTTTGACAGCAGCTTGATCCCCGGCTTACTCAACTCGGTTAATCTATTTTGGACATGTATTATGTACTTATTATGTGTGTTTGTTCATGCTCTTTCACTTGATATTAGGATTGTAATACTTTAAAACTTATGCATTTTTATCAATTATGCACTCTTGATAGTTTCATATATATTATTGTGTTTTATGCTTGATGGTTATTAATATTTGTGTGACTTTGAGTTTCATATGCTTATTGTATCTTATTCAAGTTAGCTTAATTATGCACTTAACAATATTAATTATCTAAGTTCATTTTTAGCTTATTATTCACTTCTATTTTATAAAGTCATTTATGGATTGGTGACTCAAGATGCCCCTACTACATCATATAGCAATTAGGATTTGTAAATGAACCTAGGCTCTGATACCAACTTTTGTCACACCCCACCCAGCCGAATTGGTCATACCCAAATACCTATAGGGGTGATACACTACAGGACCAAGGTTCAATGCCAATCCATACAATCATATGACATAGCAAAATCAAGGACAAGAATAAATCAAGTTCAAATACTAAAGTTTTAAAATCTGAATTTATCAATAGGTTACAATCATCTATTAACTAAAGTTAAACATTAACGAATGTTAATCAAAATTGAATATCAGAGTTTAGAGAAAAGAATGGTTTGCAGCGGAAATAATCTAATTGTCTTGGTAGAAGATGCCCTTGCCCTTCTCGAAAGATATAAGGGTAAAAATGTAAAATAATGTCATGAAGGACACTATCGAATCCCAGAGCATTGCAAGTTCTCTACTAGAACCCAACTCCATAGGAGTAGTCCTGGCATGGGCACGAAGCTCCATGCGAGTCCACTTCCTCACAAGCCACTCCCTCAAAATAGTTTGCTAATGACGGATCCTCCATTTGAATGAAGTTCTCGTAACCTGCAGTAAGATTTAAGAGAAACATACTATAAAAGGAATGAGTTCAATAGAACTTAGTGAGGTCAACTCAACAACATGTCAAGTATTCATCCACAAATTCTCACATCACACATATAAGATTAATAATGATAATATGAATAATGATGATAATATAACTAATGAATGAATATGATGTTATGCTCCTAACTCTATCATGAAGTCTCTATAGTAAACACATATTAAGTCATACACTAGTTTCCTCTGGGTGGTCTCATTCACTCTCCCTCAACAAGAAACGTCTATTGGGTTCTCCGCGGTTGTTGGGTCAAGTCACATCAATCCATGCCTGGGGATATAAATCACCACACTCTCACATCACCGTTTGGCATGAGAAATGACGTGTGTTAAGGAAAACTATAGGTCCAGTACATAGTCATATGGTTTCCTACTACATATGGTCCGGATGTCATTCCTCAATGGGAGGCATCTGCTAGATTCCATTTCTCAACCTTATGGTCATCTACATATAATGGACAAGATGCTCTCATGTCCTCTCACGGGTTGGTTATCAGTCTTGAGCGCCCATGAGCCCATGTCTATTATATGCAACTTTACCATCTCATGATGGCAGAAGCCCTGTTTGATGCTCAGCTACTCACATCATAGGTTAACCGGCTTTAATACCCCTACTGGAGGGTAGTAGTATTCATCGGGTTATATGGCCAAACACTTCTAGACAAATAGTATTCATGTACTTGGTCTAAGTGCATATATATATAAGGTCACTAGGGTAATGGGAGAACCCACAACCTTGGTTGGTATATAAATACAAGAGAACTAAGTCTCAAAATCAATCCCACATATTCTCATATCATTATTCACAAGATTTGAAAATAAAAACAATCATACTTTATCTTACCTTCCATTCATGCAAAGTCACATATGATATCTCACATGATATAATGTGTCAAATTAATAAAAGGTATCAAATGATGAAAGTTAAATAACACCATAAAAAATACAAGACATAGTTAAATATATTCCTCACCTTTCAAGCTAAAAAAAATCTCCAAGTTTTAAAGTGTCACCAAAGAGTGTGTAAATAAACCCAAAATCCCTAGTTGCATAAAAGAATGAGTAAGTATCAATTCAGAATCGATTGAGATTCAAAAGAGAGCCAAAACATACATCCCAAATATGACCAGTTGAATGGCCAGTTGCCTAGACTTACAAGTCCAGTTGAATGGCCGTCAACCCACCCTCAACTTAATTTTGAGCAAAAATTCAGATTTCGGCTCCGACTCGAAATTGGATCGAAGCGGGACTTTGGGGTCTTCAAATTAACAGTAATAGGGCCCCCAAAGTGCCAACGATTCATCCCATCTAGGCCTTAAATGAAAAGCCCCAAAATTGGCTCTTGCGAATGCTTGCGGGCGTCTCTGAGAGGTTCAAACATTTTGAATGCAATGACTCATAAGCATCTCTCAAAAACGTTGGGAGACATAAAGAGAAGTAATGGGAAGCATTCATTGCAATCCAATAATCCCAACTACCAAAACCTAGCATTCAATAATGATATAAACCATTAAAACTAGGTTAAAGAAGAGAGTTTTCAAGAACACTCACCTTTCTAAGTGTTACCACAATGAATCAAGCTTCAATACGATGTTGCATGGAAAGAATCCACAATCTTCCATGGTTTTGTCTTCTTCCAAACCCTCAGCCCCACTATAGCAATAAGAAATACATTTTGTGATGAATGGAGGTATAAAATAGGGTCTTTAAACCCATTTTCCCAAAATTGCCTCGAACTAGGCAAGGGGTAGTCCGACCTAGCCCAGTCAACCAGGGTCCAATCCAGTGATTTTCATTTTGTTTGAAAGGTGTTTCAAGGGCCTACGTTGGGGTATATTTACCTCAACATTTGGGTCTTTCTTCATTGGTTTTGGACGTGCCAAAATCTCTTCTTAATGCCTGCATGATTGGCTTTCTCTCTCCTCTTAAACTCTAAGAGAGTGACCGAGTAATCAATAAGGCCATCCACTGCCATGGGGTCCATTTTCGAAACTTTGAGCTTGACTTGAATGGCCCACAGTTCTCGCCAACTTGAGTTCCGGGTTCGTGGTCTTAAAACCATGGGTAAGAGGATTAGAAGTCTGAGGGATTTATCACAGTGTAGATGTGACAAAAGGAAACAAAACATTAATAAAAAAATTGCATTTGCAAAGCATGATCCCTGCCTTCTATCTCACACCCCTGATATTCCAAAAGAATATCATCCTAGAATACTTTGAGACAGGAAAACCCCTTCCATATCAGAAGAGACAATGATCTAAGTTTGATTGTTCGTCTCATTTTTTGCTCTCTCCAACAAGAGTCAAATCAATTTTTGCCATCATTTCAAAAGCAATCTCCCTTCACCTACTTTTTGAGATCTTCCTTTCTTCCTTTAGACCCTCAAACACTAAGTGAGGTTGCTTCCTTCCCCCCTCCCCACCCCCCCCCCCCCACCCACCAAGTTGCACTGTTTTTTTTTTTTCTTTTTCCCCCCACTAGTCAATCCCATAATTCGTACCAAACCGTCTTGGCCTTGCCACAACCCTCGACTAAACATTGGATCAACCCAAAATTCATTAGACACTTCATCAATGGCCAACTCACCCTCCATGTGTAGAGGGCCCTCCATGTGGTCCCCCTCAATTGAAAAGCTCTCCCCATAAACCGAATTTTGAGAATCCTCTTTTCGTGCAAATTGCTTTGTGTGGGCCGAGTCTTCTTGCAACGTGTCTACCACTATCATTTCCAAAATTTAAAATGTTGGTGTCCATTTCAATACCGGTCTCTTGTTGTAAATTATTCCAGTCCATGACAACTAAATTAACCTCCTATCTTGGACTTGGCAATAAGGGAATCAAAGTTTCTTTGGAGGACAAACTCTGACTCCCTTTATCCTGAGGGGTGTGGGCCCCCTCAGTAAGCAATGACTCACCCACCTCTGCACTTTCCACATTAATTAAAATTTTAAAACTTAACTCATTTAAATCTGCTTTGTGGAACCCCAAATGAATTAGATGGCTTTTGTGCATCAAAATATTTCGAAATAATTGGAGTTTCCGCCAAATTCACCTCATAAAAATCCATAGTTTTATTTGAAGAGGACTCCTCCCTATCCATGCTTGAGGAGACCCTACATTGTCTTCTCTAGTATCAAGAACCTCTCCTCCACTGCAATTCTTAGATTTTTCGAGCAAACATAGTGTTGCTACATGCCCAAAGCATCTGCAAGAGGGACACATATTTTCTCCATCTTCATACATGTTGGTGCAACCTAGAGGGGGGTAATTAGGTTGCAACTAGTGGATTTTTTCAATTTTCGGTCTGATTGCAATTTCAAGATAAATTGAAAAATTCAAATGAAATTAAACAATAACAAAAAACCACAACGCAAGAATTTATAGTGGTTTGATTTTACAAGTCTATGTCCATTCCTCTCTTAGCCTCAAGAGAGATTTTCACTACTGAATTCTCTTTCAATACAATGTGTAGAGATCAAACCCTTTACAATCTTTGTTTATCTTAAGGCAAGAGCATTGTCTTCAATCTTTGTTCATGGGCAAGAGCACTCAAAATCAATTCTAATCTACCTAGACTAGAATTGAACAAATACAAGAGAAAGATGTTACCTAACAGGAGGTGACACTTTACCTCTTGTGTGAGTGTGATGCAATGAGAGTGTATGCTCCAATCAAAATGAATGCACCACCAATGCCTTCAATCACCTCAAGCTTAGCTTCCATAAGCTTGCTTAACACCTTGGTATGTTCTTCAAGGTTGAGTGAGGATGAGAGGCAAAACCCAATTGATTTCTTGTAATTTTAGAGCTTGAGAGTACTTGGGGAGTAGTTGATCAATTAGCAAGGTTCTTGGTATCAAATGGGGTGAATTGGGCTTATATAGATGACCTTTGAGTGCCTTAGCCCAATTCCCAACGGATAGAAGATGGACATATTTTAGTCCAGATTTCAATCCAGATGGATGTCCGTCTAAATCAGATGGAGCTCCATCTGGGAAGTAACCGTTTAAAAATAGCCGTTGAGGCTAAAGTCAGAACAGACAAGACCTCTGCCTAGCTTACTATAGCCAGACGGAAAATCCATCTGGCACTCATTTCTAGTCAACCCTAAGCCTCACACACTCTCCTAACAGGTCCTAGGTCAGTCTAATGACATGATATGTGTATAATTAAATGCAATTACATATGAGTACATGTGGAGGTGTTCTAAGTCCTTAAATTATCTAAGTCTTGAACTTGAACTTGACTTGATTTTTGCATCTTCTTGTGCTTTGATCTTGATGCTCATCTTGACTAAGGTTCCTTGTCCAACTTAACTTGACCTTGACTTGGGATTGAGCATCCGGCTTTGCATTGGAGTCAGTCCACTTGCTCTCATATTGAACTAAACAAACACAACTCAATATAGCATTAGTAATTCATGTTTGTTATCATCAAAACCAATGGATGATGATGTGACAATGTTGACATGGCATTTCCCAACAATACACAACATATTGAATAAACTGAAAACCTTTCCAGTGTCAAGTTCCATTTGTTTGACATGAACTTCAATGACATGCTCCAACCCCTTTTCTACCTCAACAAGGATACGAGCATAACTACCAAAAAACCTTACGTATTTCTGTTGTCAAGAGCGATGGGATGCCCCACTACTTTGGCTATTGAAAAAAGTACTCGAACATGCCAATACTCTAATGGAAGATCTAGAAAACTAATCCAAACTAATTTAGTCAATGGCTGGGCTGTACTCAAGTTAAAATTTGGCTTCTAACATTGAAACCAAGCCACTTGAGAAAGCGATCCGACAAGGGCTTCATCTCCAAACTTCAGACATGTCCTTCTCTAAACCAAATTGAAAAATAACAAAACCTTTGCAAATAAATGGAATGCAAACTCACCTACGCAGATAATTTCCAATTCCTTACTTTTTTCCTCAAAACATCCATGACGACTTTCCTAAAATCAAATCGTCTAATCAAGGCAAATTTTGAACAAATTATACTAATGCTCATAACTAACTTGTGGAATAATCACACGAGTAAAATTTCGTGCCTGAATTGGCTCAAGCAAACCTTCCATGGATACCTCCGAACTCCCCCTCACTACTCCAACATAAGAAACGGCACCTTTACCTGCTAGATCTAGCAGGTGGCCATCCACAGCTGCCGCCATGATAGAGCACGAAACCAAAGATGTGGAAAACCCAAACTCCTATTTTTGTGAACCCTCTCTCTCCTAGAACGTCACTTAACATCAACTTTTTTGGTTTTGATTTTGATTTTACTTGGAAGAAACTTATAGTTAGAAATTATGTCTCAATTGACATTGCTTAGATCAAATACAAGAAAGGAAGAGAGTTGCACGTCTTGTTTACTACCTCTATTATCATTCCTCCTATCTCTTTGGTCAGCATGATACCCTCCCCCTTCTTTTTTTCTTGTTTGCACCTCTACCTCCTTTTCTAGATTGGAGGACTTCTCTCATGTTTACATACTGATGATGGCAGTAGTCGGTTAACTACGCCATATCTTGCAACTTGTCCAAAATTAGAGACTCAGTAATTCTGCGAAACATGGCATTGTAAGCCACAACTTCATACAAATCTTTTATTCCAATTGAATCTTGATTACATCTTTTCATATAATCACGAATTGACTCACCCGGCCTTTGTTGAATTGCCACAAGGTTATTTGCAGTCTTCTTGCTCTTCACACTGCTTTGGGACCTTGACAAGAATGCCTTGGTCAATTACTCGAAGCTCTAGAATGAATTTGGCCTCAAAATGAAGAACCAAGTTGTTGTTGGTCCCTTTAGAGATGATGGAAATGATCTGCAATTGAGAGCATCAGAGTCCCCTGCTACCATCATAACCGAGTTAAAATGTCCAAGGTGCTCCAGCAGATTGGTGCTTCCTTTATATATAGTAAATGTTGGGAACTTAAGTCTCTTAGGAAGTGGCATCTCCATAATCTCCCTAGAGAAAGGGTGCTGACTTACTGACTTATAGTAGTACTCACCCTCTCTCCTAAACAGCCTTTTGATTCTTCCATCTAGAATTTTGAATCTCCGGCTGATTTTGAATACGTTGGGGATCCATCCGGTAGCTCTGAGAGGCTAGTCTCCCTTGCTTTCAATCTCTTCTACTTCCAAAGGTTCTACATTGATTTCCTCTAGTCTCAATTGGTCTCTTTGATTTTTTTATCAAGATTTCATCTTCTACATCCCCTGGAGGTGGATCAGGTTGTATGTGGCCATGATTTTGTCCTTGTCCCTCCAATTTGGAATTTACTTCAATCGAACACCTTCTTGATCCCTACATTCGAGGAGGTTGACTTTGAACCTCTCTAACTTGGGAAGGGAGATTCAGGGAGGCTAGAATTGTCATGGCTGGAGCTACTCCAAGTTGTTGAACATAAGCTTTGAGGAGATTTTGAATTTAAATGATCTGTTGTTGCATTGACATAAGCTATGCATTGAACTGGTGTGGATCTAGGAATTGATGAGATGTTCCAATAATCACTTCTTGAGAAGCGTTCTCCTGTTGGATCTAGATTTCATGGATTCCTCTTGGTGAAATTTCTTCTATAATTCTCTACTTCTACCCGAGAGGCTAATGGTTGAGGTTGTGCAGTGTCCTTCCTTGTCTTCTTTTGACCTTTTGTTCACAATCCTCTTTGACTCGCCTCTAGAATGTCGGATGGTGGTAAGATTTCCTAATCTTTCAAAACTTGAGCTATGGCTTCTGCTTAGGTTCCCACAAATGGTGCAAATAATGTTGGTGCGGAATCTTGCAGCATAGAAGACCACATGATTCCTACAACCATTGGACAAAGATTGTTAGAAGGAAGTAAAGTGCCGGAACAAATAATGTTCTGAGCTCAGGCTAGAAGGAAGTAAAGTGCCGGAACACTTAGATTCACAGTTGTAGCAGAACGAGAGCTGACTCCAAGTTGGAAAGAAAAGAAAATAAGCTAGAGCCTTACCTGAATTCCTACTTCCTCTCTATTTATCTTGCTCAGACAAATGCTTTTTACTCCTCACCAGTCTTCCGATTTAGTATTCTGATCTCACGGTTCAAATCTATCATCTGGTTCGACTGTTGAGTTCTTGTTGACCAACGTTGATTCAATGGTTCATCCAATTCAGACCGGTATTTGGTATTTTTCCCATAAATCTCAACCATCAAATTTGGTGTTTGGGTCACAGGATGGCTGAAATGTGGGAAGCAATTTTTTTTTTTTTGGTACAACGGGGCTATAAGCCAGGGGATGGGGATATTAATATGCCTCAACAAAAGTCGAACCTACGACCTCTTCACTAAGAGATGTTGATTTCAACCACTAGAACAGCTCTGCGTTGGCTGGGAAGCAATTTACAATCCATCATATTGAGCAGTTGAAAATTACTCAAGACCTCAGATCCCTAGACCTCCCTCAGGCTTCCAAGGAAACAAATCAGCAACACTATGAACGTAGCATGCAGCTATGCCGTGTGGTGCAGGAGTGGCATAGTTCCAAAAGTTAGTGACCCATCAGAAACAGTACTTAAGAGATCTAAGCTGGTTGAAGTAAAATCTTATCCCTAGTGAGAGTAGTGTGAAGGATAAAGTGTTATCCCCACCAAGGGCTCTTCAGCCCCCAATCCAAGCCCTTGTGCAAACTTTGTTCGATAATCTTGAGAAGCTTCATTCCTGATGAGATAGGCAAGACACCAATCTCGACCTTTGCTACTATGATCAAGGAAGTCATAATACTTCAAGAGGAAGAATTTAAACGGAAGGAGAGAGTTGAGGAAACTAGGAAGGAACAGACGCAAGGAGAAAGCATTGACTGTATTGTCTGATAAGTATACGCAGCAAAAAACACCGACTGATGAGACAAAGATAGAGACAACAGAAGATCCAGACTATAAGGATCCAACTGAGGCAGTACGTTGCAGAAGTCCTTCAAAAGGGGTTGGAAGAGGAGGAAGACCACAATAAATTGTGTATACATGCGAGGGAGAACTGAGAAGTCATTGCTGCATCTCAAGTTGCATTTGCCTGACCTCTTCAATGCCTTGTCAAACTTTGCACGAAATTGTTCTGGTATGTACAAGAACTTGTGGTCTGTTGCAGATGGAGAATAGGACTGAGCTCATCTTGTAGATTCATGGTGCATGTATAGCAGGCGAGCATAGTCACATAGTAAATTATACCCTTATTTTTGTACCATAAAATGTTAGGTGATTGGTTGCCAAAGAATTTTTCTGTATGGCATCTTATATTTATACCTATTTTTGCATTATGTTACTTTATTTTGCACCAACGGTATGAGTGTCCAATTGTGAACCGAAACTGAAGGCTCGAACTGGAACCAACCATCTTTGGATCAGTTATGGCTTAATTCAAATTGTGAGTCAATTCTTGGATCGGTCAATACAAAACAATGACAATTATACCTAAAAAGAGTAATAACTCTTCAATTCAAGGAGTGAGCCTCTTCCTACTCTAAATATAAGGGAACTATATTTAAAATTGAAGACAACCCTTCAAGGTGGTAAATATATGTTTTCATATAATTGATTTGGCTTAGTTTGGTTCTTTGGTTTAATTTATCGGTACTTAATATTCTTTTTTGTGGGTGGGTATAGGGAGGTTTTTATATCTAGGGGATGGGGTTATTGCATATACCATCAGTGAGAGGTGAACCCATGACCTCTTCACTTAGAGATGTTGATCATTACCAATCTAGTAACTTTGCAATGGTAGCTATAATCGATGTCATACTGCTTTGAGCAAAGTATCTCAAGTTTTATACATTTTTATTTTTTTTATCTTTTTATATATATTGACGTTTGTTTGCAAAATAAAAGTAACGCAAAGCGTACGTTATCGTGTAATTAACTAACTGATCTCAAGGGAATATATCACTTTAACTTAACCCTCTTAATAGTAACTCGAGAATGAGAATATTCAAAATTGTAACTAATTAATTAAGCTAAATTAATATATCTAAATAAGTGGTCCTAACACATGCATTTAAAATGATCAAATTAGAAGTAAAAATAAAAACATATATATTTTTTCGCTAAAAGGGTCATTTGTATTAAACCCACAACATCAGTTGCCCCCAAATACACCCAACCTCACTGGATCCAACTCACATAATCATAGATTATAAATCAAAATCTGAAACGAGAGCGACCAACAGCCTCTAAATCAAGTTATCTCCTTATCAATGCTATCCAGGACATATTAACATCAGTTTGCTCTAACCTTCTTATTTTTCCTTTAGCGACCAGGCTTACGACGATGAGAGCCACCCTCCACTTGATCAGGAAGAGAGCTTGAAGGAAGAACTACTTCCAAAAGCTGATGCTCATCCATACTGGAGTGAACGACCAAAGAAGAGCCTTCCAAACCATCCGAATTTTGTTGGGCCCCACACAATCCCACTTGATGCTCAACCGAATTTTGCTGGACCAACAGATTATTAATTCCATCAGAATTTTACTGGGCCCCACATGGTCCCACGTGATGCTCAACCAACTGATCATTATCTCCATTTAAATTTCGTTGGGTCCCACTTGTTCCAGCAGAGCAATCCACATTACTTGAAGATTCCGAATTTTTCTTGGCCAACAAATCATTATCTCCAGCCGAAATTTGCTGGGCCCCACATGGTCCCACTTGATGCTCAACCAACTGATCAAGATCTCCATTCAAATTTTGTTATGCCCCACTTGTTCCAGCAGAACAGTCCACACTACTTGAAAGAGTTGTATCCAAATTCGAATTCAATTCCGAAAATAGTTTGGCCAACTGATCATTATCTCCAACTGAATTTTGTTGGGCCCCACATGGTCCCACTTGATGCTCAACAACTAATCATTAACTCCATTCAAATTTTGTTGGCCCCACTTATTCCACTAAAGCAGTCCACGTTACTTGAAGGACTTGTAACCAACTTCGAATTCAATTCTTTGTTCAAAATCTTTTCAATTTGAAAATTTTGTTGGCCCCACTTATTCCAACAAAGCAGTCCACATTACTTGAAGGACTTGTAACCAACTTCGAATTCAATTCCTTGTTCAAAATCTTTTCAATTTGAAAAGGATCTGTTCCAAGAGAGAGAGAAAGATCAGGGGAGGAACTCTTACCCGACTCAACTACCACCTCAAACGGAACCACTCTATTGGATTTGAGTTTTGAATTCAAATTAGAAATTGAATCAACCGAATCTTCATTTGATGAATCTGGCAAATCCTCCAAACCTGCCTTCTCTAAAGCCACACGGATGGGTTGTTGAAGTGAACTAAGAGTCTGCATTTGCACACCTACATTAGGAATCCCATCCATAGTAGGAATTTTTGTTGGAATGCTTGAAGGCTGCACCTGCAACGCATCCACCTTAGAAGAGAATTTACAATGAAGACCCAAATGACCTTCTCGATTACACAAAGAACACCGCTGAATACCATCCTCAAAAATTACCTTCTGAAGAAAACTAAAAACTCTAACAGTCCCTGGTTCAAGACGCTCGATTTGAACCTCATTCGCACGAACAGCATCAACCTCCAATTCGATCAAAACTCTAGCATAGTGACCAACAGATCCTTGACGAGTACGTCTATCAAGAGAAACAGGGCGACCCACAGACTTTGCAATCGAAAGAAGAACTTTCTCATGCCAATACTCAAGAGGTAAATTAGGGAAACGAACTCAGACCAACTTACCCGCAGGTTGAAGAGAATGGATATTAAAATCCGGCTGTCATCGCCGAAAACGAATGTATTGCAACCCACACTCCAAAATCCTCTGTGCCACACCTCAGTCATATCTGCCTCACTATGAAACTGAAAGATGATAAACCCTTTCCCTAAGGAATGCAAGATCACCCCCTTAGACAATTTCCAAGCACCCCTAGCAATCTCTCGCAATTCATCCATGATTGTGATGCGAAAATTGGCTCGTCCAATCAAAGAAAAACGGGATTGATTTCGTTGTAATTCGTATTCCTGTTGTGGGATTACAATCCTACGAAACTTTCCCGCCTATATAGGAGAAGGGAGGGAATCAATCTCAGGTAGCTCTGAGGTCCCCACGACTCCTGCATAAGAAAATTTTCCACCTGCAGTGGAACCAACACCATAGACAGGCACTTCAGGAGGCTTCAACCACAAGAAGACAGATTCCCTAGGCACCCCTGAATTCCCAAGAGCTTCGCTCTCCTCCATCACATTTTCTTTTTAGAGTCATGGAATCCAAAAAATAAATTTTTAAAACATATATAACCTAATCATTCATCATCCAATAAAAGAAAATGCATAAATAAATAGAGAGAAGAATAAATTTTTATTTTTATTTTTGGTGGGAAGAAGAAAAAAAATTGATCACAATGAAAAAATAAATAAAGAAGAGGGAGGTGATCCGAGTGCAAGCTGTGGGTCAAGGGAAGGGGAATGCAACTAAGATGACTTTGATCATGGATCCTTTGTCATAGCTTACAGTCCACTGATCGGAAGAATGAATATAAAAAAAATAAAAATACATAAAATAAATAACAAAGCAATAAATAAAGATGGAACATTAACCAAAGAGAGGCATGATTGTAGGCATCTTTGAATATTGAATTACAAAAATGAAACCTTAATCAATTCGAAATCCAGCTGATCTAAAAACTAGATTTGAAATGATCCGAATCTATAATTGTTAGAGTCAAAGAAAACGAATCCTCATAAAACTTGAACTTGAACTCGAAATACACTTGCATACAGAAAATTAAACAACTTCAATAAGAATTGCATTAAATAACAAAAAAAAAAAAAAAAAAAAAAAAAAAAAAGAGGAAAAAGAAAAAGAAAGAAAGAATCTAAAATCTAGAACCCACAAAAAATTCAAAGAACTAGAGAATGCCTAATTAAACTAAAGATAAAAGAAAGTATAACCTATTTCTAAGAGGAAAAGAGTATTTATAAGAGTTGGTGAAGGGATTAAAAATAACGAAAGAGAAAATAAAATTGAATATAGAGAGAGAAAATAGGGGATAAAAGGAATAAAAGAAAACAAAATAAAGAAATAATGAAATTCATTGGACATATATATATATATATATATATATATATATATATATATATATATATATATATATATATATATATATATATATATATATATATATATATATAAAAGCATGTGCTCCTCTTTCATGGCAAATATTTTTCTGTCATCTTTTTTTGAAATACTTTTATTTTTTTTTATTGTCTAAATTTTTTTAATTATATTTTATTTCATATTTTTGACATATTAGTTACTAATTAATTACCTTTAGTATAAATAAAAAGAAAATATTTTCCTAAATCCTATCCTTCAACGATTTTGTTCGGGGGATCTTCAGGAAACAAAGGCCTTATTGGAATATAATTCGTGACCTACAAAGTATTCAACTTTTTGTGTTCGAAGTTCTTCCCTCCATTATTCTGCAATTTAAGGCTACCTGAGGTAATACACATATTATTTCTCTGTTATATTCGTATCAATGTCAATCTTAATATCTTCAATTCACGGGTATTACAATTGTTTCCTCTCTTCATGGTTGAATTGTTTTTGAATCTTTAGATTGTCTCTCTCTGCTTGAATCTGAAGTTGAATTAATCTCCGAAATTTCGTGGACAATTAAACCAATATAACTGCCCAACTTCATTTTATTGTCATTATCGTTTATTCTCCTTGCACTGGATTGAATTTTACACTCCAACTTCTTATTTTTCACAATGTTTAGTTTTAGACTACTTAATTTGAATTACTCATCCTGTTGAGATGCAAGCTTGTTCTCTCCTTAAATGGAGTGCATGCAGCACTTTACTTTGCTACCTCCAATGGGCATTCCTGATGCATTAAGCTCCTCCTTGTGGATTACATTCCCAACATTCCAGATGTATGGACTACCCTTAAGAAAAAGTTTGATAAACAAGAATCCAATGAAGAATTCAATGAAGGGTACACACTGCATTGTTCTTCTTTTGCTTTATAATATGCTGAAAACTATTGATTTACGCTACTCTGTTTCATTTTCTTGTGGCTAATGCTCTTTACAAAATAATAAATAAACCTGCCAACAAATGTATCATTACCTTCCACATGACATCATTAAATGGACATGCGGAGATTGTATAGTTTCTTTTAGACTTAAGTGCCTACATTTTAGAAATTATTGTGGGAGATGGTACAACAATTGATCTGATTGGTAATGCACCTTAGTGTTTGATGTTAGATTCCAATCATTACTCATCCTCTGTTACAAGAAAAACTTATTCAAATCATGGTTGAAGATACAAGGCAAGAATTTTCTTGTTATATGGACTTAATGATTTCCATTTTCCTCTTAGAAAATATTCAAGATTCAATATCCAATAATTTTAATTTAATTTGGTTTATCTAATTTCTTGTGTTATCATAATTTGATAACTTTTGAATCCATGCATAACAGTTCCACAAGTAATTCCATTTAGACTAATGAAACTCTTGAAGTGTTTTATTTCCTACATATGTCTTATTAAATTGCATTACTCAATTCCTTTTTCAGGGACTCAATATAACCATGTACCCTGTTGGCCAGCACCAGCATTTGAAAGAAGTGATCTATACATACATATGGAACTTACCTCAAGCTGCCTGATGTTTTGTCTCACATGATATGGCCAGCACTATTCTCAATTAAAATTTTCTTTTCTGTACAGAATATTTTGTTTTCTTCCGAAAGTGACTAGTGTAGCACAAAGCACATAGGTGTACTAAATTGTTGCCTAAATACATATGCTTTAGCTACAGTTCTTGCTAAGATAAGAAGTCCAAAGGTATTTATGTTGTTCACGAGCAAGCACTTTAATTTGGCAGGGCTTAATTCATCACCTCTTGGACAATGAAGTAAGATTTTTTTTTTTTTGGGGGGGGGGGGGGGGTAAGTTTTTCCCTATCTACCTATTGAACATGGTTACTAGTTAACTTTATATGCATACTTTGATTTGCTTTAATTTCTGGACCGTAGTAAGTCTTTATGGTGGTTACTCTTTTATGGTATATTTTGTGTTTGATGTTGGTTGTCTTTCTCAAGTTCATTGTTGTCATGTATATTTCAAATTATTGTTTTGCTTGCATCCACTACATACACTCTGTTGCTATATTTTTAACAGGGATATGATCTGTTTGATGCTAACATGGTGCAACTGAGCTCCTACAGTTGATAATGATTCATGTAATTTCAACGTTGGTAATTTATGATGGCAGACATGATTACCAAGTGTTAGGTTTCGGCCAATGATGAACAAATGCTTGTACCATTATTTTGATATTATTATTGAATTATGTTGCATGAGTCTAAGGCATATTGATGGAACCCCCATCAGCTTAGAAGCATAAAGATAGAGTAATACAATGTTTGCAAGCAATGTTGAAGGAAGAGTATTAAAGGTAATAGAATCATGTGTTATTTTAAAAAATTGTCTTACAAGTTAAGAATTTAGAATGATTCATATCACTGAGAATGTCATGTGACATGCACCTTGTGAGAAGATGGATTGAATATGACTAGAGCAGAGATCTCAACAAATTATATGATTTTCGATGTCTTCCACATTATAAATGTAGCCGATAACTTGGTGGAGCCAAAGATGTTCGAATCTGTTCAAGAAAGAATTGTATAGAGTAGCTTAAGAGTGTAGAAATTTATCATTCATTTAGCAAAAGAAACCCAATTAAAATCATTGTAAGGCAATATTTGCTAAGGATTTGAACTTTATGTTATACTTTATCTTCCTAAGCTATACATTTGCCTCATGCTCTGTGGTTTTGTTTTGGTTTTTGTTGAGGCACTTTGCTTTTGTTCTTATATAAAAATTTTGGGTTCTTACTGAAGTGGGAGAGTAAGAGAGAAAAAATAATAAAAAAAAAAGTAAAAGAAATTTTTGAAAATAATTTTTTATTTGGAAGGGAAAATAAACATGTTTCTTAAAAAAAAACTTATTTACATTAATCTCAAATTACTTCGAAAAAATTGTATAATATTCTCCCTAAAAACAAACATTCCATTAAACGGAAACAAGTTAATCTCTAAAAATCAAAATAAACTTCTTTTTCACATACTATATATATTCAAAATTATGATAACTTAAAAAATAAAAAAAATAATAAAAAAACCTAATTTTATTCCATTATTTCTCTCTTCTCTTCTTGTCATCCTTTAAATTTTCTATTTGTTAAAAAAAATAGAATTAAATATTAATTAACACTAAAAATTTGACTTTACATTTTTGTTATCTACTCAAAATAAATGCTAAAAGTCCACATGCATTTGCATGTGAACGTTCTAACTAGTATTACAAGTATATATACAATAGTAAAATTCGCACATACAAATGCACGTGTGGCCATGTGTGGGGAAGGGAGTGAGAAAGAAATCTTAGAAAAAACAAAATGTGAAAGTTTGAGGGGAAAAAATGAATTGTATATTGAACCTCAAATTGACCAGCATCTTATGAAAAAAATATAGAATTTCCTTTTATCCCTTTAAAATCGAGAATAAAAACTACAAACAAATCAATCCTAGAATAGAAAAAAATCTTGTTTATGTATCGAAAAAAGAATAACAAAATATTTAAAACATTTCTAGAAGAGTAATATCTTTATGCATTTTTTTTTTGTGGTCAAGTGGGAAGCAACATTTTTCTATCATTTCAAAGCATTAGGCTATGTGAGAAGGTTGTTTTCTCTTGAACCAACTTGGTCGGTTCAATATGTCTCTAGGTGGGCTAACACAACAAAATGTGCATTTCCTAAGCTAGGCATTTTAGGAGACCGGTCCATGGCAAGTAGTAGGAGAAATCACATGATGTGGTCTAAATGTTAACCATCTCAAGTTTCCTTGGCTTCTTGAAGCTTGTAATCAGGATGTCTTGGGTTTTTCTTGCCCTTTTGCTAATTAAAAGTATCTTTCAAAAAAAAAAAAGCATTAGGCTTGGAAATCTTAATAATTCGTTATTTTTTATCATTAAATTAAATCTATGTCAAAATTTAGCAGTCATCAATTTTTATTTGGAACACAACCAAAATGTGCATTTCAATAATCTTAAGGCCTAATTTTAGGAGATTGTAATCCAAGTATAAAAAGTATTTTAGGAGATAATCATCATTGATATTGAGTAAATGTTTAACAATCTCAAGTTTCAAGGTTTGAAGGCATGTCAGACCAAAGTCCAAGCTATGTTTGAATTCTATTTATTCTTTTATGTTAGAAAACAACATTGGATTTTGTTTTGCGTAAAGACCATACCATATGCCAATGGCTACACTGACCAAAAAAATAAAATGGTTACAAATAAAGCAGTAATACATCATTTCAACTAATTTCAAGTAAAATTTAAATTTAAATTGACACTGATTCATACGTAAAATAATCCATACACTGTCCAAAATCAATTAAGGACATAGAAACTAAAAAAATTATTAATTACAATACAACTTGTGCTTCACTTGATTAACATGTACAATGAACAATTATAGAGATGTAAAAATTAAAATTGTTCATCATTACTAAATTAATTTTATTGGTGAACCATTAATCATGAGTAATGTAAATCCTACAATTATGATTGGATATGTCATATTGTTAAAGCCTTTGCAGTTCGCTTCCATCTTTGCAACTTTCATTCTCATATTTTTCTTCCTTCAATTTGGTTGCATGGCACTCCAACTTTATGTTGACCCTAGTGCAACATTACTGCCAACCCCGATAAAATAGAAAAGATTAATTAGCTAGCTTATTGTCACCACATACGCACGCTGAGTCACTGAGAGCACCGGAGCCATTAGTTCCGGTATTTTAAATGTCTTATCTCCAATCTAGCAATATCAGCATTGTTAAGCAACATGTTTGTTAGATTTCTTTTGACAATTATCAATACAATACAATTAAAACGAAGCTACTCCTGATCCTTTCTACAGTATCGGTTTCTTGTAACGAAACATACCCATAAAAAGAGACATTGAACATAGAAGATGAGAATTTAACCGAAGTATTTCTCCTCATCAAATAAATGTTTACGCTTCTTGGTAGCTAATGCCACTATGTTGTGGACCCTCATAGACAACCACAGTTTGATGGCAGACAGTCAACTAGGTGATGCTTGTGGACGTTGCACTGGCCAAAGAATAAGGGAAAACATATGTTGATTAAATGGCCCATTGAGTAGGACTACTACTTGATATGAAGAAAATGCAAAGTTATATACTACAAAATATATGATGTAATTGCCACTCGACACCATGTAAATCTTAAGCCACCAATTCTTGGGTTAGTAGGAGCCATTCATTTGCTACTAATAATTTTCTTAACGTATGTTGGGTGAAACTAAAGAATAGAAATGAGTGTAAATTGTGCATTCTTTTAATATAACACCACCACCAAGATGGAAGTAGTTCCATGATCAACACATTATGGAAAATCTTTCTTATTCATAATGGACATCATTATGATAAAGGGAATGGTACATGACACCTGGTAAAATTTCAATCAACAGCCAAGGATTATCGGACAGCTTGTATGGTGTTTATTTACCTTTTGAGAGAACTTTGCTTTTCAAAATACAAGAGCATCATCCACTCTCTAGCCAACATCCTATAAAGAAAAAATATAAAATGCGGCTAAGAATTAATGTGCTATGGGACTAAAAGTTCATCCTTAAGAATATTCATCTTTGTCCCTACTCTCATAAGATCCAAAGAGTTTGTCAATTTACACACTCATAGCATAATAAAAAGTGATGATGTTTTAACAACATCAATAGAGCATCTTTAATACAAAAATAAATAAATAAATAAAAAGGAAAAAGAAGCCAAAGACAATAAGAAGTGGGAAAATATTAAATTTCATAAAACTCAGCCATAAATCACGATTCAGTATAGTAAACAAACCATAGCAAGATGATTATCAATATATCTAAAGTAGTTAAAAGCTCATAACAATAATCGAACTTGAGAAGAATAACTATATAGAACCAACATGAACCTTGACGACTTCACCTCGTTGCCGTTAGTAGGAGTCTTAAAAACTTTCAATGCTCTACTAGAAGACAAAGTAGAGATTCCCTACCTAAAAAAAGCCTTTACTTGTGATTAGATCCAATGCAGCTTGATGGCCATGAGAGACTGGCACGTATTAGATCTAAAATGTTAATATTCAGGAGTTATTTTTGTGAAATATCTAATTTGAATTAAGTTTCCGTATTAAGATTGATAAGAAAGATAATTCACCCGGTTAATTATGGCAAGAAAATAAAGGTCATAAATTAAAAAGGAAAGGTTTTAATAACTTGAAGATGAGAAGGATGCAAATAATTTTGAAAAAATATTTGGAAAAAATATATATAAAGACGACCATAAGAGAGAACTATCATATTTAACATTGTAGATTTAGGAGTTGATTTTAGATATTGAGGTCATAAATTTAAAACAGTACGATTTAAGAGTTTGGATATCAGGAAATTATATTTAAAACGGTAACATTTAAGATTTTTTTTTCTTCTGTAGAATCTAATTTAGATTAAATTTTCTTTATTAAGAATTGATTGATAAATAGATTTATTGGGCTAACTATGGTAAGAAAATAGATGTAAATGAATAAGAAAGATTTTAATAACTTGACAAAATAAGAAGGATGCAAATAATTTGGAAAAAATAGTCTATTGCAATGGAAGGGTATTAAAATTAAAATTGCAAGATATAAGAGTTAATTTTGTAAAATATGTAATTTGAACAAAAATTTCGTTTTAGGGAATGATAATAAAGAGATTCATTAATTAAGGCAAGAAAATAAAGTTTGCACTAAAATATATTATCTTTCTATTTGATCTTGCAAATTTAATAAAAAAATAAAAATAAAAAAGGTACCAACAATTTGTGAGGAAAAAGAAAAAAGATATGAAAACTAATATTAAAAAATATCATTTGAATAAAAACAAAGGTGATGCGTCCAAAATCTACTCAGCCCTTAGATCTTCTCGTGATGTCCTGCAAAATGAAAGCGTCAGATGTGGCCCGACCGCTGGGGTCGGGAGTCCACCTCCGAAGGCTAAGTCAGTTGATGAACTTAATCACAAACGGCTCTGCTAGAAGCGCAGAGCTAAGGAATGAAGAACTGGGAAAGGTGATCTAGATAGCAGATCGCTGATAGTTTAGGTCTATCAGTATGTATCTGAACCTGAGTCTCAGATAGTATTATTTTCGATCCCCTCACCTTGTATGGTAGTGAGGTTTATATAGAGTGTACGTTCGAATCTCCTTTGTTGGATGCACTTGAGCCTTCTTCGGGTAGTCGTTGGATCTTATCAGTTAGATCCGTTGAGCAATAGACTTCTACTAGTTTGGGCTATTAGAGGACTCCTGAGATAACCTTTAGATTATGCGATGATTATCCCTTCGATAATGATTATCCGCAGCCGTCAATTCGAGTCTGCCATCATTAGGGTGATTACCCTAATCCATAAGTAGGATTAGGGCACGCTTGCGGCCCGAATAAGCTTTCTTCTTCGACAAGCCATCTTCCGGATCCGGTTCGCTCGGGAGCGAGTCGGATCTCTCCGTCTCGACCGGGGTTGAGGGTCGGACCAGGTATGAACCCGGTCTGATCATAATCTCTCCATATCACGAGCCCCCCAGACCAAGCGTTCGGTCGATCCCGAGGGCTTGGTTTTTAACTGGGTTCGTCGTCAGGTGATAATCTCTGCGTGCTTCATTAAATGTCATATCACATTTAATGCGGTGGTCACTTTTCCTCGAGCGTTGTGAGTGTAAGGCCACATATCTCCTTGCAGTTGATCTGTCGTGGCTCACGTCATCCAAGCGACGGTTTCCGAACGCCTATTTTGGATTCGTGAGTTCAAACTTTCAAAACGTCTTTCAATCTTGATCGCTGATTTTGAATCAATCTCGATCGTTCAGATTCCCGAACACTCGTGCAGGGAGTTTTAAAAGCGGTTCGTTGTCTTCGTAGGTTTCATTCTTCCTGTCTGGAATTTGAACCTTTGTTGTCTGCTTCGCGCCTTCCTGCTCTCAAGCTTCCGCCTCACTGAATCAGTAAGTTTACTGGTCTTTTTCTTTTTGTAGTTTACTGAAACAAGTAATGGTGGACGATAGGGCTTCTCCGGTGCCCAGTGTTGGTAATAGCAGTGAGGCTTTGGCTTCTCCTTGCTCCCGAACAGTCGGATAGTGATAACAAAACCCTAACTGTCCTCTGGCGCGAGTTCGCTGAAGTTTCTCAAAAAGGTTTTGAAAGAAAAACCGAAACTTCTCCTGTCCTTCTCGAGTCTGGATCTTCCAAGATTGTCGAGTCTTCTAGGCAGCCTCAAACTTCCGGGTCCAATGGTGGACCTGGCTCTGTTCCCTCCATTTATGATGAGGAAACCCTTCTTTCAGCTGTCCAAGATTTTGATTTTCCTTCCTCATATCAGGTTAGGGCTCCCCACCCTGATGAGAGGGTTGATTCATCCCTTTCGGGTGAATTTTTCTCCGTATATAGATGCACTTGGAAAGCGGGGTTCGCTTTCCCTTTTTTAATCCTTTGTTCTTCGCAGTTCTGAATCATTGGAACATTTGTCCGGGAATGCTCCTCCCCAATAGCTGGCGCCTTATCGTCGACTTCTTGGGTTTGTGTTTTGAACTTGGCATTACGCCATCTCTTTCTCTCTTTGTACTTTTTCATGTTCTTTCTATCTCCCATCCTCCCGGATGGGTTTTTCTGTCCAAACGCAATAAGACTAAACTTGATTGGAGGGGCAGCATCCTTGTCAAAGGAACTTGCCCTTCTAACCACAAAAGATGGCGCGAACGATACTTTTTCTATCGAGCGCCTCCATCAGATCTTAACTTCCCAACCACCTGGAGGAGGTGTACTTCTTCTTCCGAGAATAACCGAGGCCTTCCCTTATCCAGAGAAGACGAGACGGCCATCAGGAAGATCAAATCCATTCCGTGGTATCAAGAGATACATGGACTTGAAGTGGAGTATAACTCCATCCTTCAAGATCTTGGGGCTTGGCTCATTGTGAGCTTCTAACCACCATCCTTTAATTTGACTGAAGTGATATGTTTTTAATTCGACTCTTGTCCTTCTTCTTTGCGGTGCCTCCAAGAATGAACCACGAAAGCTCCGCGGGTGAAGGCCGCTAGGGCCGTTGTGACAGTTGAGCAACGATCGCCCAGAGCCTTGACTGTAGATCAAGAGGCTTCTCTTCCCTCTCCCAACCCCTCTTATAGGGGTATCAGGAATATCAGGCCTGTGGCTGATGCTTCGGGTAAAGGGAAGAAACTGATGGTGGAGAGGTCTAATGTCTCTTCCTCCGCCCGAACTGAGAGGAGGCATGACACAATTGATGCTCCCTCCAATAAAAAATCCAAAGCTTCAACGGATGGTGAGGAGGTCTTCACCCCCCGGTGGACCCCGAAGGCGACCGACGGGGGTGACTCGGGATCCCAAGAAAGCTGAGAATGGAGCTCCCTCGGTCTTGCTCCTTCGATCGCCGGGAATTTGAAGCCCTGGATGACACCTCCCTTGTTAGTCAATCTACAAGGTACCGGTCTTCTTGCTTAGTTATTTTTTCATAATTCCTTATGACTTCTTCTCGATATTTTCCGCCTTCCCGGGAATGCTTGTGTTGAGCTTTTATCAACACATGGAAGCATTGAGCCGGGTTGGTCGCACCAGCTCCTTCTTTGCAAACCTATGAAGAGAATTTGGCGAAAGCCAATTCTGAAATAGTCCAGTGACTGCAGCTGCCGTGGAGCTGCGAGAAAAGCATGAGGAAGAAGTGATCTCCCTCAAGGAGGCCCTCGAAGCGTCGAAGATTCGTGCCTCTGCTGCCGAGCGCGAGGCCAGGAAGCAAAAAGCAGCTGCCACGTTGTTTGGTGACAGGCTTGAATTCAAAAGTAGGGAGCTTGAAGAACATCTGAAGTTGGCGATCCCTAGCAAGCCCGAGCATAGAAAGCCAGAGCTTCGGAAGGAGTGTGTTCGGAAATACCGAACAGCGTACCTTTCTCCGAGCTGCTAGGTATCTACAACCTTCAAGCTTATCGCACAGGGCGAACGACGTTTGGGAGCGAATCCTCGGATCAATCCCTGCCTTCGACACTGCTCCTTTTCGTGAGGTGTGCCACAAAGAGGTCTTCGGGAAAGTTGGTATGGATCTCCGGACTGGGCTCAGGAAGAAGATGATCCTTTTCCAGCTGACCCTCAATATGAGGCATACCTGGCTGACGAGCCGGCACTTCCAAAGGAGAAATCACAAGCCGAGTCTCAAGTTGCTGCTGTAGAGGACTCAGCCGATGCCATTCTTGAGGAAGGCTCTTCTCATGATCCTGAGAAAAGTCCTCCCGACCAGGGTCCCTCGGGCAACAATGAAGAAAAGGCTTAGGGAGTTATCTTTTTGTACAGATTTACCCTCTATTTAATGAATAGACATTTCTTTCTCATGTTGGCCTTTATATTTCCCCGTCTCCTGCCGAAATCTTGCCTTGAACATCAAAGTATTAATGATAAAACTCATCACTTAACTTTACATTCCTCGCCGAATAATAATCTTGTAGAAATATTGTGAAGATGTGTTTCGGGAAGATGCATTAGTCTTCCCCACTACTTCATTTATTGCAAAGTCCGCACGTTTCCCTTCTGCGAAGTTCAAACGTTTTCCTGCTTTTGTATAGCATTCACTGTTTCCAATGAATCGGAAATACATCCGTTATTTTAATGGCGGTGCGACGATTGGAGGTATCTCTGCATCAGGTGCTCGCTTCCACATGTTTCCATGTGGCATCCCTCCGACCGTTGATCTTGCTTTCTGCGGATTTCGAAGCGTCATTTCGATCTAGGTAATCGGTTGTCCTTAGCCCTCAACCGTCGTCTTAATACCTGAGGCTATTTAAAGCCTTCGTGGGTACTCTCCATCTATCCTGACTTCTGCAAGTTAGATTTGCTAAAGTGCTAAAGCGACCTTTTGTCCTTCGGCCTATTTCCGTATTCCTCGTACTCCAACAACAGCTCTATCAACTTCTGAACAAGTGAGTTTTTTGATTACTCATCTCTTTCCCCACTTCCCCCCTGAGTAAACTGCACAGTAGTTATACTTGGGGTTTAGTTTTTTGGTTTTGTCAGAAGTGATAGAAAACTAGGGTTTCCCCCTTGTTGTTGTCGTTTGTTTCTGTACTGATACGGCATGTTTCTTTGCATAGTGGCTCCCAAGATCAACCCGAACTTTATCAGAGCAAAATCTTGCAAGAAAATCGTTCCGTCGGTGGTGGTTGGGGCCAGTGCGGTGGTTTCAGCTAGTGAATCCTCCAAGCGTAAGGCGGCTGCTGCCGGTGAATCTTCAAGTCGATTCCCGCAGTTTCTATTGATGCCGTCCCTGCGCCTCCTTTGCCCGAAGTGATCGCTCGACTTTCCCGGGAAGATCTTGATCACTCCGTTGCCGATGGTCTTGCCGGCGCCCCTTTGGTGAGCTTTGTTGGTGCACCCCCGAAGGAGACTCTTCGGGCATCTGAGGCAACTATGTTGGCATTTGATGAAGGTGTGGTCCCAGCAGGTGCTGCTCCTATTTCTAACTCCAGTGCTTGTTTGGCATCCTCGTCCTCTCCTTCCGAGTTGGAGGATTTTGCCACTAGGAAGCGCCGTCGGGTGACAAGTGATGCAGCTCATCCTTCTCTTGGTGTAGCTCATCCTTCTCATCCTTCGCCTGAATTAGTGTCAAACGAGTTTGACTGAGCGTTGGAATGGTGTCTTGCTGCTCGAATGACTTCGAGAGCGCGAGTTCTTTCCAAACTTCCGGATGAAGTCTTTACGAAGTCACTTTGGTGATGTAAGTCTTTCTTCATTATCCTCGATTCTGAAAAATTACTTTTTCTGCTCCTCGTTAACTCGGAAGTTGTTTGCGGGAGTCTTCTTTGGTAACTTCCACAACCAAGTGGAAGCAGTTTCTAGGCTCAGTAGGTTGAGCAATGAAGTTTCCAGGCTTCGGGAAATCTCCGAAGCTAAAGATGTTGAGATTGCTCGCCCTCGGAATCTAGCTTGGGAGGTGGCGGGGAGAAAAAAATTCGATGATTGGTTGTCTTCGATCGGACTTGGATGATGCCGGGGAGAAGATCCGGCGGACTGGAGCGAACAGTTGGAAAGTCGGGAGGCAAAGGATCTGAAACGTTACACGAAAGGCAAGCTATCGTTCCTTTGCCCGAATCCCTTCCAACTGATGTTCGCAGAGCCTGCGTCTTCAAGTATTTACATAGTAAGCCCTTTGTTGATATGCTTTGAATGCTTATAACTTGCAGGGCGTGCGGGATGGTGAGAACGAAGTATGGGAATCAATATTAAGGAAGGATCCTCATTTTGATACGACTCCCTACGGTCTTGTTTGCCATCCTGAAGTATTTACCGACACGGGTATTCCTCCTCCCGATTGGACCAAGGATAAGATTGATCCTCCACCTTCCGATCCGGGATATTATGCAATATCCGGAAGATTCTCCTGTTTATTCTCCCTGGAAGAAGTCAATTATGACGAGCTTGTACTTGAATGCGAGTTTGGTCGAGGACCATACTTCTCCTGGACAAAGTTGGACAAAGAGTATGAAATTGCGGAGGATTTTATGCATACCGAAATATTTTTGTAATCCTCATTCTTCTTCTCTTATTTTCCTTGAATCCCCACCAATGGTTGACTCATATGTTTGTTCTAGCAAAGTCGCGTCGATCTTGTATAACTTCTTAACAGTCACCTATGATGACTTTCTTTTTTGACCGAAGATTGTATCCAGCTCTTGTAATTGTTTTGATACTGGCCTCTTTGGATCTTTTGAAGAAATAAGAAATTAACTTTATCTTGAACTTTGCTAGCCAACCTTGAATCGCCTGTTGCATTAGGTCTTAGTTGTTTGAAACAATGCCTTTACTTAAGGATTTCCGGAGAAATACAATAAGTCGAGAAGGAACTCACTCGGGTTTTAAACCGATGCCTTTACTTAAGGATTTCCGGAGAAATACAATAAGTGAGAAGGAACTCACTCGGGTTTTAAACCGATGCCTTTACTTAAGGATAATTCAAAAATTCAATAAGTCTCGAAGGAACTCACTCGGGTTTCAAACCGACGCCTTGCAAAAGGAACTCACTCGGATTTTCATCCGATGCCTCGACTTAAGAAAGTTCGAAAAATTTCCATAAGTGTTGAAGGACCCACACGAATTTTCATCCGATGCCTTATAGTTGGATCTTGTTCTTGAATGTGGTGTATGATGCCCCCCAATCAAAAGATAGTTTGTTGAAAGCCAAAAATTGCATTGATTGAGTTGAAAATGATTACATCGCGAACAAAATTGAAATCATCCTCAAGGATAAAACTTTTTGAGATGCCTAACATTCCACGAACGATCCAACTCTTTACGGGTATTGATGTTCTTCAGCACTGTAAGCTCTGAACCGACCGGTTTCACAACCATATAAGGTCCTTCCTAGGAAGGGTCCAATTTTCTTTGGTGACGCGGGTCGGAAGCTAGGGTGTTTCTCAACACCAAATCTCCGGCTAAGTACCGACGATTCTTCACTCGAGTATTATAATGAGACGCTATCCTTCTTTGATAATGTTGAGTTCGTGCTATTGCCTTTGCCCGAACTTCGTCCAACAAATCAAGACTATCAAGCAGTCCTTGTTCATTTGCTTTTTCCTCAAACTCACGATCCCGTAATGTCCCCGCCATTATCTCCCTTGGTGCCAATGCTTCGGATCCATATGCCAACCTGAATGGAGTTTCTCCTGTGGGTGTTCGAACCGTAGTTCTATAAGCCCACAGTACATTATGAAGTTCTTCGACCCTCGAAGCTTTGTCGGCTTCGAGTCTTCTCTTTATTCCTTCCGGTAGCGTTCGGTTAGTAACCTCTACTGTCCATTGCTTTGGGGGTATGCCACGAGGACATACGATGCTCGATCATATATGTTCCACATAATTGCTCAAATTGTGGACGGTCGAAGCTGAGTACCATGGTCGGTGACAATAATCTTTGGAATCCCAAAGCGATATATGATTGATTCAAGCACAAATTTCTCCACTTTTTTCTCAGTAATTGCCGCCGGTGCTCTGGCTTCTACCCATTTTGTGAAGTAATCAATTGCTACTATCGAGATATTCCCGTCCACTTTGATGCCTTGGTGAATTTGCCCATGATATCAATTCCCCACATTGCAAAGGGAATGGGATTTAGAATTGAAGTCATAGTTTCCGCCGGGCGCTTCGATCTTTGTAGCATGAATTTGTGAGTTACCACATCGACGAACGTACTCCATAGCAGCCTCTTGGACCTTAGGCCAATATAACCCAAGTCTCGAGAATTTTGTGAGCCGGGGCTCGGCCACCCATGTGAGCTCCACAAATTCCTTCATGAACCTCGGCCAAAGCTGATTTTGCTCCTTCGGGGCCTATACATCTCATAAGGGGTCCAGCATAAGATCTTTTGTATAGTCTCCCATTCCGAATGACAAATCTAGCTGATCGAATCTTGATCAACCTTGCCTCTCTTTGGATCCTCGGGTAATTTGTCATCCCTTAGATACTCGATTATTGGATCCATCCGGCAACGTTCTGCTTCAATATAAGAAATTTCTTTCTCATGATAACTTGGAAAAGTTATCTCTTCAATGTAGACCGAAGGGTCTAGATTCTTTTCCTTGGCATTGGCTAGTCGGGATAGCTCATCGCCACTGAATTTTCATTCCTCGAAATCGAGATATCTTCAAATTCGAAATTGGTTTTGAAATGCTGCACTATCTCTTGATATTTTCTGCAAGCGTGGTTCTTTAATACCATACTCCCCCTGGACTTGGTTGATTATAAGTTGAGAGTCACTATAAATAGTAACATCTGCAATAGATAATGCTTTTGACAACCGAAGTCCTACTATCAAAGCCTCATATTGCGCCGTTATTACTTGCGTCAAATGCGAATCTCAAAGCATATCGAATAATAAATCCTGCTGGACTTTTTAATAGAATTCCAGCTCTGCTCCATCTTTATTACTCGAACCATCCACATATACCTCCCAAGTGGTTGGTATAATGGGATCCTCAATGGTGGGTTCCTTTGGTGCGAGTAGTTTCTACTACAAAGTCGGCTAATGCACGAGCCTTGATTGCGAGTTTCGGGCTTAAAGCTCACTTGGAACTCACCTGAGTTCAACCGACCAGGACACCATCCTTCCGGACAAATCGGGTTTGTTAAGAACTTTACTAAGAGGAAAAGTTGTAAATACCTCAATTGGATGAGCTGAAAATATGGCCTTAGCTTCTGGCGGCCATCATGAGAGCGAGCCGCTTCTCAATCTGTGAATATCTTGTCTCCGCATCTAGCAACATGTGGCTTACATAGTAAATCGGCCCTTGTTTTTTATCTTTTCCCGAACAAGTCTTTGCCGACCGCCGAAAGGGACGTCGCTAGATATAGCTGTAATATTTCCCCCTTCTGCAGTGCGGACAGGATCGGTGGTTGTCCAAGTGCTTCTTTTAATTCCTCGAAAGCTTTTCGGCACTCTTCGATCCACTTTGCTTCCTTCTTGCCCTTGAGGTCTTTAAGTGCCTTGAAGAAAGGCAAACATTTTTCTCCAGGACTTGGAGATAAATCGATTTAAAGCAACAACTCTCCCTGTTAAACACTTGTACATCCCGAACGGTTTTGGGAGCCTCCATATCAATCGAGCTTGTATTTTGGCGGGATTAGCCTCAATTCCCCTCTGTGATACCATGAAGCCCAAAAATTTGCCCGAGGAGACTCCAAAGGAACATTTTTCTGGGTTTAGCTTCATTTGATGTTTCCGGAAATCTTGAGAAAACCTCGGTCAAATCTGCAATATGATTTGCTTTTGTAAAGCTTTTCACTAGCATGTCATCAACATAAGCTTCAACATTCTTTCCTATGAGCTCTTTGAAAATCTTGTTGATGGCCCTACGATATGTTGCTCCTGCATTCTTCAGGCCAAAAGGCATGACCTTGTAATAATAGCTCTCACGATCAGTCATGAAAGCCGTATACTTCTCATCCTCCTTATTCATAAGGATCTGATTATACCACTGAGTAGGCATCCATGAAACTTAAAGTTTCATACCCTGCTGATCGCATCTATCAAGAGGTCAATCCGAGGCAACGGGTAGCAATCTTTTGGGCAAGCTTTGTTAAGATCTGTGTAGTCCGTACACATCCTCCACTTCCCATTCGCCTTTTTTACCATTACCACGTTGGCCAACCAAGTTGGGCACTCAATTGGTTCTATGAAACCAGAATTCTTAAGTTTTTCAACTTCGCTTCGAACGGCTTCATACTTTTCAATGGAGAAATTTCTTCTTTTACGTATCCTTGGTTTCGCCTTAGGGTCTATCCGAGTTTGTGCTCTGCAATGGCCCGATCGATTCCGGGCATGTCCTCGGCGAGACCATGCGAATACATCTTTATTCTGTTGAAGAAATAACTTCAACTCATCTTTAAACTCTTCCAATTGTTCGGACCCGATATAAGTAATCTTTTTCTCATCCTCGGTACACGGCTGGATTTGCTCCAGCTTCTCCTTTGGTTCGGGTCTTTGCATCTCTGTCTCTTCCCGATCATCTCGAACTTCTATAGGCGAGGCGGTTACCTTCCTCGGGCCCTCCTTGTCTTTTAAATAGGCAACATAACACTGCCGAGAGATCTTACGAGTCGAGAGGAGACTTGACCAATTCCCATATCGATCGGGAATTTTATCTTCGGGTGCTTTGTCGAAACAATAGCACCTATCTTGGATAAAGATGGTCGCCCGAGGATCATATTATAAGTGGCAGTTCCCGAACCACCAAAAAATTGATTCGGACAGTTGTTTCCTTAGGAAAACTTCCAATGGATAAATCCAACTGGACCGATCCTTCCGCCAACTGAGATGACCTTGCAAAGCCATATAGATGTGTGGATGAAGGTTTCATCAAGTCTTGATCCACCTTCAATTTTTGATACACTTCGTAGGAAATTAGGTCAGTGCTGAGACCTGTATCAATCAAAACTCTATGCACTTCCCGTCGTGCAATCTCTACCTTGATGACTATAGCATCATCATGAGGTAAACAAACATCTATTTCGTCTTCCTCGCTAAAGGTGATAGAATCTTCACCATTCAGCTTCTTCCGCTTCTGCGTCTCTCCGGTTCCAACAAATTTGGATTTTGTTTTCAGACTCCGGAGTGATTCGGGCTCTGGTCCCCCAAAGATGGTAAGGATCGGTGACCGAGTAGCTTCAATCACCTCCTTGCCTTTCTTAGACTTCGGGGCCTCCCTTGATCGTTCCGAACTAACCGAACGATCCCTTTTCGGAGCAGCCGCACGTGGCTCACGTGGCTCCTCCCTTCTTCTGCTAACGAAATTGGACAGATGTCCCTGAGATATCAATCTCTCAATATCTGCCTTCAGATGACGACAGTCATTAGTATAATGACCATAGTCCTTGTGGAATCGGCAATACTTTTCCCGATCCTGCTGCTCTCCGGGTTTCAAAAGAATTTTAGGCGGCTACTTTAAAATATTTTTTTCTTTTGAGGATATTCAAAATATCAGCCCGAGGAGCATTCAATGGAGTGTACTCACTTTTACTGGGGGACCTTTGGCGCCAAGGCTGGGATTTTCCAACCCGATCGCGAACATTTTTCTTTGGCTTCTGCTTCTGCTCAGGAGCCTTTTGTTCCTTATTGGAGACTTTATTATCCCCTTGGCGCGCATCTAGAATCTCCATGACTTCAGCCTGCTTCTGGCATCTCTGTACCAACTCAGCATAAGTCGCAGGCATATCCTGTAGTAATAACTCCAGGAGTTTCCGATTAGTGAGTCCCGTGAATAGAGCAGTTCTGGCTACTTGTTCATCCAAATTTTCTATCTCCATCGTCACTTTGTTGAATCTTTTCAGAAACTCTCTGATTGATTCGTTCTTTCCTTGTTTGACAGTAAACAAGGTTTCTTTCGTTTTCTTGACCTGTATTCCACTCTAGAATCGCCCTATGAATTGGCGCGCCAATTCGTCAAAGTTTACGATCCTTCCAGAGGGGAGGTTTGAAAACCACTTTTGTCTTGCTCCGATTAGAGATGAACCAAAAACCCGCATAAAATTTCATCGAATTACACCGAAGCGCCATGGTCTGTTGGTAATAGCCGATGTGAGCTGTTGGATCTCCGGAGCCATCGAATGTTGAGAAGGTAGGCAAACGGAAGTTATGGGGAAACCGATATCCCGCAATTGGCTCGGCAAAGGGAGTCTTCCGAATGACTGAGTAAATATCCTCAGTTATTCTTCCCTTAGCCATTGCCCTAATTTCTCATTGATGTTGGCCAATTCTTGACCAATCTGGGTCGGGTGATCTTCGACAATATGATCACGACCTCGATTAACACGATCATCCCGTGCTACTCGATCATCACGAACAGCCCGTCCTTCCCGAGCATTCCTCTCGTCGCGAACGCTGCTCGATCATCACGAACGGTTCTTCTGACAGTGGGTGAGTGAGTTCTTACCCCTGTATCCAACCTTGTGTTTGAATCAGTTGTACTCTCTTGCGGTCTGTCGAACCGATCGTCTCGCCTTGGTTGATCATCGATCCTCCTAAGTCCTCGATCTCCTTCACGGAAATTCTGATCGATATTCCGGTCTTCAGCCAATCTCTGGTCACGTGGCAATGCACGTCTCCCTGAATCGCGCAGATCGGGCTCTTGTGGTAAAACCACTCGTCCCGGTGAGCATGCGGAGTGCTTGGCTCACCTCCAAGAGTTGAATCTTTACCTGATCCAATTGATCTTGGATTGTATCGGGGAGGAGGATTACGTCCTCCCTGGCCACCATCTACCTCGATAGGATTTTGGCTTTCCTGGGGAATATCTGGATTATTCACTCCAGGGATCTGAACACCGGAATTGCGTTGTGCAGCGGGTGCTGCGGCTGCTGATCTAGTCACCATGGCTTTTCAAGTTGTTTCCCACAGACGGCGCCAATTGATGCGTCCAAAATCTGCTCAGCCCTTAGATCTCCTCGTGATGTCCTGCAAAACGAAAGTGTCAGATGTGGCCCGACCGCTGGGGTCGGGAGTCCACCTCCGAAGGCTAAGTCAGTTGATGAACTTAATCACAAACGGCTCTGCTAGAAGCGCAGAGCTAAGGAATGAAGAACTGGGAAAGGTGATCTAGATAGCAGATCGCTGATAGTTTACGTCTATCAATATGTATCGACCGAGTCTAGATAGTATCGACCCCCCCGGGGGAGGAAGGGCGAACCGGGGAGGCGGGGGGGCGGGCGCCCAGGGGGGGGCGACGGCCGTATGAATCGATCATCAAGTCTCCACTAGGGCGATCCAATCCAGAAGGATACAAATGCCGGTTCCCTATCAAAAGGATACAACAGTCAAGGGAAAGAATTGTCACAAAAGCGGATTTTTGTTCGCTGTTGTGCAGATATCGTCTGCGCAGGCACAATATGTTGACACCTGTTAAGATATAATCTAATGGTTCTCAATGCATGACATTTAATCTTAAGGTTTGAAAACCTTTAAAATTTACAATTAACTGGCCCTTGGTTTAAAGCAAATTTACAAAACAAGGCAAACTTTGGGATGATTCCAAAATCGATTCAGATTGAGAGATACCCTAGCCCCATCACATTGAGATCTTACAAGCATAGTCTTGTCATTGCAAATCTGCAACTCTTAGATCTAGCAATGGAACTACAGATCGAATCCTTCGCAAGCTACACAAAAATTTCACCAATAAGGATTTTTCTTGCAATCCGAAAGGATAAACTGGTTGAGCGATGGAAGAAGAAGATTATTGACTCGATAACCAGCAAGGAAGCGATGCATCTTAAGTTTAGAAAAACCATAACCTTCCCATGTCTAAAACTAAAACTTCAATTAGGTTCCGTTCTGTTCCGCAATGTCATTATAGTTTGGGGAAAGAGAAAAAACCAACTCCAAAGACTTGAGTTCCAACCATTTCTCTGGTCTTCTAATGAGTAAAACTACAGTACTTCTTGAACTTCTCTCACAATCGATTTCCAGGTAAAATATCAGTGGGTATCATAAAATCGAAGAGCTTATAGTTGTTCACTTGTTCCTCATAATCAGTTCAGGTCTGATTCCTCTAAATTATCTTCACTTTTTTTAGCAAACCCACACCATTGCAACTCCACTGCAACTTAGACGATGGGCTTAACTAAAAATACTCAGACAAGGGTTTTGGGTCTAACACAGTAAATTCGATAACTTTTGGGTTCATTTTTATAAATTTTAAAACAAAATTCACTGAATCAATGCAATTACCACATTGCCCTCATAGTCCACCGTTAGATTAATTGTATACCATGTGGCAAAAAATTGTGCCTGCGCGGACAATGTCCATGCAGGCGCGAACAAAAATCCCACGAAAGCATGGTGTGAAATATCACCGGTTCGCTACCTAGGGAACCAGGCGATATGGCGAAATCTTGCAGAAATATTAGCAAGGTTTTTCCCATGTTTCGGCCACCATTTCGGGGGGTATTTTTGGTCATTTTGGGTTGAAACTTGGTGTCTACCATATTTTGATGCTAATAAACATAGTGAAATGACTAGGATTGCCTAAAAACTCACCCAAATTGGTGTTCTGTATCAGCACATACCCGACTGTATACGGGTAAAACTGGAATTCTATACCATTATTGTAAACAATTAAACTAACATAAATATATACAATGACAATAGAGTGATAAACATCATTAAAAAAATACTACTATTCTAGTAGACAAATACAAGTATACAACTAAGTACCTCTCAATACTCAATACTAAGTACCATGCCTTGGTGGATCCGTTAGCCCTGTGTTCTGTGATAGTGTGGTACAATGCCCAAATGCTACAGCTTCAAGCTTTTGCTCCATTATTTTCTTGAAGTCACTCCATATCATCTCATGCTGATGGTTGTTGACGTACAAAGAAATCAGAGCTCTGTAATTAGCACTGGAAAACTACTCCCATCAGGGGGTAACGTGAACGGGGCTCTGTAAATTCGCATCGTACGATTGAAAGGATATCGTATGCTATCTCCAACATAGCAGTTGTCTCTAAGCCAAATGGAGGCATAAGCAAGACACTCTGATGATGATGACCCCAACCATCATAACCCCCATAAGTAGATGTGCTGCCATCCTGCGAACCCAAGCTCATGGAAGATCCTCATTATACCCATGGTAGTGCAGACTCCTAGAAGATGGGTATGCATCATTGTGTCCATAAGCGGAAGGGACACCATAACCATAAGCCCCATAGCCATAAGAAGATGTGGAGCCTACAAACTCCTCCAAGCTTATAGACCCCATCGCTCCCGACAAGCTGTCTGTCGGATCAAAATGGCCGTATGAGCCATATGATTGAGTGTCGTCACTATAACCATAGCCATATGGCCCATGCATGTGCTGCTGCTTCCCCCCATGACCCTCCCCCCTAGCTGAGTGTACCTTGTAGGACAACCACGATAAAGCTCACCACCATAACCGTCATCCTGGGTGGCATGCATGTACTGAATCTCTCCAGTGTATCTCTAGGGGGGATGTTGTGTCTTTGATAATGGAACATGTAACTCGCTCATGTACTCCTCCACCACCAAGACCATCGTCATCATTACCACCGTCATCATCATCATCCCTCTGAGTCTGACTGGGACTAGGAACAAGGGTGTCATCTAGATCATCCTCGTGCATGCCAAGCTCCACCATACAATCCTCATCCGCAGTGGCGGAAGCTGCATGTACATGTACATGCCCCTCTTGAGATGCCATATACTCATCTACATCAACTCCTGCAGCTTGAGCAATGACTGGCTCTAGCCTACCTCCAGGCTGGTCTAACACCAACTCACCCCTATCCAACAACCAATTAGTGAGGGGATGCTGCTCATCTGCAGTGACCTCAAAGATATCATCGAGCTGCATGTCCCTGTCCATCTCACGATTACCATTTAACCTAGCATGCTCTAACTTTAGCCTCATGTTGTAGTGGCACTACACGAGGTCATTCAGGCATTGACTTTCCAACATGTTCCTCCTCTAGAAGTGAATCATGTGAAATGTACTCTAGTTCCTCTCACACCCAGGAGGCGAGCAAGTCTAGGAGAGGATCTTCACTGCCACTCTCTGAAGGTTCTCACCCCCCCCCCCACCACTCAGCTGCATTATCACAAATAAATTAGGGATAATTACTATTGCCCCCTTATACTCTGATTTTATTACTATTTTATCCCCTGTACTTCTTAAAATTGATAATCCAACATTTAACTTTGTCTAAAATTACTAATGCCCCCTACCATTAAGCTCTGTTAGTTTACTAATGATGTGTCATCTATATATTTTTTCAAAATCCCAAAAATAACTCTGCAGTTATTTGTTTACTTATTTGCTATTTTGTCAAGTTATAATACTACCCTTAATTAACTATGGGAAAAAAATTTACTTTCTTTTCTAAAAGGAAACCACCGAATAAAGGAAAATTTTATTTTTCTTCTCTAAAAAGAAATCGCCGAATAAAGAAAATATGTGATTAAATCAAACTTAAAATAGAAACTAAAATATTAAGGAATATCAAATGTAATTCAAAGTTGGAAATTGAAAATCACAATATATGTTGACCATTGCATATGTTACCAAATTTCCTATCAATTAGCATCTTATATGCTAATTTGTTTGTAAAACTTCCATCATTGTGATTATGAAAATTTTAAGTAGAACATGAGAGTTTAAGCAACCATAAGTGTGTGGTCCCACCAAAGCCAAAATTGATTCTAAAATATAAGATTGTAAAGATATAATTGACATTCTATTTAGTTTCTATAAATGAGGGTGATGTCATATTTTTTAACTTATTAATTTAATGAAGGAAAAAATGGACATTACATATTTGATGTTAATAGCCACTTAACACCATTAGAAATGAGGGGGGCAACAGTAATTTCATATAGAAAGATTTTTTATTAGTAATAAAACCAAAGTACAAGGGGACAAGAGTAATTATCCCAATAAATTAAGTTAATACTTTAATGCTAAACAAAAAATCCTACTTATATAATTATATACTTGTTTGTAAAATGTAATAATAATAGTAGTAATATAATTTTGTCGGTTATGTAGAGCAGCATCTGAACCAAAGGCCCCCAATGCATTCCTAAACATTTTGATCGACAATAATTTGTATTGATGGTTAGCTAAATTCTTTCCTTCAATAAAAAAGCAAGTACTAAGTTCTAACTTTTAAGTTCTACGTTCTAACCTCCATGTGGCAATTTGACTAGATCACAGGGTTTGACTTCAACTTCGAGATGACCTGCATAACAGCATTGAGCAGGTCTAACCACAACACCAAATTTTCACTATACTGATATTTGGGATTGAGATAATAGGCTGCACAATTCACAAACTCATAGTTAGAGACTTAATATTTACTATAAGTTACAAATTAATAACTCACACTAATTACTTACCCGCCCTATGCATCAGATGCATTAGGTGAGCGGTTCATATAACGTGCACATTATTAATGTAAGCGGTGCAACCTTTAGGGTTAGCTCTTTGGATTGTTATCTTCATTCGCTCAAGGGCTGCATAAATGTGGGGCATAGTGGCCCCCTTAAGGAGGAATCAACCATATGCAAGACCTTGATTATGGGATCTAAGTTCTCCAACACAATTGTCTCCAAAACTCATCAAACGAGATTGTCGTCTATGTGGTGTGCCCACCACTTGTATTGAATAATCACAAATACATTAAGTTTGGGAAACCCAGCCCTAACCTAACCCTGACCTTGACCCGGTAACCCGGTTGTTTGTAGGTACGAAGACCCGGAGTAAAGGAAGAAGCCAACTATGGGCCATCTCAGTAGAAGACATGGTGTTTGACTCTGAACCCATGGTTGTTGATGATGGAGTTCCATACTTGGAAGTCTGTGCAGATTTGGGAAGGAAGCTGCACCTGTCTGGAGATGAGATTAGTTGAAGGACTTGGAGTATTATCTGACTTGGTTTGAAGGTATTTCTATACACTAGACCTGTTACTTGATGTGTGTGCAAAATCCCATAAGGTTTAGAGCCCATTTGATCCACCAAATCCCTATTTTGGTCTTATTGTCTACCTTGGTCAACTCGTTGGTCGAGTGGGTCACTCGACCAAGCACTCGACCAAAGGAGTGTGAAATCCGAGAAAATGCAATTTTAGGGTTTTTCACTTTTATTTAAACCCTACTTCAAGTTTCTTTGTTACGGCTGCCTCCTAAACACTTTTTGAACGTGAGAAGACCTCTCCGAAACTCTCTCTGGTGATTTCAAAGATTCTTCTGCAAATCTGAAGCTTCTCATCTCTGATCTGACAATTCAAGGTTAGTATCTCTTTTGAATTTCTAACTATTCTTTCTTTGATCTTATTCTTGTTTGAGATCAAGAAGAAGATGATGCATTTTCGCAACCATCCCTTCGTGATCTCCTTCGTTTCTTTGAGATTTATGATCATCATCATGATCTTAACCCTAGCCAAATAAATTCTTGAAAACCTGATTTCTTGGGTCAAATCAAGAACCCATATTTTGACCATTACTTAATGATTTTATCTTCCCATATGATTCTAATACATCCTAGGAAGTTCCCCTTCGAATTTCGGATCAATCCGATTTCAAACGAAGAAGTTATGAGCAAAGCAGTCTGTACAATTCCGTACTGACTTGCTTGATCGACTGGACCAATCTACCAAGCACTCGACCAAAGGAGTCGGTAGCTTCATTTTTCGACCGATTTGATTCATTTTTTCTCTCTGATCTTTTAGGCATCTTTCCTAATGTTGTATCTATGCTTGTTAGGAGTTTATTGGCAAAGTTTGGAGTTGCTCTCTTTGATCTTTGGATTATCTTCGGCGATAATCAAGATAAGGACAGGTATTTCATAATAACATAGATTGTATACTCTCTGGTTTCTACTTTATGAAACTCTGAGTTTACTTACTGATCTTGTATCTTATACTTCTGGTTTACTACTGTAAGTACAATAGTACTTGTTTATGTATTATTTTCTATTATTCATACTTATATGAATTGTTTATTTCTGCTTGATTGGATTATGTTTTTACAGTCTCTTTTATATGATGAATTGTTGGTTGTGTATGTCATGACTGATCTGTGAATGTGTTTGATTAGGTATGATTTGGGATTAGGAAGTGTTCTTTTGACGCTTCTGTCCTTGGACATCGGAGGGAATAGTATGGGATGTTCTCCGAAGATGCCCATCGACGCATTCTCGAATCATTGGTTGTCATACCTAGGGTTGTCTAGCAGTGTTTGGCTAGGATGTCCCCGTTATATCAGACCCAAATCGGAAGGGTATTGAGACCGAACGATCCATGGTAGCAATGTGATTCATGGGCGCTCAAGACTGGTAACCAACCCGTGAAAGGACGGGAATCATATTGTGGGGGCCATTTATTGGAGGGTTGCATATGGCTAGACTTGGGCTCATGGGCGCTTAAGACCGGTAACCAACCCGTGAGAGTACATGAGAGCTTCCTGTTTACCATATGTGGATAACCAATAGGGTTGATGAGTCCGTAGTCCAGGACTATTAGGACTCTAGTGGAAAGGATACCGGAAAGGATCACCCGGGGCGAGGAATGGAAGTATCTGGACCTAAGTTGATGTAACTGAGTAGATGACTTGCATTGGGCTAGGCTTTACCCTGACATGCGCCAGTACTTAGACCAATGGTGATGTGAGAGAGTGGTGACTTAACCCCCAGCCATGGATTGTCCCGTAGGATGAAGGACCCACTACAAACCGGAGTCGAGTGAGTGACCTTCCTAAAGAAGTACGGTGCTATGACTTAAAGCATGTCTGCCAATAGAGACCAGCATACATAGAGTTTAGATGCATACATTCATTATTTGTTTCATATTGCATTGCATCTTGTTATGATTTGCCGTATGTATTTATGTTGTTATGAGTTAACTTGCCTTACTGAGTTTCTTTCGAAACTCATTCCTTTTTGTACAATCTTTTGTTAGACTATTCTACAGGTACTAACTACTATGACGGACAGTACAACGAAGTGCAAGCCGATGAAGCATACTACACGCAAGGTTTTGGCGACAATCAAGATTACTCTGATGATCCCTCAGGCGATCACATTGCGTACTACAATTAGAGGCAATGTAGAGTTGGAACATCTCTGTTGGATTGACGAAGTCCACTATTTTGAAGATGTCATCTATAGGATAGAAGACTCTTAAGTTCAGTTATCTTTTTATTTTCTTTTGTTGTAGTTATAATTCCTTTTAGACTTACATACTATGTTCCGCTGTATCTGTGGAGTGAGTTTCCGCCTCTCTCTACTTCTTTTGATATCTTTGGATATCTGATATCATTTTTCCGCACTCTGATTATATTGATTATTCATTTCTTGATTTTAATTTTTTGCTTATAATAACCTTGATTATTCCTGTTTATGATTATGTTATTGTATATGTGGGAGGAAGATTTCCTCGATACTTGATCTTCAGGGCTGTGGATCACACTCCCGGGTATGCCAGTTAGGGTACTGGCTGGGGGGATGTGACAAAGTTAGTAATAAATACTATATGCTAGATATTCATAGTATAAATGTATAAGAAGTTAAGAACTTGTTAAATCAAATAGTGGAGAGAGAAAAAAATACTTACTTTGATCCAATCCATGAGAACCACTCCTCTAATGTAGACATGGATCTCAGGGCCGCCTTTCACTACGGAATATTGCTGAGAGTGATGAAATTCGTGGCAAATCTCGTAAGACCGGGTCGCCTAGCTCATCCTCGCATGCTCGCCTCATCATTTCTAGAGTAGCGGTATGATTATAGATGCAATTAGTTATCTCTCTGACCCTCTCCACTTTGCACTAGATAATATTGACCTTACCGATGTTCTTTAACATGAAGTCACTATGGTAAACTGTGTAGGGTGTCCAATATAAATTATATCCATGTGTATTCATCAGTACCTCACTTGCCTTCTTGAAGTTGGAGCCATTGTCGATCACAATCTGCACCACATTATTCTTCCCAACCTCATCAATAACATCCTGCAGGGGTCCAAGTATATACATGTGGTCTTTTGTTTGCCCTGTATCATTCACATATTTTAAAAAAATAGTTACACCATGAAGTTGATGATAGACTTTCTTGTCTGACCGGTCCATCCATCACACATAATAGTGCATCCATATGACCCCCACATCTATCTCAAACCACTAATGTACTGCTGCAGCTCTTCCTTCTCCTCAATTAGTAGGGTGGTCTTCACTTTAGAGGTGGGACCAACATATTCAAGACTTGCCTCTGCAATAGTATCAATCATATTCCTATAATAAGGACCCTGTGTTGTGTTTGCTGGAACCGAATTGTAGTACATCCACTTGACACTACCTTCTTCACTTTCTTAGCCATCCCTTTCCATGCACCTGTAATATTAGGCTCTTGGCCGCCTTCCTTCTAAAAATATCAGGATCCTGCTCTAGGATATATAGGACTCCTCCTCTGTGGATAGTCACGTGGTCCTCGTAGATCTAGCATAGAAGTGACCCTCTGACTCTGCAATTGGTTGAACATATCACGTATACCACCCCTGTCCCTCGATCCAGATGCTCCAGCCCCTAATCCAGATGATCCCCCCTGCAGCCCTAGAGGGACCAGTTCCTGTAAATCTAGCTCTGGCCCTCTCCTGCTCCTGGTACTGCATCTCCGTGTTCTCAACCATCACCTGTCTAATGTCCATCTCCTCCTCTAATGTCCATCTCCTCCTGCTCTCTGATATCAACAAGATCAACATCCAAATTAGAATCTGAATCAACTCCATAAGATGATGGTGCCCACACTGCCTCGTCCAATGCATTATTCACCCTCCTCTTCTCCTATTTCTTATCCCCCTTATCTTTCTCCATCTCTTTAATTGCCTTCACTATATCAGCATTCACCTCAGTGCACGTGGCCACATCCTTTGAATTGCCAATGATGTGAGCCTTAAACCTGCTTACGCCACTTGAGTTCAACTCCTTATCAAAAAAGTTGCATTTTTTTTACTCTTGTTGCCATCAATAGTAACACAATATTGTCATGTAGGATCAACCCTCCCCCTCGCTGCAGCTCCTTGTGGTTGTGGCTGTCCCTGTTTCGAGCCCTATTGTACTCCTTGTGAACCTGCTGCTCTCCTGCTATCAGACATGATAACTATTGCATAAAAAATTATTGCATAAATAATTAAACATACCAATATAATATTTTCAACAATATTTAAAAAAAATTCGACAAATGAATAGGCTGCCGTATCAAAACCTACAATGAAACCACATGAGCAACACTTGAAAATAATTACATAGGTATTCCATAATTTTCTCTAATTTTCAAAATCATATCCCTTATTTGTTAGTAGTTATTTCTATTTTTTTCATAATTATTTATATTTTATATTAATATTTTAATAAATTTCAAAAATAAATAATTATTTATTGGGTCTAAAAATATTCCAACTCCGTGAGTCTATAGATCGGCCCATGGAGATCCACATATATTTTTTCAATCACGCATGATACAACACATATATCACGCAAAGTAAGCATTTGCAATGTAGAAAAATACAATTTTTGACACCTGAAAATAAATAATTAAATTACTTATGAAAAAAATTCCGACTCCTTGAGTTTGTAGATCAGCCTAATGTATTCAACATATATTAATCTCATACCCATCCAACAACATTATGGCATGCATTTTGGAAAAAAATAGCTTAGAGAACAACAATTACCTCTCAAATGAAAAACTCCACAAAACACCCAAATCTGTGTGAAATCTCGCTTGATCGTTGTGAACAATGCAATACCCGTCAATAATGAAGTGAGACCTGTGGTTTTATGTCAAAGATAGAACAACAATATGGCAATAATGTCGAAAACTAGGAGAGAAAAGCTCTGGGGGAGGTTTGGAGAGGAGAGAGAAAATCCCAAAAATCAATTGGATAATTTGACAAAAAATCGATGAAATCTAGGTTTTATTGCTGAAAATATCGCTATTTTCAGATATATATCGCCGAGATATCGGCGCGAGATATCTAGCGAGAAATTGCCGATATCTCGGCGATATATAGCAAGAAATCGCCGATATCTCGCAGTATCGAGTTTCAGTGGCTCGTTCAGATTGCCAGCCACCGAAACTCCTAAGTTTCGACGAAATGGTGTACCATGCACGAAAGAGGAGTACATTCTTTTATATAATAGTAATATGATATAAATGACCCGAAAAAAAAAGTTTTGGAAGTAAATTATTTTTAGAAACAAAAAAATGAAGAATGACCGTTAAATTATATTCAAAGCACAATTTCGATAGTAATGGACAATTTTTGTTGGACTAAAAAGAAAAAAACACACACACACACACTCTTAGGTAGGGGTGTAAAAGAATCGGATTCGGATCGGATAGTGGTAATACCATATCACATCCTATTATATTCGGACGGATTCGGATAATTTCCTATCGGATTTCGGACAGATTTAATCAGATTCAGATGATAATCGGATAGCTATTTTCTTGAATAGATTATTCTAAGGAGAATGAATACAGATTGACTACAAGTTTTCGTCTACTTGGTAACATCTTTACCACTTTATTTGTGAGGGTTAGATTTGAAATTTAAGACTTTAGCAACTTTGGTAGTTATTTTAGTAGAAATTCAAGAAAAATATTCACATAACTCAAGTAAAAAACATATAAAAATAAGAAAAGCAAATCCAAATAAGTAACTTAATCGGATAATTTTATCGGACAAATAATAATTGGTTAAAAGGGGTATGCTATCAACCCCCACCTGCCGGAATCGGTCCTGCCCGACAACCCGTGGGTGTGACACATTCCTAAAAAGTGACGTTTGGTTGAAATGTATATGATGGGTTTATATATTAGAAAAGTTTTAAATAAGTAGATACAAAATTCTCCCAGTCAAACGAAAACCTAAACTTCAAAATCGTCCTTCTTTGCAATGGTCTCTTTGGATCTTGTTCGGAGTTATCATTCTCAATCCTTTACTTTGCACTGTGAAAAGTTTAAAACATATAAGCAGAATCAAAACCCTAATCCACGGAATAAAATTTTACCCCTCTAACATCTCACTGTTAATCAACTCCCACCCCTCTAAAAAATAAAATAAAAAAATAATCCTCTTGCTACTTTTCCCCCATTTTTGCACATAAATCAATTGGATTCTTCGTCAGTGGATCGTGTTCCTGTTTATCTTTGTTACTGTTGAGATTCATGATCGGGTTTTCTATGATTCTTCATCATTTAATCATGATTTAGATTAAATTCTATTCTTTGGTGGAGCTCGGCACCAAATTTGATAATAATTGGGTTTTCATGTGCAATGGCCAAACTAGGTAGACATCTTTTTAGTTCATCATAGATGAAGGAGCAGTCAAGTACGGCCTAATAGCCATGGAAACAAGATTAAAGTTTCTTTTGACTAGGAGAAAAGTAGTTGCTTTTTTTTTATTATTATTTTAAAAATCTTAGGGGTGGATAATTGTAATAGTCAAAATTTCTATATAAAGACCCAAAGCCAAAAAACGTTATGGTTTAGTAAGAGAAAATGTCATTGTTGGATGTAAAGACACGAAAGACATCTCTTCTGAGAGAATTAGAGATTATGATAAAGGATTTTTTTAATTTATTATTTACTAATAATGATAATACTCATGCATGGTGACTGGTTACAGATAGATACTCAAGTAAAGCTAACAAGTCTGAGGATTAAGGTTTAATGTCCACACCATTGTCAACCATTAGCTATGGAGAACCACCAGATCATGGGCTTCCTGAAGTTGCCGAGTGATGAAATGGCGGGCAAACCGCCAAGCAGTCGCCCTTTGAGTAGTAACAGACGTCACTGTCATCAGTCAAACAACACCAACAATGCCAAAAACCGCAAAGTCCTCCACGACTACACGGTGTCAAATGTACTGCATTGCTGCTGCCAAGGTGAAGTGCAAGCAGCACGGCCAAGACAAGCATTAAGGAAAGAGCTAAGCCTTTCGAGTTGAACCTTACACCCATTGGAAAAATATATGATCGATCGATGATAGCTAGTAGACTATATAGGAGATGATATCCGAAGAACGAGAGTAGGAATCTTATACAGCAGTGTCTTCAGTCTACACGGAGAAAATAAACCAATTAAATATATTTTTAAAGAAAGTTAATGGAAATTGTCACAAGTAATTTTTATTAAAAAAAGAAAATTTTAAGAAATAAATAAATTTCCAAGGACATAATAAAATATGAAGATAATAAACCAGTAGTTTGAGTGAGAGACAAACTCTTTAGTTTAAAATTTGAATTATATTTCACTTGGTTACTTAAGGGTTTGGTTACGCGAATCCAGAGATTTGAAATCTCTAGATTCACAAATGGGAGATTTTTACTTGTTTGGTTGTGTGAATCTCTAGATTCATGAAATCTTGAGATTCACATTTTTACACTAAAAACGTGAATCTGTAGACTTATGGGTATGAGGTGCACCCATACTATCAAAGCGTTAAAGATTTGAACCATAATTCAATAAATATTTTTTTAGAATAAATCTAGAAATTTCATTCAAAAAATTCAAACTAACCAAACAGTTAATTTTCCGAACCATGACTCTAGAGATTTGAAGTCTCTAGATTTGAAATCTCTAAATTTTTGAAATCTAGAGACTCAAGTAACCAAACAGGCCCTAAGAGTTGGTATTCTATTTAAGTTTGTTTCCCGTAATATCTGAACTTCCTATTCATGTAATTGATTACACCATAAATACAATACTCAAGCTAATGTGAAGTCTTGAGCATTCAAAACCAAATATCAGAAGACTGTGATAGAAAATAAAGTAATTAAAATACATTTCCAAAAAAAAGTTAACAAAAGTAATCATAAGGATTTCTAGGCAAAACATATTTAAAAGAAAAAATCCACTTATTTTGTAGTGACACAGCAACAGGTCATAAGACCATTTAATGAATAAGGGGTTGGAAAGAATCTGCCACCCAAATTGAGGCCTTTGCCTTTGCAAAGATTGTTACAGTCTACATTGTTTTTTCATGGACCAACAATGTTACATTTGTCGTTGCTAATATTTGCTTCGATTTCTGTATAATATATTTGTTCATATTAAATTAAAAATCAACAAAATAAATTCGTAAACCTTGGGTAGAGAGAGACTCACCAGCAGATTGAGCAAAGAAAAAAAAAAAGAGAGTACGAAAAAGACGAAGTGGAGCTTCAGCAAGCCATTTCTAACAAAAAGCTTGTACTAGTAAAGTTCTGTCTGGAAACTTTGTGTTGATACAAAAATATCTTAGCTTTTGTATATATAGGCATTGTCAAGAAGGATATTTGTTTATGCCGAAATCCTACCAATTCTCTCCACCGTTGAAGGAGATACCTAAATAAAGGCATTTTGATTGTAGGAGGGGAAAAAATTAGTTTTCTAGTAATAACAATGTCTAAAAGAAGATTTCAAGTACCATGCCAAAACATTTTAATTAGATCCTTTTTGTCACTCAAAATTTTGTATACTAATCTTAGAGTGTTAATGTGTATCAAACATTTTCTTCTCTTTTGGAGGACTTTGCGGTTTATGGTACCATGCCAAAGGATATTAAAACTACATTAAATCTTGTCTATGTTTCGATTCTAAGAATGACAATATGGATGATTAATTTTTTTTTTTTTTGGTAATAATGAATGATTAATCTATAAAGTCTAATCATTCATTATTACCAAAAAAAAAAATTAAAATTAATGATCCATATTGCATTCTCAATACTCTTTTTTTCTTCTTTTCCCTTTCTTTCATTCTCTTCCTTCCTAAAACTGAACTTTGCCTCTTGTAAAGTTGCCAGATTTTTATTAACCTTTGAATTTAATAAGAAGCCAATGAAGACATGCCTTGTTGATGGGTGGGAATGGCATGACGAATTTAAAAAATGCGAGGTGCATTTTGTTGAAAATAACGAGCCTCAAGGTCGTCCCAAACCTCATGAGCAGTAGAGGCATAAAGGACAGTATGAGCAATATCAGGAACAAGAGCATTGACATGCCAGGAAAGAACCATATTGTTACAACGGATCCATTGAGGAAGCAAAATTGAATCAGAAACAGGTTTTGAAAGAGAGCCGTCAATAAATTGAAGTTTGTTTTTCGCTTCAAGAGCCATATGCAAAGCACGTCGCCAAGTAGGATAATTATCACCCTTTAATGGTTGGGTGACCAAAATGGCACTCGGATTGTCCGAGTGATGAAGGAAAAATGGAGAAGAGCAATCCAAATCAACAGACTTAGTATTGGTAGCCATTGAAGAGGAGGTATAAGATGAGGAATAAGAAGACGTGGCGAATAAAGATGTAGAATCGTGTTTAGGCTGATACCATATTAAGACACAACCTCAATAGTAGAAAATGGTTGAATGATTTCATATGAGAGAACCTCAAATATATAGACAACATACATCCCTTGCTGGTAGGTAATTATGAACAATAAAGGAAAGATATAAAAGATGGAAATACAATACAAGGAAATGTTTGTATGGAAATATAATACATGGAAATGTTTGTATGGAAATAATTCGAATTGAAGGAATGATAAATGGAAGGAATTCAAATGGAAAGAATTCAAATGAGAAGAGCAAATAATATGGAAATAATACAAATGAGAGGAGGGAATAATATGGAAAGAATTCAAATGAGAAACAATTAGGGAAAGGATGAAAAATCATCCTACCACGCCTAATAGAAATCACTTCTTATATACCTGATTTTAGCCATAATTATCAATAGCTAATGATACTGAATGAATTTGGTACAAAAAAAGAAGCCGAGAAGAATAAATCTTTTTTATTTTGTGCCAAGTTTGAAGGATCCAATGGATAAAAAAATAGTGCAACAAGTTTTCCTTTTCTTTTTTTTTTTTTTTTTTTGTGGGAAAATCTACACTAAAACATTGTGGAAATATTTTTAGAAGAATTTAATAAATGGAATTGAGTGGGGAAAACATCCTCAGCTGTGCAGTGCACATATATACCAAATGATTAGTTGAGAAAACAAAGTAAATACAAGACTATTGAGGATTTTTAAAATTTAAAATTAGGCTTTTAATCTCAACCAATCATGTGGTACAAAAATGCATATCTGAGGATTTTTTTCAAAATTGAGTGGCTCAAAATAAACTGACAAGTAGCAATAGTGTCTCAATAATAGATCATTGCTTTTAATTAGATCAAATACGATGAAAATTCGCTGAGTCCAAATCTTCAATCCCTCACTTCTGTGCCACACTGCTGCTGAAAAGGAAGAGAGTTGCACATTATTGTCTAGGCAATCTAGTTGTTTAGAGAGCGCATTTGCAACCTTGTTATCGGCGGATTTTCATTTGTTGCACTCAACAACAAGTTGTCGGAATTAAGACATGTGTACAAGAAATGATCTGACAATGTTAAATTAAATTGCGGGGGTATAAATGTAAATACAACTTTATATACATTCAAAGATTGAGTGTTTTACAAATCTACCAATCATCAAGACCTAAAAAAATAAAAATAAAAAAGGTGACAATGAAATCAATCCACCATTTTCTTTGTAAAACAGAATTATTAAGAGAGAGGGAAAAAAAGAAGAAGAAGAAGAAGAAGATGAAGATGAAGATGAAAAGAAAGAAAGGAAGAAGGAGCACTTGAGCTGAAACTTCTACTTGTTTTGCTTCTCCTTCCCTCTGAAATACGAGACATTTTTTCGATTAAATAGTGAAGGGAACAATAGGTAACAGGAATTCCTGATGCTGGATTCAAAGACTGTTGATTTGCTCGGGTCATGATGGATTGAATAGAGAGGCTTGAATTTAGAAAACCTTATAGAAAGAGAATATGTAGATTTGATGGCCAAGCTCTGAACCCTCTCGTCTACAAAAAAATCTCTCCTCAAAATCTTTTTCTGACACTTGGATCTTCATGAATTATTTTTCTTCCATTTATTCATTTTCATTAATATTTTTCCTCGTTATTGGTTTCAGTATCTAAAGCGTTTCTTGCCAAGAAGGCCACACCAAATCACGTCATGCTCCGGTTGTCGAACTCACCATGAGAAATGGAAGCTTCATCAACATCCAAATTCAAGATGGCCTTGTTACCTCCTATAGACCCAAACTTTACCAGAAGTTCTGCTTCATAGTTGAATTTCTCTAACTAAGGCTCAGGCTTGCAAAAAAGGGGTTTGAGATAAGGTGGAGGCAAGGTTTTCATTGTGTAACATTAACTATTGTCTACTCATTGTATGACTGTACTTGGAGCTAATGGATCTTCCTTCACCTAGTCCAACCACAAGCCCCCCCCCCCAACTTAACCAAGGAAAGATTGGATAAAGTGTTCATCAATTCTGAAATGATGGTTTCTTTTCCAAATCTCAAAGTCACTAATTTTGCAGCAATTGGATCAGATCACTCCCCCCCCCCCCTCCTTATTAACACCTCATGTAGATTACTAACTAGTCGAAAAATGTTTCATTTTCAGGCTGCTTGGCACTCTCACCCTGTGAAATCCAGCCCTATCCTAACCCTGACCTTGACCCGAATCCTTTGATGTTGTAGGTCCGAAGACCCAGAGTGGTGGAAGAAGAGACTTGTGGGCCCTCGTAGTTGATGAATTGGTGTATGACTCAGAGCCTATGGATATTGACAGTGATGCCCCTTACTTGGATACACTGTCAGTGTTCGGTGAGAAACTGCACCTAGAATAGGGGAAGCTTAGTTGAAGTACTTGATGCGCTTCTGATCTTGTTTCGAAGGTATTTCTCTAATCTAGACTTGTTGATTGACTTGTAGGAGAAAACCCAACTCAATTTGGATCAGTCTGGCCTTCCATTTCCGTGTTTGAAGTTGCTGTCATGGCTTGGTCAATTGCTTGGTCGACTGACTCAGTCGACCAGTCAATCGACCAGCAAATTATTAAATACGAAAATTCCAATTTCTTGATTATTTTAAGCCTACTTATTGGGTCCTCATGAATAGAACCCTACCCTAATCATTTGGACTCTAGAGAATGAGGAGAGAGCCTTCCAAAGCCATTTCTTGGTAGTTGTGAAGAATCATTGCTTCAATCATTGCATTTCATCTCCAACTTCTTCTCTAAGGTATGTTTTCTCTCTCTCTCATCCTCTATTCTACTCATTCCTCTCCACTTTCTTGCTGTTGAGACCATGACTAAGGTGCTGCAACCTTGCAAACACCCAGTCATGTGTTTCTCCTTTCATTTCCATTAGTTTCCTTTCATTCTTGCTATGCTATGCTTCTATTTCAATCACTAGCATTGCATTTCCATGATTTTCTTCATTCTAACTTGTTTCTTTGATCTAAACTGATGTGTATATGTATGCTAGGTCTGATTTGTTGTTGGTTTATGATTCTAATCTACTTCTTATCATTCGCTTAGCTGATTCCCCATTGTTCCTTGCCATTGCAACAAATTCCAATTCAATTCTTGATGTTTAGCATACAGAACATAGGATTTCAATTTGGGTATTCCTAATTAGACCATTAGATTATGATAAATACTTGCTAGATAGTGTTCTTATACTGTTTCTAACAATCCCTCCAAGTTTCGTATCGATCCGAGCCCCAGAAACTAGGTTTCGGACAATAATCGAACTTGAGAAGAATAACTATATAGAACCAACATGAACCTTGACGACTTCGCCTCATTGCCATTAGTAGGAGTCTTAAAATTTTTCAATGCTCTACTTAAAGACAAAGTAGAGATTCCCTACCTAAAAAAAGCCTTTTGCTTGTGATTAGATCTAATGCAGCTTGATGGCCATGAGAGACTGGCACGTATTAGACCTAAAATGTTAATATTCAGGAGTTATTTTTGTGGAATATCTAATTTGAATTAAGTTTCCATATTAAGATTGATACGAAAGATAATTCACTAGGTTAATTATGGCAAGAACATAAAGGTCATAAATTAAAAGGAAAGGTTTTAATAACTTGAAAGATGAGAAGGATGCAAATAATTTTGAAAAAATATTTGGAAAAAAAAAAGAAAGACAAAAAAAGATGACCGTAAAAGAGAAGTACTATATTTAACATTGTAGGATTTAAGAGTTTGGATATCAGGAAATTATATTTAAAACGGTAAGATTTAAGATTTTTTTTTTCCTGTAGAATATAATTTAGATTAAATTTTCTTTATTAAGAATTGATTGATAAATTGATTTATTGGACTTATTATGGTAAGAAAATCGATGTAAATGAATAATAAAATTTTAATAACTTGACAAAATAAGAAGGATGCAAATAATTTGGAAAAAATAGTCTATCACGATGGAAGGGTATTAAAATTAAAATTGTAAGGTTTAAGAGTTAATTTTGTAAAATTGTAAGGGTATTAAATTTTCCTTTTAGGGATTGATAATGGAGAGATTCATTAATTAAGGCAAGAAATAAAGTTTGCACTAAAATAATTATTCTTCAATTTGATCTTGCAAATTTAATAAAAATAAATAAAAATAAAAAAGGTACCAATAATTTGTGAGGAAAAAGAAAAAAGAAAAGAAAACTAATATTAAGAAAATATCATTTGAATAAAAACAAAGGATACAATAGTCAAGAGAAAGATTTGTCATGGAAGCATGGTGTGAAATATCGCCAGATATCACTAGTTCGCTACCTAGTGAATCGGGCAATATGGCAAAATCTCGCCAAAATATCTGCAAGATTTTGCCCATGTTTTGGCCCCCCATTTTGGGAGGTATTTTTGGTCATTTTGGGTTGAAACTTGGTGTCTACCCTAATTTGATACTAATAAACACAGTGCAAACTCACCAAATTGGTGTTCTCAATTAGCACATACCTGACTGTATACGGGTAAAACTGGAATTCTATACCATTATTTTTAAACCAACATAAGTATGTACAATGACAATATAGTGATAAACATCATTATAAAAATACTACTATTCTAGTATACAAGTACAAGTATACAACTAAGTACCTGTCAATACTCAATATCAAGTACTATGCTTCGGTGGATACGTCAGCCTTGTGTTCCATGAAAGTGTGGTACAATGCCCCAAGGCTACAAATTCAAGCTTCCGCTCCATTATTTTCTTGAAGTCACTCCATGTCATCTCATGCTGATGGTTGTTGACATGCAAAGAAACTAGAGCTTTGTAATTGGCATCATCTGTGGCTGGAAAACTACTCCCATAAGGGGGTAACATGAATGGAGATTTGCAAATTCGCATTGTACGATTGAAAGGATATTGGTATGTTGTCTCCGAGCCAAATGGAGGCATAAGCGGGACACTCTGATAATGATGACCCCAACCATCATAACCCCTTATAAGTAGATGTGCTCGCCTCATCATATCCAGAGCAGCGGTATGATTATAGATGCAATTAGTTATCTGTCTGGCCCTCTCCACTGTGCGCTAGATAATATTGATATTACCGATGTCCTTTAACATGAGATCGCTATAGTAAGCTGTCTAGGGTGTCAAATATAAATTATATCCAGGTGTATTCAGCAGTACCTCACTTGCCTTCTTGAAGTTGGAGCCATTGTCGATGACAATCTACACCGCATTTTTCTTCCCAACCTCATCAATAACATCTTGCAGGGGTCCAAGTATATACTTGTGGTCTTTTGTTTGCCCAATAGCATCCACATATTTAAAAAAAAATAGTTACACCATGGAGTTGATGATAGACTTTCTTGTCAGACCGGTCCATCCATCATACATAATGGTGCATCCATATGACCCCCACATCTATCTCAAACCACTAATGTACTGCTGCAGCTCCTCCTTCTCCTCAATTAGTAAGGTGGTCATCACCTCTTTAGGGGTGGGACCAGCATATCCAAGACCTACCTCTGCAATAATATCAATCATATTCCTATAATAAGGACCCTGTGTTGTGTTTGCTGGAACCAAAATAGTACATACACTTTGACACTACCTTCTTTGTAACACCCAGCCCAAATCTAGCCCGAAGACCTGATCTGTTTTGGGTGAAGTAGGGTTTGTTTAATGTTGACTTTGAAGTTTGACCATAATTTCAGTTTTACTATCTTTTAAAATCTTAGGAAGCCATGTCAGACCTTTCCCTTAGAGTTGATCCAATGTCCCAAAATGAGGAAGATGTCTTTGTGGGCCATCTCAGTAGAAAATATGGTGTTTGACCCAAAACCCATGGATATTGATGATGGTGTTTCCTTATGGAAGCCTTATTTGATTTGGAGTTGAAATGCTCGTTTGTGAAGAAGAACTTGGTTGATGGGCCTAAAGCTTAGTTGGACCTGGTTTGAAGACATCCCTCCATACTAGGTAAGTAGTATGATGTGTTGAAAGAAGCCCATCCAAAAATATTGAAGTTAGGCCCATTAAATCCCTATTTTTGAACAAGCTGTCTAGGCAGTGGCATTTTGGTAAATATCTGTTTTGAAAGTTTTCAAAAGCTTTATTTCTTTTAATTTCGTGGTAAACTATTCCCATTATGTTTCTAAACCTCTAGATAGTGTGGGATCGACCTTTGAACTTCCTCTTTGGCAACCAATCAACCAACAGGGGCAGTTTGGTCAGTTTGGTGAAATCCTAGTAACTCTTGAATTCTTTGTGCTATTTAAAAGGGGGAACTCCATGTGTTTCACTCTCAATCTGTTTCTAAGTCTTTGGAAAACGTGGGAAGATCCCTAGAACCTCTCCTTCGAAGCCAAGGAAGATCCTCAAGTATCTGTTCAAGTTTCTTCAACGGTTTCTCTTCTAAAAGGTTGGTATGCAATTCGTTTCTTCTTTAATTCATTCTTTCTTCTCTACTTCTGATTTTCTAATCATGAGAAGGGTATTACACTGCTGTAATGACCTCTTCTCTAATTCGATTAGCCCTAGAGTGAATCCCCCAATTCACTCTATGTTCTTGAAGCCATATGGCGATGATTCTTGAATTTGATTCCACCAAAGCTCTTAATGATACTTTCCCTAATTTTCTACCTATCTTTATGATTGTGGGGAAGGTCTCATATTATTACCATGACCTTCCCTTGTGTCCTCATGATTGAGGAGTTGATCCCTAATTTTCCTTGGACCTTTGGAAACCAAAAGGGCGAGATTTTGAGGGGAAATTCTTGAGTAACTTTCATGAGAGGGTAACCAATTGGCAACCCTTCTATTTTCTATTAATTCATTGGACCCTCCCCAAAACCTTTCTTGATTGTAAATTCTTTGCCCTAAGGGTGAATCTTTATTCTCCTTAGTCTTTTCGTGGGATACACGGATTCTTGTTAATAATCCCTAATTGTATGATTTGAATTTCTTTCCCTTCACTTTAATTGAGAACCTTATTTTCTCTCATTGGTAGACCCTTTCTAATTCCATTCTTTATTTTGAAATACTAATGAGATGTTCCTTTATCTATCTTGGGTTGTTTTTGTGAGAATTATTTATGGGTAACTCTTATGGGAGGTAACCAACTCTCATGAGAGGTAACCATATCTGAGACCCTATTGTTCTTTTATCTGTTGGAAACTTCCCAACACTTTTTCAGATTGTGCATTCTTTGTTTCTCTTTCCCATGGGTGAATCTTGATTCGTTGTTTCTCTTTCCCTTGGGTGATATTTGTGTTAACCTAAACTTGATCACTATATTTTCTTCATGATCCATGTTTAACCTAATTAGGATTTCTAATTATTCTTTCTTCATTCTTGTTTTTGATTGAGATCAGGAAAAAAATGATGCATCCTTGCAACCATCTATTCCATGATCTCATTCTATTCTTTGAGATCTATGATCATCATCATGATCTTAACCCTGGCTAATAGATTCTTGAAACCTTAACCTAACCCTTGAATGATCTTTCTGGAAACCTTTTGTAACCTTCCATGTGAGGGAAACCTCATGGGTAATGTTTCTATTAACCTAAACTAGATTTCCTATGATTTCTTGTTAGTTTCTTGATAACAATCATTCCCTCTCTTTCCGTGATCATAACCTTTTCATGAGCCATATGTTATGATGAAACCTAACCCCTTTATTATTGACCTATTGAGATTGATTTTTCGGACTATGATCTCCCCCATGTCTTCATTTGGGTTAGGTTGTACTTGGTCATCAACCCCATGAGCAAAGCACCCTTGTATAGCAATATACATGGGGGCGGTTGCTAGTGGCGGTTGATTGAACCAAGCGACCGCCTGGAGCGACCGCCCGGTTCTGTTTTCGTGGTTTTGCCCTATTTTGCCCCCTGTTCATTATAAATAACATCCCTCGCCCTATTAACGCATTATTATGTTCGGGATTGCTATTTTGGGCAATTAGGCGGTTGTGGAAATGTGCGGTATTCAGGTCTCAAGTGCTGTTAATGTTATGAAACCTTTTCTCTTCTATTCTTGGTGATTCTAATTAAGGTAATGAATCTCCATTTGCAATTCTCTTCTTTTTAACCTCTAATTGATATGAACCCATCCCCTTTTTGTTAGTGGTTACCCATTTGATTTGTTGTACTCCCTTTCCAATGTTCTTGATGAGATCCTGTCCAGAAACAAATCCCTGCATTTGTTAATGGATGGATCTAGTCAAGGGGAGAGTTTCTGGGTAATCCATTTATGATGTTTGTTAGTTTTACCTTCACCTATTGTCTTTAGGAGTGTTAGATTCAAGACTTAGGCCATGATCACTCGAAATCCGGATTGAAAACGGATGATCAGAAGCCTGAGTTTCGGATTTGAAACTCTCTGTTTTTGGGGCGGTCACTAGTGGCGGTCGCTCAACCTAAGCGACCGGCCGGTTTCCAGTGTCTGTGTAAGTTTGATTTTGGATTTGTTTTGACTCTTGACTCTTATATATTCTTGTAACCTTATGCCTAGCTGTTCTCTGTTTCAAGTAAAAGTCTTATAATAATTTCTGGAATTCAAGTTAGAGGAATTTTACATAATTACAGGTAAGGTCATGCATTCTTATTTATATGCAATTACATATACATGATGATTCTGTTGTTCTATTTACTATTCTTTGATCATGTAACTTGCTGTAATTGTATAAAACATGCGAATCTTATTGTACACTTGTTGTTGTGGTATTCCTTGATGTACTTCATCTTTCATGATATTGCACAACTGTTCATGGTATGATAAAGAGTGATTGTAGTGTAGTTGTGATGGAAGGGATATTCCTTTGGGATATCTTAGCTTGGGATATCAGAAGGCTGTGGAATGGTACACATGCCTGTGATGTCTCCAAAGACTATCATGATTACTGGATGACATACTTAGGAGTGTCTAGAATTGCATGGCTAGGTACCCCACATGCTATTACCCTTTCGGCAGGGGAATTGAAGCCGGGTGACCCATGGCAATGGTGACGTGACTATGTTTCATCCAACAGTGGTAACCAGTCCGTGCGGAGACTCAGTGGTCCACTATTGGTCATGTAATGGTAGGGTTGCATATGTTAGGGTTGGGCTCATGGACGTCCAAGGAACGGACCGGGTGTCGTGAGGAGTTGTGAGAGCATCCGCCCCAATGATTGAGCCCTCGAGAGGAATCAGGCAGGGAGATCCTATCTCCCTTGCAATTTTTGTATTATGTACTAAAGCTTTGAATGTTGTGCTTAGAGTTGCTCTTGAAGAAAGATTTATCACTGGTTTGAAAGTCAGAAATAGGACTGACCCCATTTCTCACTTGCTGATGACACAGTGCTATTTTCAGAGGTGAATCTTCAGGAATTTCAGAATATCAGAGCTTGCTTGGATCTCTACTGTGCTGCTAGTGGTCAACAGATCAACCAACAGAAGTCATCTATTTATTTCAGTCCTAACACTGCTCCTTGGTTCAAGAGATGGCTGTCAAGAGTTCTGAAAATTCTATATGGGGGCCCTCCTAAAAAGTATCTGGGTCTTCCTTCGGAATTCCAAGTATCTAAAAAAGAAAGCTTCAAAGATATCAAGGAAAGGGCAAGTAATAGAATGCAAGGGTGGAAAACAAATCTCCTATCTATGGCTGGCAAAGAGGTACTTCTCAAATCGGTTGGTCTTACCATCAATAATTATGCTGTAGCTCATTTCATTTCATTCTTCCTAAATCTCACCATGATAAGATTAGGAAAGATGCTTTAAATTTTCTTTGGGGAGAGAAAGAAAACAAAAGGAAGATATGTTGGGTTTCATGGGATAGACTATGTTAATCCAAAGATAGAGGAGGTTTAGGTCTCAGAGACCCTTATCTTTAGAACTTGGCTATGCTATGTAAGCTTGCGTGGAGAGTGTGGAGCAATCCTGATGCCTTCTGGGTTAGATTTCTTAAAAAAATTTACTTCCCAAATGCAGAGTTCCTAACTACCTCAGCTGGATCTAATCCTTCATGGGCGTGGAGAAGCATTATGGAAGGAAGAAAAATTCTTATGTCTGGTCTAGTTTTGGCAGTGGGGAATGGTACCTCTATTCGTGTTTAGGAGAATCAGTGGATTTTATCAAAGCCAAATTTCAAGATTTGAAGCTGCAACAGAGATCAGAAAGGAATTATATGGGTCTCTGATATAATTAATGAAGAATCTAGAACCTGGAAAGAGGAGCTGATTAAAGACACATTTGATCGAGCGGATGCTGAGGCGATTCTTAACATTCGGTTAAGCCTGATCTCTAGGGGAGATAGAAGAATCTGGGGGCCTGCTAAGAATGGTGTGTTCTCTGTGAAATCAACATACCATCACCTAATTAATCTCAGAGAGAAGGAAAGAGAAATGCAACCTTCCTCATCTGGTGTCTCGGGTAGGGAGAGAGTGGATGCAATGGTATGGAAGAATATATGGAATTGCCATTCTGCACCAAAAATCAAGAACATGTTGTGGAGAGCGTGTGCAAGAGCTTTACCTGCGGCAAAGGAACTTTCCAAGAGGATCGATAATTTTGATCCTAGATGTGGTAGATGTGGCAACCTGGAGTCGATTGATCACATTTTGCTGGATTGTGAATTCGCCCGAAGGGCTTGGTTTGCCTCTCCCCTGTCTTTCTCTCCTCCCTCGAATCCATCAGTCGTGCCAGCGATCAAGTGTTGGAAGCAGAGCTTGCCTCCTGATAAGCAGTGATTCAAGGAGCTTACTTCTCTCATCGTGTATATGTGCTGGAGAATTTGGAAAGCTCGGAATGATCTGATCTTCAAAGGGTTGCAGTGGTCACCGGAGCAGGTTGCAAGCAAGGCGGTGAAAGAGGCTGAAGAATTTTCCAGAGTTTCCAGTGGTTGTTTTCGATCAGAGGAGAATGCTCAAGCAAATGCGGGCTCTAAGTCTTCTAATCACTGGACCTGTCCTGAGGTGGGTTTTGTCAAAATTAATGTGGATGCTGCCTAAATGATGCGGGTTGTGGATTGGGTATCATTTGTAGAGATTATCTGGGCAAGCCCATTAAGGGAGTAATGATTCCGGCCCAATTTGATTCTGTGCTGGAAGGTGAGATTCTGGCGTTAAGGGAGGGCATCTTACTTGCAGTTGAGGAGGGGTTTCGTAATGTCCTGTTGGAATTAGATTCAGCGGAAGCTATTAAATGCTTATTCACATCGGAACTGATTCCAGTGGACATCCAAAACCTTGTTTGGGATGTTGTGTCCTTGGCTTCTCGGCTACAAAGTGTGTCTTTTCTCCAGGTTAATAGGGAATGTAATGCTATAGCAGACTTCCTTGTTGGTGAGGCTGTGTCCGTAGCGTGCCGGACTCTTTGGCCTATTGTCGATCCTTGGTTTCTTGATTTTTGTAATCTGGATGCCTTGCGTGGGACACGCGTTAATATATAGACCCTTTTCTACGAAGAAAAAAAAATCTAATAAAGCTCAATATTATCCGTCTCCTTGAAATGTTTGGATAGTTCAAAATTGAATTCTTAATATCCTACTAATCTGTTCTTTATCTTTACTTTATTTGCAATTAGACAGATAGATACCTCTTTGGTGGACAGAGCCTCTCAATATCCAACATCCCACTTATGGTGCATGAAAAGCTTAACCTGCTTGGTCTCTAAACGGTCCATATTCCTCACTGAATACAGTGCATTGTCCCCTCACTTAGAGGCCACAAATCCTTTATGTTCAAGAACCAAGAAACTTTCATTGCCATGGACCCTTTGATGAGACCATGGCCCCATATGAGACTGCAACTGCATCTCTCTCTCTCTCCATGAGCATCATGTGATATCCACTAACAAAGCATGAGAATGGATCCATCAATTTCTCCTTCAAATTTGTAAATAATATATATATATATATGATTTCAAATGCTTATAAACAAAAATGGAAGAAAAAAAAAGAAAAAAAAAAAGAAAGAAAAGCTTTTTTCATGTGGTTGGCTGTTCAAGATTCTCTTCCATCATTCAACACAACACCATTCTATTTCAAATCATACATAAACTAATACCCAACTCCTGCCCAGTACCCACCCTCCCAAACAAAAAGAGAAATAGAAGAGAAGGGTTTTTGGTTTTAATATTTAACTCATAAGCTGACCTAAACAGTGTTAGGATAAGTTCTGTATCAGTGCTTACATAAGTGTTTTCTTTAAAGCTTTCGTGGTTGTTTTGGACTTTAGAACCACCAACCCAAGTAAGGAAATCCTGAACCTCAATTTCTCTAGAAGTATGAAACCACTAAATCTTAACTAGCAAAGAAATCAAATACCAACTGCTGTGCTTGCATTTACTTGTTCAGTTTCCACTCTTGATATCTTATTTTCATCTTCCAATCATTTTCCTTAAAGAATTGAAGTCAACTCATGGCTGAGGTATTACTTGATCCATTTTTTTAATTATACAGTTCTGAGAATAAAAAAACTTCTTCAGACATATTACTTGGAAGTCTTCTTTGACTGACTATGTATTTATATGTTATTATTACTTGATATCCATATGATCTAATGCAGCATCACAGTGGGAAAGAGAACTTCTTTTCTCTTTTTGTATCTTTAGTTAATTTGTTTCAGAACTGGATAAGATATACTGGTTGGCATGTGGCTTCTGATGCCCCAAAAGATCACTTAACCTTCGGCGGATTGTTTGCCTTTGGAAGACTGCAGCTCAAGCCCTGATAAGGATAGTTTATTTTCCCAACTTTTGAATATAATAGAAAATAATAAACCAGTAATAATTTTTTTTGAGAATGCTTTCATTCATATTTCACTCATATCTTCTTCTTTTAAGTTCTTGTGAGTTTTTTCACTGATTGTGTAGTTCAGGTATTGCTAATATTAGCTTTCTTATTTCTTTTATGTACCTAAATAATTTAGGTAAATTTTAAATTTTACGAAAGTTTGGATTATCAAAGCTGTTTAATTTTAATTAGATAAGAGACTTCTAAGAAAAAAGAATTGCTTTTTTTTTTTTTTTTAAGTCAATACTTTGTGAACTGCGGTTAGGACCATATGTTAATGTTGTCTTTCATTGTCGTCTGATCATTGTCTGGACATAAACACTCTTATGAAGCAAAAATTTAAGAATAAACAAGATTGTCCATAAATTTATTGTGAATTTGCATTATTTGTTTCATCATTAATGGAAAATAGGGCTACAAGCATAAGAATCATTTCTACATATTTATGGTATAACCCTTGAAGACTGATACCTTTTCGTAATCTATTGAAGTAAATATATGCTTTAGGCGATAAAAGGTTGGACATTGCATCCAAACACGTTTTCATAAACCACTAACGTCAATTCAAGCTAAAGTTTTGATAAGAAGATAGATAACACTCTTTGTCACACTAATCTAGGTGGAAAGGTAAAGGATTTTGTTGGAGCTCATATATACCCCTCAATCATGGTCAAATATGATACACTAATCCACTTTAATGATGCAAACACCATGTGATATCTGAATTATTGTGGTTAGTTATGAATTAGTATCATCATTTACTAATCACAGCCCTCATTGGCTGATTGGGTTCATGTGAGATTTTTATGTGATCTCATCAAGGGATTCGGGTCTTTCACACGTTAGGGTAGAGATCTACACTCAAACCTCTCCTTATACTTTTTCATCACATATTAGGAGGGGCCCACTAGGGAGACTTATCCCCAATTTGTTTTTGTCATAATTCAATTGTGAGCCCCCTTTTAATGTATAGTAAAGAAGTGTGAAGAGAACATGGATCTCATGCCCGTCGACATAGAAGATCTGGACTTCTCGTCAGGAACTGCAAGAGCAATTTAAAATCATTCATCAATTATGAACTTATGTGATGTTAATTTTTTGAGAGAACCCTTTATTAAATTTTCTCTTTACCCAAGAAAGATAGCTTTTTGAGTCATTGTTGACTCATCAAAAGTTGAAGTTGTCATGATATTCAACTAAGCAATCTAGGCCATTCAAGAGCTCTACTCTTCTTGAGATGGTAAACACTTTATTTGTATATTTATAGTCCATCTCTCTACTATTTCTTTATGCATTGTTATTTATTCCCAGTGTTTACCAGTGAGAATATGGACTTGATTTCCAAACTCATTCACCAGCAGAAGCCTTGCTCTTGTCTTGCCATGGACATTGGAAACTGGTGCAGTTCAGGCCATAGAAGCATCCAGTTAGGCCAGAGATATATTGAAGCCAGCGACTACGGTGATTTCATGTCAGCTACCAGATCAAGCATCCCAAGATGGAGAGTGTTGTGGATGAGAATTAAGAAAGAGAAGAAGAAGATCTCTTATTCATCTTCAGCTCCTGTTCAGTTTTCTTATGATCCATACACTTATTCACAGAATTTTGATCAAGGGTCTGCTTGGGCTGAGCCTGATAATCTCTCTAGATCATTCTCTGCTAGATTTTCAGTTCCTTCAAGAGTCTTTTCAAAGACTGAGTTGGTGAGCTAGCTAGCTAGCTGATGAAGACCCTTTCTCTGTTCATAGTTTCTGATCCAAAATGATCCAAAAATTTATCAATTCTCATGCTTTGATATTCCTCTTCTTGTCTTTTTTTTCTTTCTTCTCTTCATCACACAGTCCAATTTTGACATTAGTGTGATCAAAACTGTATGAAATGGTAAGGAAATAGATGAAATCTTTGGTCATGTTTCCTCATTCTTTTTCTTTTTTTCTTTCCCCCCATGTTCTTGAGTCTGATTTTCAAGGTATAACTGTTATCCCATTGAAACTTAGCTTCATTTGGAGTTAAAACTAAACAGTACTTATTCAACTTCAAAGCATCTGCACAAAGTTAAAAAGGAAAAGCTGGAATGGTCTCTCAATCCTCCTTTAAGTTACTTTACCCTCAAGAATGGAACTCCAGAAGCTTTGGGAATAAGGGAGGGTGTGGTCTCAAATTGTCTAACCTTTCATGGCCTTTGATGCTCTTTTTCATTCAAGCGGGCAACAGCCCAATAAAGGCAATGGGAATCTTACAGCAATTGTTAATCTGGATTGTCTTATAATATAAACTATCAAGGATAATTTGGTTTATGAAAAAAGAAAGCCACAAACTAGCCATAAAAGTTTAGAGTTGGGGCCTCTGGGCCTCTGGCAAATAGTAATATCAACAAAAACAACAAGATTTGATGCCCCACCACATTGAGTACCATTTAATGGAATTTAGCTAGATTATAGTTAATCAGAATTTCTAACCATGTAAAAGAAAACCTTGTTCTTGGATTATTAGAAGCTGCAAGCCCACCTGCCCCAAAAAGGGAATCCAAAGTTGGTTGCTATTTGTTTCATTAGTATTCATAATTGGGTAAGAGAACCTTTAACTAGTCATGTAATCCTTGAATACAGGAATCAATAAGAATATATACAACAGCATTTGGTATAGAAATATTTTCTATTTCGCTGAAGATAAAATAAGTGTCTTTTCTTGACAAATAGTTATTCTTAAATGATACGTAATCATGTATCATAGATTCTGATGATTAAATATGACTGAAAAGGATTTGATGTTAAGAAAATAAAACATACCATCCACGCAACCGGGTAGCGTCTTTCTCTTATATTTCTTTCTAACAAAGTATAAGTAACACTTAATATTGATGACCAAACAAAAGGCAAGCTGTGTTACATACAGCTGAAAGGCCAAAGAAGAGAAGCCAAACTACTTGTTATTTAGAGGTGAAAGGCCAATCTTGAAGGTTACTATCACTACAACTATATACAGCCAACCTTTAATGAAAATCCAAAACTTTTATTTAGAGTCAAACACACAAAATGCTATGAGTTCCATACACAAAATGCTTAAGGTTTCAACTCTCTCTTAATTTCAAACCTTTGAAATCAGACCAAGCAAATATTGCATCAGAGGCTTCATTTGGAACCACACCATATTTTAGTTTGGATGCTAACTAGAAGAAATATAGCCCAAAAATGTGGTATATGTCTGAGTCTGGTGTCTCATCTATATTTGTTGGATATAATGTTTTTTGTGGATATGAAGCATTCAAATTATACATGGTTTCATATGTATTTTGGCCACCCTACCAAAAAAAGAAAAAAGAAAAAAAAGTTCACACGCAAAGGAAAGCATTTGATTATTTTTATTTTTATTTTTTTTCAGTACAAAGACGGGGCTAAACAACCCAAAGGAACAAACAGAAAACTTAACTTAAACAAGACTCTCTATCCACCATGAGAATTCCTTCTAACCCAGCTGGAGGATCTGGGAAGAAAGGCCATGGGTCCAAGGGACAAAGTTACACCTTAGACATCCAGTCAGCGGCTTTAATTATTTAAATAAAACGTCATGAATTTAAAATTGTGTGGAGAGACTTAGAATTATCATGAATTTGAAATCATGTGAACAAACTTATGGAATCAAGAGAACTAATTCTTGTAATCGAAGTTTTAAAAGAAAAAATTGTTTGGTGGCCCTAATGATGGAAATACGCACATCTCTTCGGTCATGTTTGTGCTTTGCTATATTGAAATATCTTAGAGTTGATCTAAATTAAAATATATGTAAAACATTAAAAAAAATTAAAGTGAGTATTATTTCTAAATTCTTACAGAAACAGATAAGGTCTCTTCTTTTTATAAGCCAAAAAAAAAAGTATGAAAAATGATGAGCACATTTATGTATGAAATCTTAGGGCATAAAGCAAGCATTTTACACACTTAGAGTGGAGTTACTTTGGGTTTTATGTTGTTTTGAGAACTTTTCAAGATTTAAGCAAATATTTGGAGTTTTGGGTATGAAACGTGCAATTTTATAAGTCGAGGTCTTTTCAACTTCTCAAGTGCAAAAATGGACTGATTTGGAGCATGATGGGCTAGAGATGTGATTATGGGCCAACTCCAAAATATTTTAGAAATAAAGAAGTAAATTTTGATCTACGGCTGAGATTAGAAATTATTAATCAAATCTACAGAGGTATTATTGAGAGAGTCCTTGTAAAATCCGGCCTTATCCTAACCCTGAGCCCGGATTTTATACTATTGCAGGTCCGAAGACCCAAAGTGGTGGTAGAAGAGACTTGTGGGCCCTCTTAGTTGAAGATTCGATGCTTGATCCAGAGCCTATATGGACATTGACAATGATGCTCCTTACCTGAGCACATTGTCAGTGTTGAGTGAAAATCTGCGTATCAATGAAGATTGAATTAGTTGAAGCACCTTTTGGAACCCCCGTGATCAATCCGAAGGTATTTCTTGAAACTAGACTTGTTGATTGATTTGTAAGAGAAAACCCAACTCAATTCGGATCTGTCTGGCCTTCCAAATCCACTCCTGAAGTTGTTGTCATGCCTTGGTCGACTACTTGGTTGACTGACAGTCGACCTAGTCGACCAGCAGTAATGAATTTCGAAAATTTACAAAATCACTTCCCATTTTGCCCCTAACTTTTTGGAACTCGTGAATGAGGACCTAAACTAATCATTTGCACTTCCGAGCACAAAGTTGGACACTCTCTTGGGCTTTTCTTGATGTTTATGAAGATCTTTGACTCGAATCATTAGTATTACACATCAATCATCAACTCAAGGTATGATTCCTTCTATGCTTCTTCTAATCTATTCATTTTTCTACCAAATTATGATCTTAAGACCATGGCTGAGGTGCTGCAACCTTGCAAACACTTAACCATGAGTTTTCCCCATTCAATCCCATGATCATCACCCCATTCTTGCTATGTTATGATTCAATTAGGATTGCTTACATTTCATTACTTTGATTCCTTCCATTTCAACCTATTCTTGATTCAAAACTGATATGTAGATGCATGTTAAGCTAGATTATTATGAATTCATGATTCTAACTTGATTCTTACCATTCACTTAATTGATTCCCATCATTCTTTACAATTCCAATCAATTCCAATTCGATTCTTGATAGTTGTCATATAAAACATAAGGCTTCGATTTGGGTATTTATAATTGGACCGTTGGATCGTCATGAAATTTAGTGTGTAGTATCCTCATATTGTTATAATCATGCCCTCCAAATTTCTTGTTGATCGGAGCACCGGAAAGTCAGTTTCGGACCAAGTCTTCAATTTTGTCCATGGTTAACAAGTCTTGGTCGACTGACAGTCGACCAAGCCAGTCAACCAAGAGATGGTGACATCCCTGTACTTGGCCGAATTGCTTTGTTTGATCTTCGATTCGATTGTTTTCTTCTCTGATGTTACTTGTATGTTGTCTAGGGTACCAACACTGATTTTTGGGACTATTCTTGGTGATCATTGGTTTTATTTACGACTCGATTAAGGTAAGGACGGTCGTTAACTCAAGTACATTGATTATGTAATCATGCTTATGCTTTGAGAACTCAGTAAATATATTTCCTATGTGTACTTCTTTACCATACATGACTATTATATGCATTTTATCAGTAGTAGTATGTTACATATCATTTGGAATATCATGTTTAATTATACTTGATGATTTTGTATATGATCAATCATGTTATGATATGCCTTTGTTTATATGATGAATCATCGATTATGTATGATATGATGAGATTGAATTTGTGATTGACTACGTATGATTTGGGATTGGGAAGTGTCCTTCCGACACTTCTGTCCTTGGATATCGGAGAGAATAGTATGGGATATTCTCCGAAGGTGTCCATCGACACTTTCTCGGGTTATTGGATGACATACATAGGATGGTCTAGGTGTATGGTTAGGATTTTCCTTGTCGTATCAGACCCGAATCGGAAGGGTATTGAGACCAAACGACCCGTGGTAGAGTATGGTTGATGGGTGCTCAAGACCGGTAACCACTCCGTGAGAGAACTTGAACCATACTACGGATACTCGAAAGGGGCCATTTATTGGTAGGGTTGCAAATGGATAGACCTGGGCTCACGGGCGCTCAAGACTGGTAACCAACCCGTGAGAGGACGTGAGAGCTTCCCGTTTACCATTTGTGGATGACCAATAGGGTTGATGAGTCCGTAGTCCGAGTTGGTCGGTGCCATAGGATACGCTGACTCTAGTGTGAAGGATACGAAACCGAGTTGGTCGGTGCCGTAGGGAAAGTATCCGGATCTGACATGATACGACTGAGTAGATGACTTGCATCGGGCTAGGCTATGCCGTGACATGCGCCAGTACTTATACCAATGGTGATGTGAGAGAGTGGTGACTTAACCCCAGCCATGGTTTGATGAGGACTTTACCCAATTACCCCGGCAGACCCAAGATATCTTGTATGATTGAGGGGGAGTGACAGACGACCTAAAGAAGTATGGTGCTATGGCTTAAAGCATGTCTACCTTAGAGACTAGCATACTTAGGGTTAGAATCATATATCATCATTGTCTCATATCATCTTGCATCATATCATGACTTGTATCGAATGAACTATGTTTATGAAACGACTTGCCTTGCTGAGTTCTTTTGAACTCATTCCTTTCGTGCAATTTGTTAGATTATTCTGCAGGTGTAGAAGACTCTGATGGCGCACTCTACGACCTGAGCTATGATCCCGTATACTACCCTTCGGGTGATGGCTACGATGAGAATCAGGATTATTGTGTTGAGGATTATGGTTCATATCAGGGTTAGCCCCACCATGGTGAGGGAGTGGCCGGCGTGGGTTCACTTCATCCATACTTATGAAGAAACAATCATTAGGATAGAAGAAACCTTTGTGTAGTGCCCCATTTCCCTGGATGACTGTTAAATATTTGGATATATATTGTCCGTAACTCTTATGGATTTACTTTTGACACTGATTGTAATTAAGTTTAATTAACCACTTTTCCGCTATTATTGAAGGAGTGACTCTTGATCACTCTTTCTCTTTGAGATTATTTTTATGTGAAGTTGATACTTGATAATTCCGCACTCTGATCGATTATCTTTTCTTATTCATTTGATCTATTTATTGCTTACTTTAAACATTGATTATGTTGTTCATGATTATGTTATCGTGTATGTGGGAGGCATGGCCGCTCAATCTGGATCTTCGGGCTGTAAATCACATCCCGGGTATGCTAGATAGGATACCGGCTAGGTGGATGTGACAGAGTGGTATCAGAGCCCAAGATCAAGTAAGGCCCCAACCACATAAACTATAACAGAACATTCCGAGTCACAGATCCAAGGTGACTCAATTATTCTTGAAGTGAATAATAAATAACTCGGACTAGAAACCCGATTAATGAAGCATAAGTAAATTATTGAATAACATACAATAATTATAATTTAACAATCATCACTTAATGAAACGAAAAAGAAAAGTGAATAATGCACAATAATAGATGAAACAAAAGTAACTTTCATTAACTTAAATAAGTTTTACAACGGATTACATATGGGAAGCATAAACTGAAATCCTAGTACAATCTATCTATCTAGGGGATCGTCGTCGATCTCTGGGTGCTCTGACATCCTCAGTAATCTGAGTGAGCTGAGACTGCATCTGATCCTGCTGGACTCTATTTGTGCAAGCCTCACCTCCAGCCTCTCATACATATGTGACTGACTCGCCTCCATCCTCTCGTATATCTGAGTCTGCTTGGCTCCTAAACTCTTGAACAACTGCTCCTGTCTAACCCCCATCCTCTCCATCATGGAAGTCATAGACAGCATCTGAGCATAGAGATCCGGTGCCTCTGGTGCAGCCTGTGATGGACCCCAACCTCAAACTGTGGCGCAGGAATCTCCTGATCATCGGGACCGACATCCTGCATACCTATGTCATCCCCAGCCTGTTCCTCTGTTGGAACATCCTCATCATCATCCTCGGACTCCGACTCGTCCCCTAGACTAGAAGACCTGGCAACTCGATATAACTGCATCAATCCAATAGTCCTCGTACCGATGGAATACCCCGTACCTCCAACAACTCTCTCCTCACCATCCATGTCTACTCCAAAATACCTGAAGATGCGTGTCAATAGGATCCCAAAGCAAAGATTCCTAAAACCTGAAAGCGTGATAACCTCGATCATAACATTCTGTATGATATAAGCCAGATCGATCTCGAATCCCATATAGATCCGATAGATGAGCAAGGCATCCATCGCCGTAACCACATGATGATGTCCCGCTCTCGATATGATGTTCCTCCCTACAATCCGCCCAATTACTCTAGCCGATGGAATCATCTCGCCGCTGTTCCTAGGCTGATAACACCTATCATCATTCCAAAGTGTCATACATACCTGGTACAACTCGTATGAAAGCATGTGTCTACTGAAATCCTCCCCTACTGATATCCACACACATGCATGTGGACAATAAGGAACCCCGAGAATCTCTGCTAGTGTACGAGTAGTAAATCTAACCTGAGTCTCTCTGATCTGACTCGCTATCACTAACTCCATCTGATCAGCTGGACCCTCCACAAATGAAGTCAAGTTGCTGTAAAACAGCCAAACTAACTTTGGGTACACCGGTAAATCCTCAGTAAGTAGGTGTGTCCATCCCAAAGTGTCGAATCTCTCCCCAATCCGAAATGTCGTCAACTCTCCGACCCGAAATGGTCGACCATACTCTATATGACAATGCTAAAAATATACCTCGTAGAGGAACTCGGCTAATGGTGTAACGAAGCGGTGTCGGTTGATCACCTCCCCTCATGGTAGCAAAGGCACTTGACCTCTACCTCTCATGGCTCCTACTACCCTACCTCGAGCGCGACCACCTCATCCTCGTCTCTCCATAGTGTATAGATACCTGTAGAGAAGATCAACAAGTCAATGTTAGAAGATTACCCAAAATTGGACATGAAGGGCGTTTTTGTAATTTTTCGGAAAATTTCAAATTGAGTATACTGACATATGCACAAAACTTAAAATTGCATGATTGTGAAGTTTGTTGGAAGAAAACCGGTCGAAATCGCGTCCTAAAGTTGAAAATTCAGCAAGCTAGAAAAGAGGAATTTCGACGTTTAGGCTAAATTTGGGGATTTCTTATATTGTTGAAATCGGTTGAAACGAATTGCATGGTAATGTGTAGCATGTCATTTGGAATGTGTAGCATCAAATTTGGTGTTAAAACTCCTAGTGGTTTGGGAGAAATCGAAGTTTTACTAAATTTTGGAAATTTTCGGCTACGTTAGCGAAAGCAAGTTGAAATTTTGTGTTTGCTTGATGTTTAAGCCTTGTTGTTACATGTAAACTATGGGATTATGTTTCTAAGCATGCATGAACATGTTTCTAACTTAGAACAATAAGTTTAACATGGTATTTTGAGAAATCTAAGTGAAGAAATCGATTGAGAAGATGATGAATAGTAATTTCCTTACTTGGTTGAGTATTGATGGTTGTGTTGATGTTGTAGAAGCCTCAATCCACTTGGAATATACTTAGAAGTGATTGCTAATGTGTTCTCCAGAGCCCCTCCACAAGGAAAATGAGTTAGAAGTGAGAAATGAAGTGGAAATGAAGCTAAAAACCTGATTTTCTCGTTACTATGAGCTTGGTCGACTGACAGTCGACCAGCCAGTCGACCAAGGCTAATGAAGGTGAGAAAAATTGGATTTTTGGTGAAATTTTTGGATTTTGACCAATGTTTGATTACTTGCTTATTATGTTGATGAACTTATGTATGAATTGAGCATTTTAATCATATGGTCAAGTGAGTTTTGATGAATCTTCATGTCTCGATGTGATCAACTTTCTTTTGCAGAATGGTTCTACTGAGAAATTGTCTTGTCGTCTCCGGTAGTACTGCTAACGAGGAGACACCTGCTAGAGGGTCTGACCAACAGACCCAAGAGGACAGCCATACTACCAATGGCATCCCCTGTCACATCCCGCCCAATATCCACCCAGGGGGTACCCTATCTGGGTTACTCGGGAGTGATCCCACGCCCAATAGATCTAGTTTAGGAACAATCATATCCAATTAGCACAATAATATAATCAAAAGCAAGAACAAATTGTGGTATTCAAGTAATCCAATAATAAAAGTTAATAAATGATCACAGAAGGATCACAAAGAACATCAAAGTGCGGAATAACAAGTACCAAATCAAAAGACAACTATAGAGTATAGCGGAAATATACTCTACAAACGTGTGCGGAAGGTAGATCGAAATAAGGTAAAGGTTACAACCAGATCTCCAAAGAAGGGAAATAGAAAGGTAAGCAACTAAGTTACAGTTTCTTCTAACTTATACAATGTCTCCTCAATAACATAATCATAAGAAACTAAGCCAGGCTAGATCTACTCCTGACAAATATGAGTCTTGAACTGATAGCCTTCACAGATATAGTCACCGTAGCCAAAGTGGTATGAGTCACCAACTTAGTCCTCAAAGTGTTGACCGTCACAATCAATTAACAGTAGTAGTACCTGCAGAAAAGTCTAGCAAAATATGTTGCAAAAAGGAGTGAATTCAAAAGAACTTAGCAAGGAAAGTTATTCCATAATAACATAAATCATATGATGCACAGCATAGCATGATGCAATATGATATGAGACAATGATGATATATGATTCTAACCCTAAGTATGCTAGTGTCTAAGGTAGACATGCTTTAAGTCGTAGCACCATACTTCTTTAGGTAGTCTCAGTCACTCATCACCGGGGGGGGGGGGGGGAATTGGGTCCTGCATCCCTCTCAGACAAATCCATGGTTGGGGGTTTCGGTCACCACTCTCTCACATCACCATTTGGTCTAAGTATTGGCGCATGTCACAGTAAAGCCTAGCCCAATGCAAGTCATTTACTTAGTCATATCATGTTAGTTCCAGATACGTCCATCCCCCCCCTCTCGGGATCCTTTCCGGTATCCTTCACACTAGAGTCACGGATATTACCCATTGGACTCATCAACCCTATTGGTCATCCACAAATAGTAGACGGGAAGCTCTCACGTCCCCTCACGGATCATTTCACAGGTCTTGAGTGCCCGTGAGCCCAAGTCTAGCCATTTGCAACCCTACCAATAAATGGCCCCTTTCAGGTATCCGCTATGCGATTTATGTCCTATCACGGGATGGTTACCGGTCTTGAGCGCCCACAAATCCACACTACTACCACGGGTCGTTCGGTCTCAATGCCCTTCCGATTCGGGTCTGATACGACAGGGACATCCTAGCCATACATCTAGACAAGTCCTATGTATGTCATCCAATGATCCAAGAAAGTGTCGATGGGCATCTTCGGAGAATATCCCATATTATTCCCTTTGATGTCCAAGGACAAAAGTACCAATAGGGCACTCCCCAATCCCAAATCATATCTAAGCAATCACATGCTTATTTCCATCCATTACATATCAACAATACAGTATCATATTGAAAACATGTCATAACATCTCATAATACAGTGTATAAATAAATGACAAGAATAAGTAAACATGATAAGCCAAGAAATTAAGCATGGTGCTACTGTCATAAGGTAACTACAGTAGTCATATGATGTCTAAAATCAATTAATAAGTTAAGTCTACTAAGTTACCAACAACAGTGTAAAAGTCATACAGTCTATGTTATATGGCAATAACCGTCCTTACCTCAAATTGTGAAGAAGATGATCCGAAGTCACAAGAGAATGGTCCAATTATAGTGTTAAAGCCCTAAACAAACATACATAAAGGATTAGAGAAGAAATCAAAACAATCGGAGACCGAATGGATCAAAACTGGGCAAAAGTTGCTGACAGCAACCTTGTTGGTCGATACCTTGGGTCGATGGTATCGACCCACTCTACCAACCCAAAGGGTCTCGGACAGCAAGTTGGGTTTTTGGCTCAAAGTTGGTCTTCCGGGTCTCGGATCGATACGAAACTTGGGGAGCAGCTTAAACACAATATAGAGACACTAATTATCAAAAAAATTAACATCATCCAATGGTCAAATTAGAAATCCCCAAATTGGCATATCAAGTTCAAGAGTTGGAGTTCATGGTCTTCAATGGAATCAATTGCAAATGCAAGAGAGCTTAGGAATTTAATCAATAGACTGATGAGCAGCAGAATATAGACAATTACTAACATATAATCAGACCTCATTGCTAAAGAAAATCAGATTAAGATAATGAACTCATGTTGCCATGAAGAGGAATTGAAGTAAGAGAGCAAGAACATCAAGTTTCATAATGAAATCAATGCAATTGCAAAGGAGATCAGGGATTCAATTAAGAGAATGATAAGCAATAGATTATGACTGATTATTAACATATAATCAGACTTAGCATACTATAGGAATCAATTTAGGAGATGAAATCATGTTGCTATGGAGGAATTTCATAAGAAAGACAAGGTTAAGAATCGATATGAGATACATAGCATTGATAGAATGAATGGGGGTTTATAGGAATCACAAGAGACATTAGAAGAAGTGGTTGCAAGGTTGCAACACCTCCTTCATAGCCCCAACAGCAAGAATAAGGTGAGGTAGAAGTAGAGTAGAGAGAGAGTGAGAGATTCCATACCTTGTAGAAGAGATTAGAGAAGAGAGACAAAGGATTCTTGAAGAAGATCAACACCCAAGCCAAGGAGGAGGCTTAAAGGAGCTTTCCCACGTTCTCAGATGTTGAAATGAGTGAAATAATGTTTTAGGTTTGAGGTTTCACTTAAAAGGAGGAAGGAATATCCAAAAAGCAACTTTTTATTCGAATCTGAGCTTGTTGGGTTGATACATTGGGTTGATGGTATCGACCAACAGTATCGACCCAAAGTAGTTTCAACAGAATTTTCAGAAATAGTTCAGCAACTTCGGATGTGGATTCGGAGGGCTATACAAGGTAAAATTGAGTGCGGTTTTCTCCTACAAGTCAATCAAGAAGTCTAGTTTCTAGAAATACATTCGGATCAACCATGAGAGTTCATTAGGTCCACCAAATAAGCTCACCTTCTTCGATGAGCAAGCAGGATTTGCCAGACATAGTTCAGCAACTCTGGATAGGGATTTGGAGGGCTGTATGGGGTCAAATTGAGTGGGATTTTCTCCTACAAGTCCATAAAGAAGTCTAGTTTCAGGAAATATATTCGGATTGAGCACAGGAGTTCATTAAGTATTTCAACTAATTCACCCCTCTTCGGTGCGCAGATTCAAAACTAACACTGACAATGCTCTCAAGTGAGGGGCATCATTGTCAATGTCCAAGGGCTTGGGCTCCGACACCAAATCATCAACCAAAAGGGTCTATAGGTCTCTATTTCCCCCCTTCAGGTCTTCAGACCTACAAACATAACAGATTCCAAGCCGGGTCAAGGTTAGGATAAGGTCGGATATTAAAGATCTACCCTAAGGGAAAGGTCTGGCATGACTTCCTAATTGTCACATCCTCCCAGCCGGTACCCTATCTGGCATACCCGAGAGTGTGATCCATAGCCCGAAGATCAGGTATCGAGTAATCAACCTCCCACATAAACAATAACATAATCATGAACAATCATAATAAAAGTGCGGAAGATAAACCATAGATCCAATAAGGAAAGAATGAATCATAAATAAATTAGAATACTAGATATAATCAGAGTGTCAAACAGATAAGTAAAGTGAGGCAAAAATCCCACTCTACAACCAGCGGAAAAGTAGCTCTAAAAGATAATAAACTAGACAAAATCTAATCCCAGTAGCAAGTACAATGGGTAACTAAATTGTTCTCCACTTTATAGACAACATCCTTATAAGTGTAAATCTCATAAATGGCACAAGGACGCTTCCACTCAATGGTCGGACTAAGCATCGTACGGAGCATAACCACTCGCGGGATCTTCAGTGTAATTGTGGTAACCGCAATCACCTTCCTGGAGATATGCCTCTTCGCCTTGCGCTTCTTCATAGGAACCGTCATAGTACTCAGTACCTGCAGGATAGTCTAACAAACATTGTACAATAAAGGAATGAGTTTCAAAGAAACTCAGTAAGGCAGTTAAATCCATAATAACATAAATGGCAAGATTTCAGAACAAACATAAATGCAATATGATATGAGACAAGCAATGAATGAATGAATCTAACTCTATATATGCTGGTCTCTATTGGCAGACATGCTTTAAGTCATAGCACCGTACTTCTTTAGGAAGGTCTCAATCACTCATCATCAGTTGGTAATGGGTCCGGCATCCCTCGGGACATTCCATGGCTGGGGGTTAAGTCACCACTCTCTCACATCACCATTGGTCTAAGTACCGGCGCATGTCAGGGTAAAACCTAGCCAAATGCAAGTCTTCTACTTAGTTACATCAAGTCAGATCCAGATACGTCCATTCCTCGTCCCTGACGATCCTTTCCGGTATCCTTCACACTAGAGTCCTCATAGTCCCTGACTACGGACTCATCAACCCTATTGATCATCCACATATGGTAAACGGGAAGCTCTCACGTCCTCTCACGGGTTGGTTACCGGTTTTAAGCGCCCGTGAGCCCAAGTCTAACCATATGCAATCCTACCAATAAATGGCCCCCACAATGTGATTCCTGTCCTCTCACGGGTTGGTTACCGATCTTGAGCGCCCATGAATCCCCATTGCTACCACGGGTCGTTCGGTCTCAATACCCCTCCGATTAGGGTCTGACATAACAGGACATCCTAGCCAAACACTACTAGACAATCCTAGATATGTCATCCAACAGTTTAGGAAGGTGTCCATAGGGCATCTCCGGAAACATCCCATAATATTCCCGTAGTAGTCCAAGGACAGAAGTGTCAAAAGGACACCTCTCCTTTCCAAACCATACTTAAGCATACACATGCATCAATTCAGATCATCACATATATGGTAACTTCATATATGGAAAGAAATCAATAATTACAATCACTTTGTATATAATTGGTAAGTAAATCATACATGAATCAATTTAAGCAATGCTACTGTAATCAAGGTTATGCAACAGTAGTATATCATTGTAAGAATCTAATTTAGGAAACATATCAATGATATTCAAATATAGAAACTAAATTCATGCTATCTATGTAATTAAGGAAATAACCATCCTTACCTTTTATAACTCGCAAAGGAATCCTAAGAAATCAAGTAAGATCTTGGCAAACTTGAGAAGAAGGTCCTAAACAAGTGTATACAACATATTAGGAAAGATCCCTAACAGAAAAGATACCAAAACATCCAACACAGACCAATTCTGGAGTTGCTGTACTCATTGGTCGAGTGGATTGGTCGACTGGTCCGATCGACCAATGCGAACGATAAGCCTAAAAAAACAGAGTTTTAAGATATGAAATCCGAATTTGGTGGTTCAAAAGGGTACTAATCAAGGGGTAAACTACATCAGTAGTATTCTAACATATAGGGGACCTCAAAACACTAATCAAATCAAGACATCAAGATCCAAATTAGGAAACAAAAAGTTGCCATAATTAGATCAACCATGGATCTTGATGAATTCGAAATAGAAATCAAAGACAAGAACAATAGGAGGATGGATCATTGCTTCAGGTAAAGGTATCATGAAAACATACTTAGATCTTCAAGGAAATAGGCTTAAAAGCATAAATCTAAATAAGGAAACAAAACCTACCATATATGTAACTACCATGATTCATGAAGAACACATAGTATGGTAGAAGAGAACAACTAGAGATTGATAGATCATGGATCATGAAAAGAAAACACAGCAATTAACTACTAACATGATCAATATAGAAGATCCAGGGAGATCAGAATTCAAATCAGAAGTTTAACAAAGATTAGATCATGGTTTGATCATGATTCCTTCAAAAGCTTGCAATGATCATGGTTAAGATCATTGTTCTAGCCTCTAATCCTTAGGATGATCATGAGAGACAAGTCCAGAGATGTTTGCAACAGAGAATGCAGCATCTCCTCTACTGTCTCAACTCAAAAAGGAAAGAAAATAAGAGATAGAGGAGAAGAAGAGAGTGTAGACATACCTTTTGATGAAAAGGAAGAGTTTCGACGAAGATCCGTCAAGAAAATCACCAAGGATGCAAGGGAGATGACTTGCAGAGGTCTTTGGTTCGTTCCAAAGAGTTTGGAGGCAGCAAATACGAAGTAGACTCGAGATTGGACTTAAATAGAGCAAGAAAAACCTAATTGCCAAAGACAGCACTCATTGGTCGAGTGGATTGGTCGACTGGTCCAGTCAACCAATCAGTCGACCAATGCTGACAGCAAATCCAAAACAGGGAATTGAAGACCCAGATCAAATCCAATCCTAAAGGGGTTTTGCACACATGTCAAGTGACTTACCTAATAGGTAGAAATGCCTTCAAACCAAGATAGAGAGCACTCCAAGTCCATCAACTAATCCGATCTTCATGAAGATTCAGTTTCCATAAATAGAACTTCATCATCAACTTTCATGGATTCAAAGCCAGACACCAAGTCCTCTACTGGGATGGCCCAAAGATGACTTCTTACTTTACTTCGGGTCATAGGACCTACAAATAACAAGGTTTCCGGGTCAAGGTTAGGGCTGGGTTTTACACTAATGCTTTCAAAGATAGCAACATTGAAATCAAGGTCCGACTTCAAGGTCTAACATTAAACAAGTCTTTCTTTGTCCCAAAACAAAAGGGGTGACCAGGCTAGGTTTGGGTTGGATTTCACATCCCCAATGCCCCTGATATTGGAAGCTTCAAGGACATTGCAAGCGTCATGACAAACATGATGTAGCAGCAGCAAACTCAGTTCAATTAGATGATGGCTGATTTTGTGAATCTTTGGGAGGAGAACTGTGCAGGTGGTCATGGTAACCCCGGCATGGCAGCCCGGTATGTGGAGAGGTTCATTGGAACCTTGCATACCAAACTAATGGAGAGCTTCTTAAAACTGCAGGTGCCATCCTTCACTGGTGTATCAAAGGATGTTCTGTTCCCTAACAGATGGCTAAGGGAACTAGAAAAAGCCTTCCGGCATTTGCAGGGTACGGATGCACAGAAAGTACTCTTCGCCGAGCAGAAGCTTCAGCAAGAAGTGGATGCATGGTGGACTTCTTCTCGCCCTATTCTGGAAACCCTCCATGCTGGTGTTGTCTCATTGGAAGTATTTAAGGAAGCATTCTGTAAGATTTATTTCCCCGAGGTAGTGAAGGATGCCAAGGAGACAGAGTTTATGGCATTGGCCCAAGGTTCCCTTTCTGTGTTGGACTACTAGCAGAAGTTTGAAGAGTTGTTCTTTTTCGCCCCTGATTCGATAAAGCCTGACAACGCGAAGGCAAAGAAATTCTTCAAAGGACTGCGGCCATCTTTAAAGACATACCTCACCCTTCTCCCTCTTGAGAGTTATGCCCAGGTGGTTTAGAATGCAAAGAAGTTGGAAGAATCTGAAAGAGAAAATGTGCGTGTTCAGAGACCTTGGCAGCCTAGGCATCCCGGTCTTGTGGATCGCACCGAGCGTCAATTTGTGAGGCCTTCACCATATCCCACTCCTGCCTTCCAGCCTAGGAGTGTGGGTCAAAGTTCCAGTGCTACTCATGTGGGTCCTCGTGGCCAACCTATTGGAGCTCGACCTACGGGATTTGTGTAGCCCCCTCGGCCTGCATTTCAGAGACCCCCTATGGCAGCCACTTCTATGGGACAAAGAGATATTGTGTGCTTCCTTTGTAAGCAGTCCAGACATTTTGCTAGCTCTTGTCCGAAGAAGTCTGCCTTGCCTGGTGTTTCTGCTCCTATCATGAGAAGCACTTCTGCTCCTATTTCTGCCCCTGCCCCTCCTTCTGGCAAAATATTTAGCATATCTGGTCCTGAGCAGGACCCTTGCCATGAAGTTGTAACAAGTACATTGTTAGTCGCTTCTTTTCCAGCATTTGTGTTGTTTGATACGGGTACATCTCATTCATTCATTTCATCTACTTTTGCTGTGAAGACTAACCTAACACCCATATGTTTATCTAGTTGTTTGTCAATTTGTACCCCTGTTGGGTCTGCCGTTAAACTAGATAAAGTGTTAGAGGAATGTCCTGTTTTTGTTTGTGGTTTGAACTTGAAGGCAAATCTAGTGTTGTTTGATATGAGGGATTTCGACGTGATCTTTGTAAATTAGGTTCATCCTCACCTTTGATTCCAATGCACTTGATTCCAATGCACTTAGACTTTTTGGGAAATTAGTTGCAGATATTGAAATTTTAGTCTGAATTATATTTTTAATCTGAGGAGAGAATTTGCAATGATTCTTGGAACGTCAGTTCATCTAGGGTTCTTGCTAAATCTTCTCTGTTAGCTTTCTTCAGGGTTGTGATTCAAATGCAATTTAGTAGCTCTATTGATGAACTTGCAAAAATTTAGAGAATAACTTAGTAGACTCTTATATGTAATGCAAAGTATGTCAACTGTATGAAAGTTATCATTTATGTCTTCCCCTAAGGATTAGTATCCATCAACATTACATAAGACTTTGGAATGGTAAACCTCTTGTCCCTACATGCAGTTGAACCTAGAGCATTTTTTCATTGAAGGACCATAATTCGATGCTTGATTGACAAAAATACTGGAAATTCTGCTTCATGTTGCAAACATAACTCTTCAGCAGAATTTTACATTAATCTATTAGAATCTAAACCTTTGACATTTTTCCCCAAGTGGGCCCTCCTCAGACTCAATTCTGTGCTCACACTGTCCACGCTTTTCCCACTGGAGCAAGCAAAGGCCCCTAAGATGTCAATTCTAATTTTCACCAAAAAAAAAATGTCAATTCTCATAAAGCTCAATAGTATCCGTCTCCTTGAAATGTTTGGATAGTTCAAAATTGAATTCGTAATATCCTACCAATCTGTTCTTTATGTTTACTTTATTTGCAATTAGACAGATAGATACCTCTTTGGTGGACAGAGCCTCTCAATATCCAACATCCCACTTATGGTGCATGAAAAGCTCAACTTGCTTGGTCTCTAAACGGTCCATTTTCCTCACTGAATACAGTGCATTGTCCCCTCACTTAGAGGCCACAAATCCTTTATGTTCAAGAACCAAGAAACTTTCATTGCCATGGACCCTTTGATGAGACCATGGCCCCATATGAGACTGCAACTACATCTCTTTCTCTCCATGTACATCATGTGATATCCACTAACAAAGCATGAGAATGGATCCATCAATTTCTCCTTCAAATTTGTAAATAATATATATATATATATATATATATATATATATGATTTCAAATGCTTATAAACAAAAATGGAAGAAAAAAAAGAAAGAAAAGCTTTTTACAGAACATTCACTTCCATCATTCAACACAACACCATTCTATTTCAAATCATACATAAACTAATACCCAACTCCTGCCCAGTACCCACCCTCCCAAACAAAAAGAGAAATAGAAGAGAAGGGTTTTTGGTTTTAATATTTAACTCATAAGCTGACTTAAACAGTGTTAGGATAAGTTCTACATCAGTGCTTACATAAGTGTTTCCTTTAAAGCTTTCGTGGTTGTTTTGGACTTATAGAACCACCAACCCAGGTAAGGAAATCCTAAATTAACCTCAATTTCTCTAGAAGCATGAAACCACTAAATCTTAACAAGAAAAGAAATCAAATACCAACTGCTGTGCTTGCATTTACTTGTTCAGTTTCTACTCTTGATATCTTATTTTCATCTTCCAATCATTTTCCTAAAAGAATTGAAGTCAACTCATGGCTGTGGTATTACTTGATCCATTTTTCTAATTTTACAGTTCTGAGAATAAAAAAACTTCTTCGGACATATTACTTGGAAGTCTTCTTTGACTGACTATGTATTTATATGTTATTATTACTTTATATCCATATGATCTAATGCAGCATCACAGTGGGAAATAGAAAACTTCTTTTCTCTTTTTGTATCTTTAGTTAATTTGTTTCAGAACTGGATAAGATATACTGGTTGGCATGTGGCTTCTGATGCCCCAAAAGATCACTTAACCTTCGGCGGATTGTCTGCCTTTGGAAGACTGCAGCTCAAGCCCTGATAAGGATAGTTTTTTTTTTCCCAACTTTTGAATATAATAGAAAATAATAAACCAGTAATAATTTTTTTTGAGAATGCTTTCATTCATATTTCACTCATATCTTCTTCTTTTAAGTTCTTGTGAGTTTTTTCACTGATTGTGTAGTTGAGGTATTGCTAATATTTGTTTTCTTATTTCTTTTATGTACCTAAATAATTTAGGTAAATTTTAAATTTTACGAAAGTTTGGATTATCGAAGCTGTTTAATTTTAATTAGATAAGAGACTTACTAAGAAAAAAGAATTGCGTTTTTTTTTTTTGAAGCCAATAGTTTGTGAACTGCGGGTAGGACCATATGTTAATGTTGTCTTTCATTGTCGTCTGATCATTGTCTGGACATAAACACTCTTATGAAGCAAAAATTTTAAGAATAAACAAGATTGTCCATAAATTTATTGTGAATTTGCATTATTTGTTTCATCATTAATGGAAAATAGGGCTACAAGCATAAGAATCATTTCTACATATTTATGGTATAATCCTTGAAGAGTGATACTTTTCCGTAATCTATTGAAGTAAATATATGGTTTAGGCGATAAAAGGTTGGACATTGCATCCGAACACGTTTTCATAAACCACTAAGGTCAATTCAAGCTAAAGTTTTGATAAGAAGAGAGATAACATTCTTTGTCACACTAATCTAGGTGGAAAGGTAAAGGATTTTGTTGGAGCTCATGCATAGCCCTCAATCATGGTCAAATATGATACACTAATCCACTTTAATGATGCAAACACCATGTGATATCTGACATAATTATTGTGATTAATTATGAATTAATATCATCATTTACTAATCACAATCCTCATTGGTTGATTGGGTTCATGTGAGATCTTTATGTGATCTCATCAAGGGATTCGGGTTCTTTCACCCGTTTGGGTAGAGATCTATACTCAGACATCTCCTTATATATTTTCATCAGATATTAGGAGGGGCCCACTAGGGAGACTTATCTCCAATTTGTTTTTGTCATTATTCAATTGTGAGCCCCTTTTTAATGTATAGTAAAGAAGTGTGAAGAGAACATGGATCTCATGCCCGTCGATGTAGAAGATCCGGACTTCTCATCAAGAACTGCAAGAGCAATTTAAAATCATTCCCCAATTATGAACCTATGTAATATTAATTTTTTGAAAGAACCATTTATTAATTTTTCCCTTCACCCAAGAAAGATAGCTTTTTGAGTCATTGTTGACTCATCAAAAGTTGAAGTTGTCATTGTATTCAACTAAGCAATCTAGGCCATTCAAGAGCTCTACTCTTCTTGAGATGGTAAACACTTTATTTGTATATTTATAGTCCACCTCTCTGCTACTTCTTTTATGCATTGTTATTTATTCCCAGTCTTTACCAGTGAGAATATGAACTTGATTTCCAAACTCATTCACCAGCAGAAGCCTTGCTCTTGTCTTGCCATGGACATTGGAAACTGGTGCAGTTCAGGCCATAGAAGCATCCAGTTAGGCCAGAGATATATCGAAGCCGGCGACTACGGTGATTTCATATCAGCTACCAGATCAACCATCCCAAGATGGAGAGTGTTGTGGATGAGAATTAAGAAAGAGAAGAAGAAGATCTTTTATTCAGCTTCAGCTCCAGTTCAGTTTTCTTATGATCCATACACTTATTCACAGAATTTTGATCAAGGGTCTGCTTGGGCTGAGCCTGATAATCTCTCTAGATCATTCTCTGCTAGATTTGCAGTTCCTTCAAGAGTCTTTTCAAAGACTGAGTTGGTGAGCTAGCTAGCTGATGAAAACCCTTTCTCTGTTCATAGTTTCTGATCCAAGATGATCCAAAAATTTATCAATTCTCATGCTTTGATATGCTTCTTCTTGTCTTTTTTTGTTCTCTCTAAATCACACAGTCCAATTTTGACATTAGTGTGATTAAAACTGTATGAAATGGTAAGGAAATAGATGAAATCTTTGGTCATTTTTCCTCATTTTTTTTTCCTTTTTTCTTTCCCCCATGTTCTTGAGTTTGATTTTCAAGGTAAAATTGTTAGTCCATTGAAACTTAGCTTCATTAGGAGTTAAAACTAAACAGTACTTATTCAACTTCAAAGCATCTGCACAAAGTTAAAAAGGAAAAGCTGGAATGGTCTCTCAATCCTCCTTTAAGTTACTTTACCTTCAAGAATGGAACCCCAGATGCTTTGGGAATAAGGGAAGGTGTGGTCTCAAATTGTCTAACCTTTCATGGTCTTTGATGCTTTTTTTCATTCAAGTGGGCAACAACCCATTAAATGCAATGGGAATCTTACAGCAATTGTTAATCTGGATTGTCTTATAATATAAACTATCAAGGAAATTTTGGTTTCTGAAAAAAGAAAGCCACAAAATAGCCATAGAAGTTTAGAGTTGGGACCTCTAGGCCTCTGGCAAATAGTAATATCAACAAAAACAACAAGATTTGATGCCCCACCACATTGACTACCATTTAATGAAATCTAGCTAGATTATAAGGAGTTAATCAGAATTTTTAACCATGCAAAAGAAAACCTTGTTCTTGGATTATTAGAAGTTGCAAGCTCACCTGCCCCAAAAAGGGAATCCAAAGTTGGTTGCTATTTGTTTCATTAGTATTCATAATTGGGTAAGAGAACCTTTAACTAGTGACAAAAAAAAAAATCCTTGAATACAGGAATCAATAAGAATCATATACAACAGCATTTGGTATAGAAAATATTTTATATTTCGCTGAAGATAAAATAAGTGTCTTTTCTTGACAAATAGTTATTCCTAAATGATGCTTAATCATGTATCATTGATTCTGGTGATTAAATATAATTGAAAAGGATTTGATGTTAAGAAAATAAAACATACCATCCACGCAACCAGGTAGCGTCTTTCTCTTTTATTTCTTTCTAACAAAGTATAAGTAACACTTTATATTGATGACCAAATAAAAGGCAAGCTGTGTTACATAGAGCTGAAAGGCCGAAGAAGAGAAGCCAAACTGCTTGTTATTTAGAGGTGAAAGGCCAATCTTGAAGGTTACTATCACTACAACTATATACAGCCAACCTTTAATGAAAATCCAACACTTTTATTTAGAGTCAAACACACAAAATGCTATGAGTTCCATACACAAAATGCTTAAGATTTCAAGTCTCTCTTAATTTCAAACCTTCGAAATCAGACCAAACAAATATTGCATTAGAGGCTTCATTTGGAACCACACCATATTTTAGTTTGGATGCTAACTAGAAGAAATATAGCCCAAAAATATGGTATATGTTTGAGTCTAGTGTCTCATCTATATTTGTTGGATATAAAGTTTTTGTGGATATAAAGCATTCAAATTATACATGGTTTCACATGTATTTTGGCCCCACCAAAAAAAAAAAAAAAGAAAAAAGAAATTCACATGTAAAGGAAAGCATTTGATTATTTAAATAATACACAAATCAAGATTGAAGTTGACAAATTCAAAATCAAACATCAAATATAACGTCATGAATTTAAAATTGTATGGACAGAGAATTATCATGAATTTGAAATCATGTGAACAAACTTAAGGAATCAAGAGAACTAATTCTTATGATTGGAGTTTTAATGAAAAAATTGTTTGGTGGCCCTAATGATGGAAATTTGCACATCTCTTCGATAATGTTTGTGCTTCGCTATATTGAAATATCTTAGAGTTGATCTAAATTAAAAATTATATAATTAAAATATATGTAAAACATATAAAAAAAAATTAAAGTGGGGATTATTTCTAAATTCTTACAGAAACAGATAAGTTCTCTTCTTTTTATAAGCCAAAAAAAAAAAAAGTATGAAAAATGATGAGCACATTTATGTGTGAAATCTTATGGCATAAAGCATGCATTTTACACACTTAGAGTAGAGTTACTTTGGGTTTTATGTTGTTTTTGCAAATTTTAGAACTTTTCAAGATTTAAGCAAATATTTGGAGTTTTTTGTATGAAACATGCAATTTTACAAGTCAAGAAGTCCGTTCAGCTTCTCAAGTGCGAAAATGGGCTGATTTGGAGCATGATGGGCTAGAGATGTGATTATGGGCCAACTCCAAAATATTTTAGAAATAAAAAAGTAAATTTTGATCTACGGATGAGATTAGAAATTATCAATCAAATCTACAGAGGTATTATTGAGAGAGTCCTAATGGAGAAAAGAGTCATTGCATACTTCAATATCTTATTTCCGATTTGGGATTTGATCCAAGAAAGAAAAAGAGGAAAAAGAATTATATTCAGTGAAAAAATTTGGGAAAATTCCCGTTTTTGAATGTCTCTGTTCAATTTCGATCAAGTCCTTCATCGAACGATCATCTGATCCGGTGTCCAATTGAGCTGATTTTTGGAGGAGAGCGTCACGACTTCTTGATCCTCAAATCCAACGGTAGAATTGTGCATTTGATCTCTCTAAGTCAGTCCGATTAGTACGCCAAAACCCTAATTGGTTGAGTCAGATAGAAACTCTGAGTTTGATTCAAACTCTATCAAGATTCATATCCCATGTAAACTCTATAAAAGGAGAGCATACTCCATAAAGAGTGAACGTGTTTTCAGAGCTTAGGAGAAGCACACTTTCTTTTCTCTTTAGTTTATTTAGGCTTTCTCTAGTTATCTTTGATTGCTTGTATGAGATTCTAATTTCTAGATTGAATGTTTAGGTTTAATTTTTCAATGTAATGCAATTTCAAGTTCAAGTTTCAAGTTTGAGGATTCGTTTTTCTCTGGGTCTAGCAATTGCACATCTAGATCATTCTAGATCTGGTTGTTAGGGTTGGTTGAGATTCGAATCATTCGTTCAAGTCTTTTTTTTTTAGAGTTTTTTACACGAGCCCCCTCCATTTTCATGGGAAACAAACCGCATCCCTCCAAAATCAAAACCTTGCAAATACCCCTCCACCCTTAAACCCATTACTTAGAACTGTTAAATAATTTTAATATGACCATATTACCCTTTTCAACAACGAGAAGTAGTGCCAGTCTTACCATCCCCAAACTGGACAAGAGGTTGCTCACATACTCTTCTCGATCTTCTGCAGAAGCCAAGTGGGGAAGTTGAAGTTCGGCCGCAAGGGATAGTGTTTCACGAACTGTTAGCTGCGAGAAGAAAAGGTCTTCCAGTCTCACATAAGCAAACCTGCAAAAAAAAGAGATGTAACTAACAACTAAGAAAAAGAACCAATAAATCAACAACATAAAGCCGGACAAATAGGCGGAGTTGAAGGAATCCAATGTACATGTAGGCTCTCTTTGACATAGTTTGTCCATTGACAAGCAGTCGACCCGAAAGATGCATGCATGGTGTTTCTACGAGCTGACCAGCTAGAACATTAAGCAATGTTGTCTTCCCTAATCTTGACGGCCCCATGATTGCAAGTAACCTTCCTTGTTTTGCCTCTCCAGTCACATTTTTAAGCAAAAATCGTATCTAAAAGATACATACCATGAAGATTTCATTGAAATAGGATTACCAAAGTTACAAGAACAGTGGATAGAACATCATACAATTGTTTTAATTACCCGATGATCGAAAAATACCTATTCCGGTCCAAATCAATTTGAAGAATCACAATCCCCAAAAAGAAGATTGAATAGGTGGCTTACATTTTTGCTGGATTTTTCAGAGAGGGAGCAAGTGATGTTGCTCCATTGAATTGTCATTGGAAAAACTTTTTCGAAGACAAGATGGTCTTCCCCATTCACATGAGATTCTCCATCAGTGTCTACTATAGCGTAATTGTCTTCGTCTTTGTCGTCGACGTCCTCACTAGCAGGCAACAGAACAGGGCTAAGGCCAGAGAACAATCGTAGAAGGAAAGCTGCAGCTATGGCTGGCAAAAGCTGACCGACTCCGTTCCCACTAAACCCCACTACCTCATGCTCTCTTCCCACCAAGACTCACCATCTTTCTCCCTTTGTCTCGCTCGCTCTAATGCCGGAACTGTGGATGTCAGTGAGAAGAATGATTTTTTGAACAAAAAAAAAAAAAAAAACACCATTTGATTTTTAAATATTTAATTAATGGATAAAGAAGTGGGAACTTAGGTAATGGAGCCATGGATCTATAGTTGTCGGTGACCACAATACATGCACAAAGGGTACATAATATGGTCATATTAAAATTATTTAATAGTTATAAGTAACGGGGTTAAGGGTGGATGGGGTATTTGCAAGGTTTTGATTTTGGAGGGGATGCGGTTTGTTTCCCTTGAAAATGGAGAGGGCTCATGTAAAAAACTTTTTTTTTTTTAATTATTTGAAGTTCAAAGATGCAAGTAAGTAACCTTCTTCAATAATCTTCTCTCCCCCCTCCATTCCCGCTTCTATCTACCCCTCCATATTCTTAATTTAGGATTTACTATCAGCATTTATTTATTGTTCTCCCTTCCTCTGGGCCCTTGATCAAAAATGCCTACAGTCATGTCTCTCTTTGGTTAAAGTTTTCATTTTTCATTTATTGCTCTGTTGTTTCCTTTCTGCATTTTTTTCTTTCTTTTATTTATGCGTTGGTTATATTTGTATTATCTTTAGTCTCAATTTGATTGCATTAAATGTATGGATTATGACCGCTCGTTAAGTTTAATTAATTAGTTAACCAATTTGAATCATTGCACTCTCGCATTATCATTAAGAGGTTTCCTTGAGATCGACCCATTAGCTACCCGATATCGTGCGCTTGCGGTTATTTTTATTTCACAAACAAAAAACATCTTTGAAAGATGATATCTCCAAGAAAATCCATAAAACTTGTTTGTTAGGCATTCAAAAGAACTTTTTAATAACCATAAAAAACAACAATTCTTAATAATGTTCATACTAGAAAGAATGCTACAAATATCTAACACACTTCCTAAAGGACAGATACCCAAACCACTCATTTAATTCATGGTAGCAACACTTGTATTAATTTATGTTAACACCAATATTGTTATGATATATATCAATTGTATTAGTTTGGTATGAACACAAAAAAGAGAGTCCATTGGGTGATGATATTGATATTAGTCACAAGTCTCATTTGAAACATATAAATTGAATCATTAGCAGTCACAGCTTGATTAGTTAATAATCAATCACCATCATTTGTAGTCATCTAATACTTATTGTATATTAATTGTCACCATACATGAAAGAGTCAGGATCTCATAATAATAAAATGTCACCTACTATAACATGTTAAAAGTAGACTAAAGATAGATAATAGTGCCTCAATGAACCTTTTCAGACAGTGGACAACCTAGAAAGATTAGCTCATATTACAAAACTGTTGATGGATAAACATGAATTGAAAATATAATCCACTATGGTTAAAAAAAAATTCTAAAATTTCTTATCAAGTAAATCTATTTTAAAATCAATAAATCAACAAAAATTTTCAAATAAATATACCTAATCTTATACCTTCTCTGTTTTTATATAGAGTTTTTTCTTCTAAATTTAAAATTCTGCGAAACTTAATGATTAGCCATCTCAACAACTGCAAAAGCATATTGAATCAAGGCCTCTGACCAAGTCCCCACTCCTAAAAATATTCAAACATATAACATAAAATAGCTATTTTTACTAGAATCCATGTGCCAATTGGTCAGTGAAGACACAAGAGATTATGATCTTTCTTCTTTCAGACCATAATTTTTTTGTTGTTTTTGCAATAACAAGAATAAAAGGTTTCATGCTCTTTCATGCTGATCTCAAAATCCCCCCTCTCCCCCTCCTCCCTTTGGGTTAATCCTCTAATATATTAAAAAGGCAAGTGTAATACTCCATATATATCAATATTGTTTAATTGACGGGGGAAAGATTCCTTACCTGGATTCGCTCCTTTTATGAAGTATCGCGCGGAAGTCTAGATCCACGGCCCCGCAACCACGCCGGGCTCTGGAGAGAGAGGGGAGAGAGGGAGAGAGAGATGGAGCCGCCGTTTCTCAGAGATAAATCCCGTGCGAATGAATCACACACTTACTCACTAATGCGGTGGTTACCAAAATATATAACCTTATTTTGTAACCGCCCTAATAGTGAGTCTCCAATATTGCCCTTGGGCATTTAATTTATTAATCATATTAATAAATTCCAACAGCTCCCACTTGCACAAGGGCAAGTGTTAATCTTTCAATGTGTCCCAGACACACTTGTATATCCCAAATATACACATTCAATCTCTCTGCTATGTATCCCGGATACATAGACCTCTTGTGTCCTAGACACACATGTATATCCTAGATATACATATTCAATCTCTCGTATGTATCCCGGATACATAGACCTCTTGTGTCCTAGATACACATGTATATCCCGATATACATATATATTGATCTCTTCACTATGTATCCCGATACATAGACCACCCGTGTCCCGACACTAATATCCACAAGTCATACCGGCAAAATGGGTTGTGCGACCGGTGATATACCGCACGCGTGAGCCCCAAACTAGAAACCTTCCCGAAGGCCGAATGACACATCACCATGAAACAAATCAAATAAGCATTAGTATAACATAGTGTCCTAGGTTTATTCAAACTCACCGGACTAAAGGTATCCGATCCCCCGAGAGATCACCTTCTTGTCCTTAAAATGTTCACTACCGTAACACATACGGTTGGCGCCAGCAAACACTTTTAGGGTGCAATTGAATCAAACCTTTCCTTTCGCTTCGACCATCACTACACTTAGGATTGACTCCTTTCCCGGTAGTGCCCCTTTAGGTCGAATCAATCATGACCATAGGTAACACCCCAAAGTAGCCACATCAACCCTTCGTTTCATGATGTCGTCGAAAGTCACTAAGAACACTAATGGACCATAAGGTCCAGGACTCACACAATGAGAGGAGCAGGATCCATCCTCTTATTTCCAATGATCGCTAAGCACACATAGTATGATATATGTGCTATGGTGGAGCATTCTATATACAATAGAACGTATGTCCATCTCAACACCAACAGGTCTTAGTCTAGTCGCAACCTCTTGTGCCTAACCCGAGTTTCTTTATTGTCGCCACCCTAGCGCCACATAAAGTACTCGCACCTAGCTCTTATAGGCAACATGAATAGTGGGAACATTCATGTCGATTCTCTTCACAATAGAGAAACTCATCTTGATTCCAAATCAAGGCGACATCATGATTATGAATTGACCTACACAAAGTCATTCACAACCGTCTCATCTCTCGCTCGCCTCCAAGGCGCCGAGGCGAATGCTCGTGTGAGTGAGCCATTCTCTTGCCTATTGACATATCTTGTTTTATGCTAGAAGAAACACAATCACACGAAAGTGAATAAGAATAAATGCTGGAATGAACTCATATTACTCATTAATAAGAAAGTCTCAGTACAAAAATAAGTCACAATCTACGCAAGCCCAAGGATTTCACATGAGAAATAAAAACATCCTTGGCTATAAGTTTGGTAAGAGGGTCAGCTACCATCCGACTAGTAGATATGTGCTAAGTACAACTTTCTTCCTTGATGTAATGTCTCTAACAAAGTGGTATCTCAACCGTATATGTTTGGTCTTCCCATGATACTTGGGGTCCTTGACATAGCTAAGAGCCGCCGTACTATCACAAGAGACAAGGGCAGCCTCTTTGGATGTCATCACAATCCCAATATGTCGAAGGAATCTCCTCAACCAAACAGCCTCTTGAACCGCAACCGAGCATGCCACATACTCGCTCCATGGTCGAGAGGGATATACAAGTCCCGCTTCTTGCTACACCACGAAATGGCCCCGCCATTCAGCAAGAAAGCATATCCGGAGGTTGATTTGCGCTCATCGATGTCTCCAGCCCAGTTGGCATCACTATAGCCAACTAAGCGCAAATCCAACCTTGGTAACACAACATGTAGTTACCGCTCCTCCGAGATATCTCAATATCCTCTTGACCGCTTTCCAGTGCTCTATGTCCTGGGTTTGATTGGTACCGACTAACCAAACCCACCGCATAACAAATATCCGGCCTAGTACACATCTTAGCATACATAAGGCTACCCACCGCACCGGAATATGGAACTCTTTCCATCTTGGTTTTCTCCTCTGGAGTCTTAGGACCCATATCAAGGCTCAAATGCAAACCCTTCTCCACCGGAGTATCATATGGTTTGCAGTTGTGCATCCGGTATCTCGTCAAGACATTGTCAATATAGGTCTCTTGAGATAAACCCAGTAATCTCTTTTGTCTATTTCTGACAATCTAGACACCAAGCACATAGCTTGCTTCACCCATGTCCTTCATATCAAATACGGAGGACAACCATTTCTTAATGGTTTCCAATAGCTCCTTGCTATTGCTAGCCATAAGTATGTCATCTACGACGGTGTCGAATGACATAATTATTATCAGATCTCTTGGTGTAAACACGGTGGTCTTCCTCAAGCATGGAAAAATCATTCCAACATAGCTTGGTGAACACATTCCACTGTCTAGATGCTTGCTTTAAGCCATATATGGACTTCTTAAACTTGCACACTTTGCGCTCAAGTCCATTTGCTTCAAAGCCTTGAGGTTGATCCATATAGATCTCTTCCTCGAGTTCTCCAATGAGAAAAGCAGCTTTTACATCCATCCGATAAAGCTCCAAGTCCAACCGAGCAACAATGGCTAGTATGAGGCGAATTGAGGCAAACCGAACCACGGGGAAAAAGTCCTCATAATCAACGCCCTCTCGTTGGGTGTAGCCCTAGCCACTAAACGAGCCTTGAATCTCTCAATAGATCCATCCGCCTTTCCTTTGATCTGAGAACCCACTTTCCCAATTGCCCGCCCGGCAAGTCAACCAAGTCCCAGACATGATTGACTTTCATCGACTCCAACTCTTCCTATTGCTTTCAACCATTCCTTTGAGCTTGACCCCGCAAGAGCTTCCGCACGCCTTTGGTTCATGCTCATCACCAAGTCATCTCACGCCATCTCAGAGTTACCATGTAGGCTTCATCCTCATGTCGAAACGTCGACGAGGAACTAGCTCCCCCACTACGCCAAGTGCATGCGATTGCTCACCGTCTAAGGTAGCTATCACATTGCACTCCTACTCCCACTAGATCTTCCGGATGAACCCCGTTCATTATCCAGAATCCAATCCTCGGAGTGACAAGACCACTATCTTGTATCTCAAAGAATTCGATGATTCTTTGTTAACTCCTGAAAGAGATGGAAAATCATTCTCCAAGAATGTTGCATCCCTAGACTCAAGTTCCGTTCTCCTCTCATTCTCATCTAGTCCAATGAAGACATGGCCCTTTGAGGGTTCAAAATATCTCACAAAGATACACTTTCTTCCTTTGGGTCCAAGCTTTCCATATTGGTGAGAAGTAGGGTGAACATATGCCGCACATCCCCATGCCGCAAGTAACTCAAATCGCTTCCTTCCGGTCCACAACTCATATGGTGTGGAAGGAACCGATTTGGTTGGAACTCGTGAGGATATAGGCGACAACAAAGCATCTCCCAAATAAGAGATGGGTAGATTTGCCTGCGCCATCATGGATCTCACCATGTCTAGCAAGGTTCTATTCCTCCTCTCAAAGAACCCCATTTTGTTGTGGAGTCCCCGAATAATAAGTTGTCTAGATATCCCCTTTTCATCACATAACCCTTTGAACATATTGGAGAGATACTCTCTACCTCTATCCGTCTAAGAGTTTTAATCTTTTATCTACCGATTCTCAACTAAGCTCATGAATTTCTTAAAACATTCCAGAGCTTCGACTTATGAGAAATTAGATAAATGTGACCATACCGTGCATGGTCATCTATGAATGTGATGAAATAAGCCTGTCCTTTTCTAGTATGCACATTCATGGGTCCACACACATCCGAATGGATAAGTTCTAAAGAAAGAGAGGCTCTCAAAAGCCTTTTAAATGGTTTCAGTTGCCCGCTAGACATGACTCACGAGTTGGCAAATCGGATAGTGAACCTTGGCCTAAGAGACCTCTCTTGCCAACTGTTCATCCTATCTAAGCCAATATGTCTTAGTCTAGCATGCCACAAATTATAATCAATACACACAGATCTTGGCAAACAAAAGCACTACTAGAATTAAATGAATAATCAATTGTATCCAATACAATGAAACCATTCAAGAAAACCATAACTATAAACCGATCACCCAGATACAAAACCAAAGAATTGTTTTCAAATACAACTCTAAAACCATGTCTCATAAACCACTCTTGTCGCTCCCACCCCGTACTTGCCTAGACCACCGAGGTTGAGCCCTCCTCTTGCGCTGAAGCCGCACCCTTACTAGTGCTTGCTTCACAGCAAGAACTACTCAAGTGAGGGACATCGGCCAACATCCGATCCTCCTCAGCTCAAGGTGCTTGGTAGCTGATCAAATGTCTTGACCTTATCAACATGAGTCAAGAAGATCTTCATATGCTCCCAAGTCTTTGGCAATGACCCGATGATGCGGAGACTTGCTCCTCATCAGCCTTCCGCGCCCACATGCCTCAACTCACTAATCATGTTAGACATGATGGTTATATGCCGCCTCATGGTGTGACCCGGCGCATCTTATAACGATCAAAGGTGAGTCCGAGATGGCGGCCCTTGTGGTGGAAGTCCCTCCATACCGGAACTTCACAGCCTTCCACAAAGACTTTGTAGTCCTATGCTCTCAAATGAAGCATCAAGTCATCCCTCATGGAGCTCAAGATTGTAACCCGGCACCCGGTCCCTCTTCCAGCATTGTAAAGCTCAAGGTCCCCGCTATCGCATGGTACCTTCCTCGTGGGGACATGGTCTAGTTTACGGTTTCCAACATGTTCTATCTTCTAGGAGATACCGCACCTTCGTGCCAAAGGTCATAATACCTCTATTCGGTTTACTCCTCGCAAAGTTAGCAACAATGCTCTGTAGCAGCCATTTATTCTAGAGACATTACATACTAGGATAGTTCAACTATTCTAGCATAAAACACAACTCAAGCAACAACAAATCACACTAGCATAGTCAACCTATGGATAAGCATTTAAACCAAAAGAGATGCTAACAAACATTCAATCAAATTCTCATGCAAACCCACATAAACTTATTCACTAGTTTCATTCGTGCAAGAAACATGATTGATAGACCCAAAATAAAAAATAGTTTTATTAAAATAAAACATGCAATCATGTTAAAGCTAGAGGTGGTTCACAGAACACCACCTCATAGCCCCACAGGCCCCAAAGGCCCTCAAGCCCAAACATCACACAGACGTCGCCATTGGTGTCCGAAAGTTAAAACACATTCAATTGGACAACCAATATCCAAAAAATCCATCTCCCAGACACGCCAAATCGCGCCTTTACCCAACGGATGACCCCGCATACCAACGGATGACCCCCATAAAATCCGCCCATTCGTGACCGACGGATGATTTCGTGACCAGACGGATGACCCGGCATACAGAACGGCATTTTTTCAATTTTTATGAATGAAATTTTTCCAAAAACGGTAAAACACGTTTTTTCACCCAAAAAAAAATCATCCAAAAATACATGAAAAAAAATCCATCAATAAATTTAAACAAAATAATTATCATGGGTAATCAATTCATCAAAAATTTACAAGGAAATTCTCAAGAACTCCCACCGATCCAACCCAAAACAAATCCAAAAACCTAACAATCTCCCATGGGTTTAGATTAAACCCTGATCCTCCCATTACCAACAATAAAATAAACAATGGGGAGGAACAAAGAACCGTGGAACCCGTGGCTCGATGCCAATGTTGGTAATACCCATATATATCAATATTGTTTAATTAACGGGGAAATATTCCTACCGGATCTTCCTTTATGAAGTATTCCACAAGTCTAGATCCACCTCGCTCAACCACAAAGCTCACCCATTTAAAGAGAGGAGAGAGAGATGGAGCCCCTTTCTCAGAGATAAATCTCGTGCGAATGAATCACACACTTACTCACTAATGCGGTGGTTACCAAAATATATAACCTTATTTTGTAACCGCCCTAATAGTGAGTCTCCAATATTGCCCTTGGGCATTTAATTTATTAATCATATTAATAAATTCCAACAACAAGAATAAAAGGTTTCATGCTCTTTCATGCTGATCTCAAAATCCCCCCTCTCCCCCTCCTCCCTTTGGGTTAATCCTCTAATATATTAAAAAGGCAAGTGTTTTACTTGTTGTGATTGGTCCCAAAGAAAGCGAAAAAGAATCACTCGTTAAGAAAGAAAAGAGAGAATTTATTAATCACTTGTTAAGAAAGAAAAAGAGAGAATTTTCATTATCACAATTTTATAGTGTGTAAGAAGCTTTCATCATATTTAATTGGGGAAAAGAACGCTACCTACTCATGGAATCACTAATCCTCTACATAAAAAAGGGAACAATGCTTGGATTCATTATCATAGATAAAATAAGGTGGTTATCTCTTCTACTTTATTATTATTCTTATTAATTATTATTTATTTATTTTGTAAAGTTAATTTATTGTTAGAGGGTACATGATGAGCCATTATTCATATTTAGCCTGGTAGTTATGGAAGAATCCGGATCATCACCCCGTCAGGGGAGCACAGAGTGCTCCCCAACGGTTTTACCACCACAAAATAGGTGGGGCCCACAGGTAAAAAATATAAATAAAAAAAATTAAAAACTCCCATCACCCAACCCTTGGGTCCCCCTGTAATTTGTGGTGGTAAAGTCATCGGGGAGCACAAACCGACGGGTTGAGGATCCGGACTCATTATGGAAGGCGCATAATGATCTAGCTTTCAACAAACTTCAATGGGCCCCTGAATACGTAATTTATTCAGCCCAAACACTATGGTGGGGGAGTTTTGGTCCAATATGGGCTCTGTAAGGCAGCAGACCAAGCCCCAACCTGTTTTGTTGGACAGTTTCATCTTCCAATGGCCCAAAAATGTAAGAGAGCAACCCTGTGAATTTCAAAATTTTGTATTTCAATATATCTTTAGGGATTGTAATGAGCTTGTCCACTCTCTAGTTAGGAAGACACTCACGTTATTCCAGAGGATTGAGGGGCCCACAATCGACCCCTTTGTTATTTGAGTTGTTTTCCGCTTTTGTGTACCTCCGATTAAATTTACTTTTTTACCCCGAGAGAACAAAAAGAAATACAATGAAAATGAGTTCATTTTCCAACTCCATATATAGTTTATGCTAACGTTTCACATAAGATACAAGGGTAACTCTCAAAGGAAGCCAAATTCATCAAGATCACTAGTCAATTTTCCTTCCTTCACCAAACCCACCTGCCAACCATCTAAGCAATCACAAAAAGCTAACTACTACATTCAAGTCTACCGGACAGTGGTTGAATTGTATACTTCTGCCACCAAAGTCTTCACAATGAGCTGTGTGAAGACAATTCTGTAAAGATCCTACCCTGTACAAAACATTATTGGATGCGAGGTTTAAAGTATCGGTATCGAGTATCGTATAAATTACGTGATTTTAAGAGACGTATCATCTCGTGTTGAATATTGTATTGTATTGTATTGGCCAATATATTTTAGTACAATACAGCAGATAGACGTATCGATGTGTATTGTATTGGTTATATTCAGTATGTATACCTATTGGTGACTAACCTTGATTGGACGGGCTGACTGCTTGCAAATGGGACAGTTCTAGTCCTTGAACCAACACATAATAGGGATGGATTGTTAGTAATGCAGCCTAGCTTACATTTTCCAATAAACCATGAGGAATCCGTAGGGGGACAAACAGAATCAAATAATTGAGGGAAGCAAAAAGGAAACGTTGTGAGCTTCTAAAACTTATCTGATGGGGAAGATTATGAATCATGTACTTCATCACCATACAAGTTTAAGATATAAAAATGTAGGATAATTTATAGTAACTCATCTTATTCATGTATGATGAGAATAAGAAGATTCCATAGTCAAATTTTTTTGAACTCAGATGAATTGCTTGGCAGCTAGCCGTTGACATTATGACACATGTATGAGAAATGATCCAACGGTTGTTTAAATCAAATGGCAGGGGGTATAGATGTAAATATGACTTTTTATTTTTATATTCAAGGATTTAATTGTTTTTTTTTTTTTTTTTTTGTTGATAGAAACAGAATGATATTACAAGGAGCATTTACACAAGTCAGTTGGGAGCATTACCTCCCAATCGTTTATGAGATTTTTATTCATTGTGTGGTTTGCAAGAGTGAGTAACCATGTCTGGGTTTCCCATTTTCGAAAAGGTTTAAACTTAACCGTAGCAGTGGCTTTGGCTATGGTAAGCAGCTCCTTAACTACCTTGATTGGCCATCCGGACTTAGGGTATGGGCATGTATTGTGCAAACTCATCTACTGTGGTCTAAATCCTGGTGAGTTGGATGTCATGAGAGCAAACATATGTATGACCTTCAATGAGATCCCTAATGATCATTTGCAATTGATTTACTATTTGAAATTGTCCAACCACACAACATTGAAGAATACCATGCATAATGACCAACAGCAACCTATCCAGTCACTATGTTCATATGTACTCCTGCACAAAGTAGGAAATTATCATTCGGAAACTTTGCTGGATCAAGCACTCTGCCGAAGCAGATGTCAGGGTAGGATATCACAATAGGTTGAAATTCCGGAATCCTTTACTAGGAGGTCTGAGATTAAGATCCACTATCCATCTATGGATAAAGTCTAGAACCTGATGAGGCTGGAGCTTGGTTCGAGTGACATTAGCCTCGTTTCGAACAAGCCAATCCCATAACAAATAATAATAAAAACAGAGAAGAACCATGTTAGTGTAGCGTTATCCAACAAAGTATGAGAAAACATAAAATCACAAAATTCATGCAACTCATTCTGATGGAGATTTTTTCACTCGAAGGCCGAGCGATCCCATGGCCCACACCCTCCTCTTCCATAAGGCAATCAGCAAAGAGATGCCAATTGATTTGCCATTGCCATCACATAATACACACATAGGGTCAGCCAAGGTCCAGTTGGCCAGTTGCTCCTTAATCCGAATACTTGCATGAAGGATACACCAAACAAACATTTTAAATTTGGGATGTAACTTTAGCTTCCGAAAAAGTTTCCACCAAGCAAAGAAACTGTGGGTGGATCCTGTACTATGTTGACAAAAGAGGGTTTTATATTAGCTAATTTAGTAGTCACTTATTATCCTAAGAAAAGACAGTTACCCAGATATAAGGCTCAAGCGTGAGCATATTAAAGACAAAATAGAGATTTCTCGGGCACCAAGTGACACCATGGGGATGGTTAAGAAGTCTAGGTTGTGTAATAGCCTCCACTACAATGGTCTTTCTCAGAGTAGGAAGATGTTTCCAACTATCCATAGATACAGCAAATGTAGGGTGGACACATGGATCAAACCACTAAGATTTTGTCCTCCCATCACCCACTTTCTTCCCTACCATTTTGGACAGGGAAGGGATCACTTTTCTAATACTATTCCATTCCATAGACCTCTGTTAGCACTAACCTTTGGGTCAAACAAAGAGAAGTGAGGAAAATATTTGGCCTTAAGGCACCTAGCCCATAAAGAATTAGTCTCAATAAGAAGGCGCCAACCTTGTTTGATTAATAGAGCTTGATTGAACAACTTCAATCTCTTAAAACCCTGACCACCTTGGTCCTTAGGGCAACAACATTTGTCCCAAGCAATAAAAGTGAGATATTTACAAGTATCTATATGTCCAAGCTAAAACTGTTGGCAGATAGAGTCCAATTTTCTGCAGATAGTCTTTGGGTTCCAAAGACTATCTGCATATAGTAGATAGGTAAATCTTGAATAACATATTGGATCAAAATAGCTTGTCCAGCAAAGGACAAGGAACTAGCCTTCTATCCCGCTAGATTGGCTTGTACCTTACTAATCAAACTCTCAAAGTTCATAGTGCAAGCCCTAGCATTAAAAAGATGAGTCCCTAGATGGATAGCTTTCGAGAACATCTTTAAGATCTAGGATGGATAATAGACGATTTCTCAATTCACAAGACACAACTTTGCTAAAGAAAGCTTCACTATTCTCAAAATCACCTGACCAATAATACAAGAGAACAAATCCAAGATGGTTTTAAGACACACATCCTCAACAGAAGCTCGACCAAATAAAAATGTGTCATCAGCAAAAAACAGATGGGGAAATCTCTGCGTTATTTCGGGCAATGGTAATACCCTTAAAAGCATTCACAATGCGGAAGGCATTTAAGAGCTGGGACAAAACTTCCATGATGAATAGAAAGAGATAGGGGCTGAGAGGACATTCCTAGCGAATACCTCAAAAAGCAACAAACCATGAAAAAGGGGTACCATTAATTTTCATAGAAAATGAAGTAGAAGAAACAAGACAATCAATTAAACTACAACACCAATTGTTAAGCCTAAGCAATGCATAATTTTTTGAAGGGAAGTCCACTTAACCTTATCGTAAGCCTTAGACATATCCAACTTCAGGGTGACAAACCAGGGCTTGGCCTTAGTCCTATTCATGAAATAAAAAAATTTCCTGAGCAAGGAAAATGTTATCCGTAATTTGTTTGCTGGGGACAAAGGCACTCTGATAAGGGGAAATGAGACCTAGGAGCAGAGGCTTTAGTCTCAGGGCAAGAATTTTTGCTAAAATCTTGTAGGAGACACTACAAAGGCTAATGGGGCAAAAATCATTCACACAGATGGCATTATTTATTTTTTGGGAATGAAACAGAGCAATATATGATTTATACCAAAGGGCAATGAGCCACTATGAAATATCTTTTGTACAAACATGATAATATCGGACTGAATAACATGCCGCAAATGTTGAAAAAAGCAAGCTTAAAATCCATCAAAACCTGGGGCTTTAAATGCACCAATGGAGACAACATGTTTTGTTTCAACAATATCAAGTGCAATGGCAAGATGACCAGCATCATGAACATTAGAATCAACATGGAAAATGTTATAGTCAAATAGAGCATAGATGGATTCGAAGAAGTATATAATTGCGATATATGTTCAACCAAAAAGGAAGCTATCTTACTAGGCTCTGTGAACCATTCCACCCCTCCCCATCACAAATAGACTCAATCTTTCTTTTCTTAAGGTGGATTTTAGAAGCCAAATGATAGAACCAGGTATTCTTGTCCCCATCCCTAAAATATTACACCCGTGACTTTTGAAACCAAAACATCTCCTTAGCATGGTAGATTCATCCCAACTAGACCTTAGCATGGTAGATTCATCCCAACTAGTATGGAGTTGGAGAGGATTCAATTGCATAAAGTTCAGATTCAAGTGTTTCACTCAGAGAAGTAAGGTTGCCAAATTTTGTACAATTCGAAATTCGAAGAAATCGAGACAAGTTAGCAAGTTTACAAGTGAAAGACTCACCTTGCATTATTAGGTCCCAATTTTTACCAATATCATTGAGGAAGTAGGGTGAGAGTGCCAAGTAGCCTGAAAATGAAACATTTTCCGGCCAGTTAGTAATCTAGGTGAGGTGTTAATAAGGAGGGGGAGGGGGGAGTAATCTGACCCAATTGCTGCCAAATTAGTGACTCTGAGATTAGGAAAAGAAACCATTATTTTAGAATTGATAAACACTTTATCAAAAAAGAAAAGAAAAAAAAAAAAAACAGGAGGCTCCAGGTTAATTTGCAACTTTACAAGAGGCAAAGTTGCGTAGGGGAGAGGGGGAAGAAAGAAGAAGAAATAGTATTGGGTGCCCAAAAGAGTGGGGGTTTGTGGTTGGACCAAGTGAAAGAAGATCCACTAGCTCCAAGTACAATCATACAATAAGTACACAATAGTTAATGTTACACAATGAAAACCTTGCCTCTACCTTATCTCAAGCCCCTTTTTGCAAGGCCAATCCTTAGAGAAATCCAACTACGAAGCAAAACTTCTAGTAAAGCTTGGTTTTCAAGGCCATCTAGAATTTGAACATTAATGGAGCTTCCATTTCAAACGGTGAGTTCGACAACCAGAGCATGATCTGATTTGTTGTGGCCTTCTCGTGAAGAAATGCTTCAGATACTGAAACCAGTAATGTGGAAGAACATTAATGAAAATGAATAAATGGAAGAAAAATAATTCATGAAGATCCAAGTGTTAGAAAAAGAGTTTGAGGAGAGATTTTTTTTACTAAAGGGTTTGGAGCTCGTCAAATCTACATATTCTCTTTCTATAAGGTTTTCTAAATTCAAGCCTCTCTGTTCAATCTATCATGACCCAAGCAAATCAACAGTCTTTGTATCCAGCATCAAAATTCCTGTTACCTATTTTCACTAATTAATCGGGAAAATGTCCCATATTTCAGAGGTAAGGAGAAGCAAAACAAGTAGAAGTTTAAGCTCAAGTGCTCCTTCTTTCTTGCTCTCTTTCTTCTTCTTTTTTCTCTTAATAATTCTCCAGTGATACAAAGAAAATAGTGGATTGATTTCATTGTCACCTTTTTATTTTTATTTTTTTAGGTCTTGGGGATCGGTGGATTTGTAAAACACTCAATCTTTGAATGTAAAAATAGAAAGTCATATTTACATTTATACCTCCGCAATTTGATTTAACACCGTCGGATCATTTCTTGTACACATGACGTAATTCCAACAACTTGTTGCTGATGAGTGCAACAAATGAAAATCCGCCAACTTCTTGAAGGAATTCATGGTAAAGACCAATGCTTCATTATTGGAGCTAGGAGTTGTCCTTATGCAGGAGAGGCACCCAATTGCTTATTAGAACTAGGTGTTATTTACTTGAGCTCAACAAAGTCGGTATATGAGTAGGAATTGACTAGCAATAATGCTTGGTTGACTAGCGATAATGTTGGCCATCCAAAATGACACGATTATTCGGTTGGAAGATACTTTATGGTGTGAACTAATTAGAAAATTCTGAAATATTTGTTGAACCAACATATTGTCTGGAGGACCACCAAAATGGGTCATCAAGTTGTTGGGACTTAAATTTGAGATGATTTATTGACTGGACAGCGATACCAAGGTTCAAATGTGCTCTCTAAACAATTAGATTGCCTAGACAATAATGTGCAACTCTCTTCAATTTCAGCAGCAGTGTGGCATGGAAGTGAGGGGTTGAAGATCTAGACTTAGTGGTGAATTTTCATTGTATTTAATCTAATTAAAAGCAATGATCTATTATTGAGATATTATTGCTACCTGTAAGTTTCTTTTGAGCCACATAATTCCGTTTATTAAATCCTTCCAAAAATATTTCCACAATGTTTTAGTGTAGATTCCCCCCCCCCCCCCCCCCCCCCAAAAAAAATAAAGGAAAAAAGGAAGAAAGAAAAAGAAAAACATGTTGCACAATTTTTTCATCCACTGGCACAAAATAAAAAAGATTTATTACCAAATTCATTCGGTATCATCAGGTATTGATAATTATGGATATAATCAGGTATAAAAGAAGACATTTCAAATTCAAAGGTTAATAAAATTCTGGCAACTTTACAAGAGGCAAAGTTGATCAGTTATTTAGGAAGGAAGAGAATGAAAGAAAGGGAAAAGAAAAGAAAAGAAAAAAATAGTATTGAGAGTGCCCAAAAAAGAGTTCGATTTTTAGATGTGATAGTGGAAGACTTTATAGATTAATCATCCTCACTGTCACTCTTATGAAACATAGATAAGATTTAATGTAGTTTTAATATCCTTTATCAAAAGAAAGAAGAAAAAAAAAAATAAAAATAAAAAACGTAGTTGTAATATCCTTTGCCAAAAAAAAAAAAAAACTGTTTTGATACACATTAACACTCTAAGATTAGTATGCAAAGTTTTGGGTGACAAATAGGATCTAATTAAAATGTTTTGGCACGGTACTGTAAGTCTTTTTTTAGACATCGTTACTACTAGAAAACTAATTTTTCCCCCTCCTACAATCAAATGCCTTTATTTAGGTATCTCCTTCAACGGTGGAGAGAATTGATAGGATTTCAACATAAACAAATAACCTTCTTGACAATGCCTATATAAACAAAAGCTAAGATATTTCTGTATCAACACAAAGTTTTCAGAAAGAGCTTTACTAGTATAAGTTTTTGGTTAGAAATGGCTTGCTGAAGCTCCATTCGATCTTTTTTCTACTCCTCTCTTTTATTTTCTTTACTCAATCTGCTAGTGAGTTTCTCTCTACCCAAGGTTTATGGATTTTTTTTTTTATTTCAATTGTTAAGAGTTTAGTTATTTATTGATTTTTAATTTAATATGAACATATATATTACATAGAAATCAAAATAGATATTAGCAATGACAAATGTAACATCCTTGGTCCATGCAAAAACAATGTAGACTGTAACAATCTTTGCAAAGGCAAAGCCCTCAATTTTGGTGGCAGATGCTTTGCAACCCCTTATTCATTAAATGGTCTTATGACCTGTTGATTTTTTTTTTCAAATCTGTTTTGCCCAGAAATCCTTATGATTACTTTTGTTAACTTTTTTTGGAAATGTATTTTAATTACTTTGTTTTCTATCACAGTCTTCATATTTTAGTATGTCCTTGGAAATTTAGTTTAGTTTTTATTTTTTATTTTTTTATTTTTTTATATATAAAAATTACTTATGAAAATTTTCATTAACTTTCTTTAAAAATATATTTAATTGGTTTATTTTCTCCGTGTAGACTGAAGACACTGCTGTATAAGATTCCTACTCTCGTTCTTCGGACATCATCTCCTATATAGGCTACTAGCTATAATCGATCGATCATATATTTTTCCAATGGCTGTAAGGTTCAACTCGAAAGGCTTAGCTCTTTCCTTAATGCTTGTCTTGGTCATGCTGCTTGCACTTCACCTTGGCAGCAGCAATGCAACTGGCACCACCAAAGAGAATAACCCCATTTGGTCTTCGAGGAAAATACAATTGACACCGTGTAGTCATGGAGGGACTTGCGGTTTAAGAAATTGTTGGTGTTGTTTGACAAATAATGACGGGAACTGTTACTTCACAAAGGAGAACTGCTTGTCGATTTGCCCGCCGTTTCCTACCTCGGCAACTTCAGGAAGCCCATGATTTGGTGGCTTTCCATAGCTAATGGTTGACAATGGTGTGGACATTAAACTTTAATCATCATGCTTGTTAACTTCATTTGAGTATCTAACGGTAACCAGCAACCATGCATGAGTATTATCATTATTAGTAAATAAATAAAAGATCCTTTATCATAATCTCTAATTCTCTCAGAAGAGATGTCTTTCTTGTCTTAACATCCAACAGTGACGTTTTCTCTTACTAAACAGAAAACTAAACCATAACGTTTTTCTGGCTTTTACTATTTAATGTATTATGTTTTGTTAGTGGTGCAATCTCAGAGTTGGAAGCAATGCTCTACATATAGGATGTTTGCTCACGTCTGTGTGGATATCTGTCTTTGCAGGCGCTAGAGTCAGATGCGTGGCCTCAGAAGTTTAAAACTTGTGGCCATTAAATTTTACCTATGATATTAAATTTAATGGGTCTTTATATAGAAAATTTGACTATTACAATTATCCACCCCTGAGATTTTTCAAATTCACAAAAGCAACTACTTTTCTCCTAGTCAAAAGAAACTTTAATCCTGTTTCCATGGCTATTAGGCCGTACTTGACCGCTCCTGCATCTGATGACGAACTAAAAACGATGTCTACCTGGTTTGGCCATTGTACATGGAAACCCAATTATTATCAAATTTGGTGCCGAGCTCCACCAAAGAGTAGAATTTAATCTAAATCATGATTAAATGACCGAGAATCATAGAAACCGGATCGTGAATCTCAACAGTAACAAAGATATACATGAACACGATCCAATGATGAAGGATCCAATTGATTTATTTGCAAACACGGGGGAAAAGTAGTGAGGATTTTTTTTTGGAGGGGGAGGGGTAATTAACAGTGAGATGTTAGAGGGGTAAAGTTTCATTCCGTGGATTAGGGTTTCAATTCTGCTTATTTGTTTTAACCTTTTCATAGTGCAAAGCAAAAGATCAAGAATGACAACTCTGAACAAGATCCAAAAAGACCATTGCAAAGAAGGACGATTTCGAAGTTTAGGGTTTCGTTTGATGGGAGAATTTTGTGTCTACTTATTTAAAACTTTTTAATATAGAAACCCATCATATATATTTCAACCAAACATCACTCTTGAGGGACATGTCAGATCCCTAAATATAGGATTTTGATCGCTTCCTTATTGCTTAAGTTTGAATTTATTTTCAATTTTAAAGAACAAGACATGTAGCTTGAGTTCTTCCTTCCACATGATCCTAAGATTATGCTGTAAACGGATAATTGAAATCAGGTCCCAAATTCACATTCGCATCCGTTTTGGAGTATCCGGGTCCATCTGCTTACTAATAAGATGCGGATATGGTATACCCCTTTTAACCAGTTATTATCTGTCCAATAAAATTATTTGATTAAGTTACTTGTTTTTCTTATTTTTATATGTTTTTTACTTGAGTTATGTGAATATCTTTCTAGGTTTTCTACTAAAATAACTACCAAAGTTGCTAAATTCTTAAATTTAAAATCTAAACCTCACAAATAAAGTGGTAAAGATGTTACCAAGTAGACGGAAACTTGTAGTCAATTTGTATTCATTCTCCTTAGAAGAATCTATTCAAGAAAATAGCTATCCGATTATCATATGAATCTGACTGAATCCATCCGAAATCCGATAAGATATTATCCGAATCCGTCCGAATATAATAGGATGCGGATATGGTATTACCACTATCCGATCCAAATCCAATTCTCTTACAGTCCTACCTAAGAGAGTGGTTTTTTTTTTTTTTTTTTTTTTTCAGTCCAAAAATTTTGTCCATAACTATCAAAATTATGCTTTGAATAAAATTTAACGGTCATTCTTCATATTTTTTGTTTCTTAAACTAATTTACTTCCACAACTTTTTTTCTTCTTTTTTCCTTTCATTTATATCATACTACTATTATATAAAAGCATGTACTCCTCTTTCGTGCATGGTACACCATTTCGTTGAAATTCGGGAGTTTCGGTAGCTGGCAAACTCAAAGAGCCACCGAAAAATAGCAATATTTTCAGCAATAAAACCTAGATTTCACCGATTTTCGGTCAAATTATGCAACTGATTTTTGGGATTTTCTCTCTCCTCTCCAAACCTCCCCTAGAGCTTCTCTCTCATAGCTTTCGCCATTGTTGCCGTATTGTTGTTCTATCTTTGACATAAAACCTTAGGTCTCACTTCTTGACGAGTATAGCATTATTCGCGACGATCAAGCGAGATTTCACACAACTCTGGGTGTTTTGTGGAGATTTTCATCTGAGAGGTAATTATTGTTCTCTAAACTATTTTTTCCAAAATGCATGAGATAATATTGTTGGATGGGTATGAAATTAATATATGTTGCATGCAGTAGGCTGATCTACAAACTCAAGGAGTCGGAATTTTTTCGCTAAGTAATTTATTTATTTATTTTTGGGCATCAAAAATTATATTTTTCTACATTGCAAATGCTTACTTTGCGTGATATATCTGTTGTATCATGCGTGATTGAAGAAATATATGTGGATCTCCATGAGCCGATCTATAGACTCACGGAGTTGGAATATTTTTTGATCCAATAAATAATTATTTTATTTTTAGAAATTTATTAAAATATTAATATAAAATATAAATAATTATAAATAAAAAAAGAGATAAATGGTTAGGAACAAATAAGGGAAATGATTTTGAAAATTAGAGAAAATTATGGAATACCTATGTAATTATTTTCAAGTGTTCCTCATGTGGTTTCATTGTAGGTTTTGATATGGCAGCCTATTCATTTGTCGAATTTTTTTTAAATATTGTTGAAAATATTATATTGGTATGTTTAATTATTTATGCAATAGTTTTTTATGCAACAATTATCATGTCTAATAGCAGGAGAGGAGCAGGTTCACAAGGAGTACAACAGGGCTGGGGACAAGGACAACCACAGCCACAAGGAGGAGGGTTGATCCTGCATGACAGTTGTGTGTTGTTATTGATGGCAACAAGAATAAAACAAGATGCAACTATTGTGGTTTGGAGTTGAACTCAAGTGGCATAAGTAGGTTTAAGGCTCACATCATTGGCAGCTCAAAGGATGTGGCCACGTGCACTAAAGTGAATGCTGATATAGTGAAGGCAATTAGAGAGATGGAGAAAGAAAAGTGGGAGAAGAATTAGGAGAAGAGGAGGGTGAATGATGCATTGGATGAGGCAATGCGGGCACCATCATCTCATAGAGTTAATTCAGATTCTAATTTGGATGTTGATCCCATTGATATCAGAGACTAGGAGGAGAGGGACATTACACAGGCGATGGTTGAGAGCAAGGAGATGCAATACCAGGAGCACGAGAAGGCCGAGCTAGATTTACCGGGAACTGGTGTGAAATCCAGCCCTAACCTAACCCTGACCCTGACCCGGAAACCCGGTTGTTTTTAGGTCTGAAGACCGGAAGTAAAGGAAGAAGGCAACTATGGGCCATCTCTGTAGAAGACATGGTGTTTGACTCCGAACCTATGGAGATTGATGATGGAGTTCCATACTTGGAAGTCTGTGCAGATCTGGAAAGAAAGCTGTAGCTTGAAGAAGGTGAGTCTTGTTGATGGACTTGGAGTATTATTTGACTTGGTTCGAAGGCATTTCTACACACTAGGTATGTCGCTTGATGTGTGTGCAAAAGCCCATGAGGTTTGGACTTGAGTTGGGCCTCCATTTCCCTATTTTAGCCTTGCAGACCTGATTGGTAGACTCATTGGTCGACTGGGCTAGTAGACCAAGCAGTCGACCAACTATGTGTTAAATCCGAGAAAATCCAATTTTAGGATTTTTCACTCTCTATTTAAACCTACTTCGAGTTTCTTAGATACGGCTGCCTCCTAAACACCTAGAGAACGTGGGAAGACCTTTCCAAAACTCTTTTCGGTGATTTCAAAGATTCCTCTGTAGATCTGAAGCCTCTCATCTCTAATCTGCCAATTCAAGGTTTGTATTTCTCCTGTATTATAGATTATTCTTTCTCCAATCTTGTTCTTAATTGAGATCAGGAAGAAGATGTTGCATTCTTGCAACCATCTATTCCATGATCTCATTTTTTGAGATCCATAATCATCTTCATGATCTTAACCCTAACCTTGATTTTTTCTTGAAACCCTGACCCTTGTATGATCTTTTTGGAAACCTTTTGGTAACCTCCCATATGAGGGTAACCACATGAGTTATACTTATGTTAATCTAAACTCTCTTTCAATGATTTTCTTGTTAGCAATTATTCCCTTTCATCTTGTAACCCTAGCCTCTTCATGAGAGCCATAAGGTTGAAACCCTAACTTCTTGGTTCAAATCAAGAACCCATCTTTTGACCTTGACTTGATGATTTGACCTTCCTATATAGTTCTAATACATTCTAGGAAGTTCCCCCTTCGAATTTCGGATCAATCGAACTTCAAACGAAGAAGTTATGACCAATTTAGTTTTTGCTTTTCCATACTGACTCGGTTGGTCGACTAGGTCAATAGACCAATCAATCGACCAATGATGTCAGTAGCTTCATTTCTTGCTCAGTTTGATTCGTTTGCTCTCTGATCTTTTAGGCATCTTTCTTAATGTTATATCTATGATTGTTAGGGGTTTATTTGCTAAGTTTGAAGCCTCTCTCTTTGATCTTTGGATTATCTTCGGCGATAATCAAGGTAAGAACAATTATTTCATAATAACATAAATCGCATACTCTCTGGTTTCTACTTTAAGAAACTCTGAGTTTATTTACTAATCTTGTATTTTGTACTTCTAATGTACTACTGTAAGTACAGTAGCACTTCACTTATGTTTTCTTTTTCATTATTCAAGCTTATATGAATTGCTTATTACTATATTGTTTAATGATTAGATCATGCTTTTACAATCTCTTTTATATGATGAGTTTTGATTGTGTATGTCATGACTGATCTGAGAATGTGTTTGATTAGGTATGGTTTGGGATTGAGAGGTGTCCTTTTGACACTTCTGTGCTTGGACCTTACCGGAAATAGTATGGGATGTTTCCGGGGTTGCTCATTGACGCTTTCCCGAATCATTGGGTGTCATACCTAGGACTGTCTAGCAGTGTTTGCCTAGGATGTCCCCATCATATTAGACCCGATTCGGAAGAGAATTGAGACTAAATGACCCGTGGCAGCAATGGGGATTCACGGGCGTTCAAGACCGGTAACCAACTCGTGAGAGGACGGGAATCACATTGTGGGGGCCATTTATTGGAGGGTTGCATATGGATAGACTTGGGCTCATGGGCGCTCAAGACCGGTAACCAACCCCTGAGAGGACATGAGAGCTTCCTGTTTACCATATGTGGATAACTAATAGGGTTGATGAGTCCGTAGTCAAGGACTATTAGGACTCTAGTGTGAAGGATACTGGAAAGGATAATTAGGGACGAGGAATGGACGTATCTGGAACTGAGTTGATGTGACTGAATAGATGATTTGCATTGGGCTAGGCTTAACCCTGACATGCGCCAGTACTTAGACCAATTGTGATGTGAGAGAGCGGTGACTTAACCCCCAGCCATGGAATGTCCCGAGGGATGCCGGACCCATTACCAACTGATGATGAGTGATTTGAGACCTACCCAAAGAAGTACGGTGCTATGACTTAAAGCATGTCTGCCAATAGAGACTAGCATCCATAGAGTTTAGATGCATACATACATTATCTGTTTCATACTGCATTGCATCTTGTTATGTTCTGATATATGTTATGTATGTTGTTATGAGTTAACTTGCCTTGCTGAGGTCATTCGAACTCACTCCTTTTTGTACAATCTTTTGTTAGATTATTCTACAGGTACTGACTACTATGAAGGACAAGATGATGAAGCGCAAACTGATGAAGCGTACTACACGCAAGGTACTGGCAACAATGAAGATTACACTGATGATCCCACGAGCGGTCACATTGCGTACTACGATTAGACGTAATGTAGAGCTGGAACATCTATGTTGGATTGATGAAGTCCACCACTTTGAAGATGTCATCTATAAATTGGAAAACGCGTAGTTTACTTTGAACATTCTATTCTTGCTTTTCTTTAGAAACAGTTGTAATTTTTACGTACTACGTTCTGCTGTATCTGTGGAGTGAGATTCCGCCTCACTCTACTTCTTTTTTACGTGATCACATCTGGTATCATTTCCGCACTTTGATTATATTGATTATTCGTTTCCTGATTTGGATATTTCTTTTATAATGTTAAAACCTTGATTTTATCTGTTCATGATTATGTTATTGTATATGTGGGAGGATGATTTCCTCGATACTTGATCTTCGGGGCTGTGGATCACACACCCGGGTATGCCAGTTAGGGTACCGGCTGGGGGGATGTGACAACTGGTCCCTCTAGGGTTGCAGGGGGATCATTTGGGTCAAGGGCTGGAGCATCTGGATCTAGGGACAGGGGTGGTATACGTGGTATGTTCAACCATTACAAAGTCAGAGGGTCAATTCTATGGTAGATCTACAGGGACCACGTGACTATCCACAGAGGAGGGATCCTATCCTAGAGCAGGATCCTAATATTTTCAAAAGGAAGGGGGCCAAGTAGCCAAGATTACAAGTGCATGGAAAGGGATAGCTAAGAAAGTGAAGAATGTCACACCCCGCCCGCCGGGCCCGGTTAACCGCCCAACAACCCGTGGGTGCAAACCGTCACAGGATCCATGGTTTTAGTCTATCAATAATAATAAATACAAATACATGTAATCAAGAGCAAGAATAGTGCAATAATTAATAAAAAGGTTACAGGAGTCCAAATACTCCAATAAATATCCAAGAAATAATCAAAGGAAAGAATCAAGAATCAAATGTAATATCGAGATCAGCAGAAGCAAAAAGAATAATTAAATAATCTTCATCTTCAGGAGGCTTCATGCTCGCAAGTTCATGTATCACTGTCTGTGCCACATCAGCTTCAAACGAGAAGGCTCTTTCATACGAATCATCTCCAACTTCCGACGTTGAGCAACCATTTGTACAGTATATATAATACATACAATGAAAGGAATGAGTTCCAACGAACTCAGTAAGGAACAAGCAATTCTCATATATATGTCAATACAATCCACGAATGCACATATGAAATGATATGGATGATATGCAGAGATATGAATGCTACTAAGATCTAACTATGCAAGTCTCTAATGGCTGACATGCTTTAAGATATACACCAGCCCTCCTCTGGGTAAGTCTCATCACTCTGATCCGGCAAGGACTGGTTAACTCTGTAGGGATCCTGGGCAAAGGGGTAAGTCCACACCTGGCTCTCAAAACCGTGGCTGGGGGTTAAGTCAACACTCTCTCACCACGACCATTGGCCATGAGTACTGGCGCATGTCGGGGTTTCTAATCCAATGCAAGGTCATAATGGTAACATACTATATGGAGTCCAGATACTTCCCCTATGGCACCGACCAACTCGGTTCAGTATCCTTCGCAACCTAGGAGTAAGAATCCTCACAGACTGGCTACCTCTGTTGGACTCCACTCCTTAACCCTATGGTCATCCACATCTAAGAGCTCCATTCACCAATATCCGATAGGATACTGATTTGATGCATGACATAACTAGGCCCACCCATTGATCACAAAAACCAAGTTTAGATAAAGTACCCTCAATAAAGCCCCACTCTAGGCTATCATAAGCCTTCCTCATATCAAGCTTTAGAGTCATTACCTTCTTCTTCCCTTTATTCCTATTTTTTATGTAAAGTGAAAACATTCATGGGCCACCAGGACATTGTCAGAGATGCTTCTATTGGGAACAAAAGCAGATTAAGGTTCACCAATAATCCTATCAAGAATCCCTTTAAGTCTAGATGCAATAACTTTAGTATCTACTTTCACAGTGACATTACATAAACTTATGAGCCTAAACTGATCAACACTTTCGGGCTGGTTACACTTAGGAATTAAACAAACATAAGTAGAGTTAATTTCTTTAGGTAAGCAACCAGATGAGAATAAGTCAAATACAAACTTACAAACATTCTCTTCTACGAGATCCCAATAGTGTTGATAGAATGCTGGAGGAAGTCCATCCGGGCTAGGAGATTTGAGTGGTGCCATTGCACCCAAAGCAGCTTTAATCTCTTCCTTGCTGGGAGGGCTCATTAACATTTGATTATCTTCAAAAGTAACCTTTGGCTGAATCGCGGATAGAGCAATGTTGAGGGAGCTCTCATCAATACCTTTAGAGTTGTAAGTGTCTTTGTACTTGGCCAAGACTTCCTCAAAAATTTCCTCTTCAGAGTTAGTCCAGTTGCCCGAACTCAATTTCAACTTTGTAATTCTGTTGTGATTTCTTCTTTATAAAGTAGAAGCTTGAAAAACTTTGATATTTTTGTCTCCAGCCTTAAGCCATAGTCTCTAGACTTTTGAGCCCACAATTCTTCCTCTCTTTTCAGCTCAACCTCCAACAGCTGATGTAATTTTTCTTCCTTAATCTCATTTCCTTGTGAGGGGTGCTGCAGAATATATTTAAGTTCCATTAACAGATGAGAAATCTTTGTTTGTACATGGCCAAATGAAGTTTTATTCCACCTTGTAAATACTCTTTTAACACTCTCAGCTTTTGCCACTAGCTTTCCATCTGAAGTATTTCCTCCATCAATACACCAGGCCTGATTAGCTACAGTTCTGCACTCTTTATGTTGAAACCACATTGACTCAATCTGAAAGGCTTAACACCTGAATTTCTGCCCCCCACAGAGTCTAGGACAATAGGGAGATGGTTAGATCCAATGATATGATGAACCACCACCGAAGCATCCCCAAACTGGTTCCTCCAATCAGCATTAGCCACAGCTCTATCCAGCCTAATTCTAATGTTTGCCCCTCCTTTTCTTCTATTATTCCAGGTAAATTGAGGGCCATGGGAGCCTAGGTCCAAGAAAGAATAGTCATTCATCATCATTTTGAACTTCTTATTATCATAGCTACTAACAAAAGAACCTCCCTTCTTCTCCTTCCATGAGATAAAAGAGTTGAAATCACCAAAACACAACCACTGACCATCCCTAGTGCAAGCTATTCTTCTTAGCATATCCCACACTTGCTGCCTTTTTTCCTTCTCCGGGTCCCCATATACCATTGTAATAAAGAAAGATTTGGCCCCATTAATAGATATCTCAGCATCAATGAACCTCTTGTTTGATTCTACGACATTCATACATGTAGAATTACCAAATAAGACAGCCAAACCTCCAGACTTACCAATAGAATCCACAGTATACACACCATTCAGTTTCAGCTTCCTCCCCACACTTCTCAACTTCTCACTTGAATTCTTTGTTTCCATAAGAAATACTATATCAAGCTGAACTTTCCTTGAGAGGTTAACTAAAGCTTGAACTGTCAGTGCCCTCCCCACACCTTGATAGTTCCAACTGATGATTTTCATGATTTCATTTGGTGTTGATAACCCCCAACATCCAAGGGGCCCTCCTCTAAAAAAAGGAAGGGAAATAGGTTGATTCAACAGGCCCTCATCTTCACTCTTAGGTTTCTGCTCCTGCTCCTTCACCTCTTCTAAATGAATCTGCTTACTCTTCTTATTTGTAGGCTTTGTACCTTTACCAGCTAAAGATCTGATAGTATATGGTTGAATAGAGCTTCTCCTTTTGGCCAACTTCTTCAAATTTCGATTCTCACTGCCATTTAGAATGCCACGGGTGTTATTGCTTCCTTGCTGTCCTTGATCACCACTTTTGTAAATTGCTTTATCTTTTTACTGACTAGACTCCCTGCTGTCCATTAATTTAAAGCCATCATTTACTAATGCTGAACAGTCCTCCCCTTCATCTTGTTGAGTCAAGTTAGAAGGATTTGGGCTTTCATCTCCATGGGTGGGGCTAATCTAATGAGGGGCTGGGTTCAGCTGAGTGACTAGTTGGGTGGCCTAACTAGTGATGCAGATGTTTGACACCATTAGTAAAAGGGTCAGCAGATTTGGTGGATTTTCTTGGAGCTACTGCATTTGATTTTGGAGAGCAACTAGGAGCTATAGAGCTGTTGGTTCATTGGGCTTAGGATTAGTCAAAAGTAGATTGCTGCAATTTGAATTTTCCCAGTTAAGGCAAGTATTGTCTGGGTAATTCTTATAGCCACCTTGTAGCTGCAACATTTGACTTTGGGACATAGAGTGAACAGAAAGTTCAGACATGTCAGGACTTCCTTGAGTCCCACGCTTGTCAGTAGAGTTGACAAGGCAAAGGCAAGAGGGTGTAGGACATGGTAGGGGATTGCTGGAATTTTTTGCAGAGCCATTCTTGGTGGTAACAGCTAGTGGTTTCCGATGGCTGGCCTAAGGTTGGTGAGAAAACTGGGTCACTGGGTCTATTGGGTGATTAATGTGAAGCAAGCTGGCCTCCTCAGTCATGCTTTGAGTGGGCATGAGAGCTCTAATGGAAGCATTGTAAGGAGGGGAGGGAAGCAAAGAACAAAAGGAAACAGATCTGCATTGATGACTTACTTGATGATCCCTTTTAACTTGAAAGAACTCTTCACATTTATTTTCTGTATGCCCCAAGATTCCACAATAGTAACAGAAAGTAGGCAACCTTTCGTAGATTACAGCAACAGGGATATTGTCTCCATTCTTCCTTTTAAGACTTGTTTCTTTTCTTAACTTCTTTTTGATGTCAACCTCTACTCTGCATCTCAGGAAAGGCTTCTTAACTCCATCTCTGGTGCCATGAATAAGCATTATCTTGATAGGATCACCTACTTTGGCAGCCAACTGTTTTCCCAACTCCAGCTTGGTTATCTCTTTTGGAATGCCATTAAACTAAACCCAGAATTCCTGCTTGTTGAAATCCCATTTCTCTTCTGCATTCCAATACTTTAGAATAAGGAGATTACCTAAAACAGCCCATGGTGAACCTTCAAGGACATTCTCAACATCTAAAAGATGTTCAAACGTAAACATAAACATTTGGGAGTCTAACTGATCTACTTTAACCCCATGCAGCAAGTTCCACGCTCTAACCAGAGCTTCATTTACAGCTTGAAGCCTAAAAAGTCTTCCCTCTAGAACCCTCCCAACCAAAGAATACTCAGGATTAACATCAGCGTGATCATCATCAATTGAATCATCCACTGATATATAACCATCCTCATCATTATCTTCTGATTTCCATGAAGTTTCAGGGGCTTGTTCAGCTGGTAGCAGTAAAAGAGGAGCAGTTCTCTCCATTGAATCCACACTCAAAGGATGTAAAGACTGGATGATAAGAAAAACGTGACAAGGGTAACCACTAAGTGAAACACTCAGATACAGATAAAGGAACAGACTAGCAGAAACCGAACAACAACAAAGAACAAAAGCAAAGGAGGAAGAGGAAGGAAGCAGAGATAAAGCAAAACCATAGAAGGAAACCACTCACAACTGGAGGAGAGACTCACTCACCCAGCAGGGAGGATACCTATCGTTGCGTATTAGAATTGACATCTTAGGGGCCTTTGCTTGCTCCAATGGGAAAAGCCTGGATAGTCAGTGTGAGCACAAAATTGAGTCTGAGGAAGGCCCACTTGGGCAAAAATGTCAAAGGTTTGAACTTTGGTGCTAATTTAAAAAAAAAAAAAAAAAAAAAAAAAAAAAAAAAAAACTATGACTTATGGGGGAGTGGGGAGGAGAGATTCTAATAGATTAATGCAAAATTCTGCTGAAGAGTCATGTTTGCAACATGAAGCAGAAATTCCAGTATTTTTGTCAATCAAGCATCGAATTATGATCTTTCAATGAAAAAATGCTCTAGGTTCAACTGCATGTAGGGACAAGAGGTTTACCATTCCAAAGTCTTATGTAATGTTGATGGACACTAATCCTTAGGGGAAGATATAAATGATAACATTCATACAGTTGACATCCTTTGCATTACATATAAGAGTCTACTAAGTTATTCTCTAAATTTTTGCAAGTTCATCAATAGAGCTACTAAACTGCATTTGAATCACAACCCTGAAGAAAGCTAACAAAGAAGATTTAGCAAGAACCCTAGACGAACTGACGTTCCAAGAATCATTGCAAATTCTCTCCTCAGATTAAAAATATCATTCAGACTAAAATTTCAATATCTGCAGCTAATTTCCCAAAAAGTCAAGTGCATTGGAATCAAAGGTAAGGATGAACCTAATTTACAAAAATATATATATAAAAAAGAGGGTGTACAGTGAAAGGCTTACCTGCACATCAGAATCCAGCACCAAAATGATTGGTTCTCTACTGCTACATTCTTCCTCAACCTCAACTGCTGACTCAAGTATTAGTTTGTGAGTCAAGCTAGACTTTCTTTTAAAATTCACACTGGTGGCAGTCAAGGAACCAGATATTTCTTACACCAAAGTAGCCATTATATAGGAGCAACTGAGAAACACATGCTTCGAGAAGGAGAGAGAAGCTCTGCAATTCAAGGAGTGGAGGAGAGAAGCTCTGCAATTCCTAACCTTGGTTCTTCCGCCTTCTTCTTTTCCCCTGCATGGTGCAGGATCTAACCGATCTATCTTGAAAATCTTCCTCTAGAGGTTTGTTTTTGCGGCTCAATTTCTTCGGACAAAGAACTAAGGCCACTCTACACTATCTCCTCCTTTACTGCTGCATGTTCTTCACTCTCAAAGGGTCTCTGCTGTGCGAATTGAACTATAGCTTCCAGCAATTCCAGAACTCGAGCTGAGAAGAGAACGAACAGAGAAAACCTCTGCAAAGAAACTATAACAGCGTGCTCCACTCTGTTTCTTTTGGAACCAATTATAGTTTCTTCTCTTCGCTTTTTCCAGATCAAGGATGCATGATAGTCAAGAGTCCTCTTCTATGGATATAAATCTTTTCTGAAGCTGTAGGCTGAACTATTATCTCCAATCTTGATCTCTTCTAGCCTCTTACCATTCCGGCATATAAGAATCAACCGATTTCTTCTCTTGCTTCTTCTGAGGTCAATTGATTCAATAGATCAGCTACATCCATCAAAGCTTGGCATATTCAAAAACTTTCCTGCATGAAGCAAACTAAGCGGATAAGAAAATCCATTACCTTCCATCAAAACAGACTCCATGCGTGGATTCAGGGGCTGGCACAATAGTAGACTCTATTCTGTTGCTATTCATATTTGCTGTCAAATTAAAATTGCTTGGATATCACATCAGCTGCAAGTAAGTCGTTTCACCTCTTCTTCTGAATTTACGATCCTACCAACAGAATCTCTTTGTCAACCTAATTGGAGGGACGATCAGTTGAAGAGAAGAGACGGAATTCTTCTCATACAGCAGCATTCTATATATCTTTCTTCTATGGTTTTTCCTTCTCGAAGACAATTAGCAGTTTGGATGTTCTTGCATCTATCAAGAGCAGATCCTTCTATGAGCTTCTTCTATGTATCTCTTCCTTTTGCATTCATCAGATACAAGTCATTGTTTCACAGATTCACAGTGAAGCTGAAGTACGTGATCTCTGGGTTTCAGTATTTCACCATAAACAGAAGACTTTCATTATGTTTTATGACACATTGAAGACTTTGTATTCTCCTCATTGTCCTTCATCTACTTCCTCTCCCCTCTCATATGATAGATTGGCTTCTGATTATGCAAATCTTCTTACTCCTGTTCTTCTATTCGAGAAAATTTTATTTTCTAGTGGAACGCTGCATGTTATCTATGAGACTATCGAGTTTTCTCTCTTGGGCTGGGTTGTTGCCGATATTGCAGTCACATGGATCTTCTCAAATTCACCTCCAAAGTTATAATTTCCTCCATAGAAATGAATCGATTTTGCTTGGATCATTATCTCAACCTTGAATGATTAAAGGGCGCAGGCAAGCAGTTTATAGAGGGTATGACTAATTTGATTTGCTCAGAGGGGCTGGCCAGCCTTGAAGGGCCATCGGTGAAGAAATGAAAGCTATATCTCTCAACTGTAGAAGATTGGGTCGATCCTCTATTCAAAAAGAGCTTAAAGTCTTAATTTGCAAGAACAAACCCACATTTGTTTTTCTATGTGAAGTCAAGTCAGTTTCTTGTTGATATTAGTAAGTTGTGTAAGCAATGGGGCTTCAATAAGCATGTTTTGGTCCTGCTGAAGGGTAAAGCGGGGGGACTTGTTCTCTGTTGGAGTGATTGTATGCAAGTTGATGTTATTTGGTTCTCGCAGTGGTGTGTACATCTTATGTGTGGTGATTCTACTAATATATGGTGTTTTACTTGTGTATATTTGAGTTCAGTCCTCTCTACTCAAAAGTATCAGATGGCAAACCCTGGAAAATCTGGCATCCTTTATTGATAAGCCATGGGTAATTGGTGGAGATTGGAATTGGTATTTGTCCTCAACATATAGGCAAGGAGGTAGACCCATCCCAGACGCGCTCCTTCATCCAATGCAACATTTTACCAATACTTTCAATATGATTAGTATTCCAGCAGATGGGCCCAAATTCACATGGATCAACAAACAAAAAGGTACTAACTGTATTGAAGGACTTTTAGACCAAGACCGCGAAAAACATACAACACCAAATCGAGGTCAGAAACTGGACAATTTGCAAGAGCGAGGGCATTAACAATCTTCTTGACTTGAAGAAGATACTCAAAAACACTAGCAGAGCCCTTCTTGACACTATGGAGTTGCATCTTTAACTGCATATTGCGTGCTTGAGAAGCAAAGGCATACGTATCAGCAAGAACCTTCCAAACCGCAAAGGAAGTAGGAATGTTAACCACCTGAGAGTGAACAACTTCTGTCAGAGACGAAAGAATCCAACTAAGCAACGCCGGATAAGGAACAGGAGCTGTAGAAGAAGACTCCAGAAACGGTGGTGGACAGATGGATGTGCCGTCAATAAAACCGGTGAGATCGAACGTCTTCAACAGAGGAATAAATTGAGACCGCCAGACCAGATAGTTGGTTGACGAAAGTTTGATCGAAAGGAAATGATGCACCGTGTTGAAGGAGAGAGATGGTGAAGTTGCAGGCGGTTGAAGAGAAGAAGCTGAGGAATCAGACACCATGAGAAGAAAAACAAGAAAAAGATGAACAGATCCAAACCAAGAAACAAAGATATGCAGAAGCCCTAAGCCAAGATCAAGAATCGCTGAAATAGGAGCAGACATAAAATCATTAAACCTTGTCAATTTAACTTTCAGCTCTTCAAAATTCTTCTCGCAAGCTTCGGTCCAAACGAACTTCTCTTCCTTTCTAGTTAGCTTAGTCATAGGGGCAGCCAACTTAGAAAAGTTCTCAATAAATCTCCGATAGTATCCTGCTAATCCAAGGAAACTTCTTATCTCAGTCACGGTCTTCTGTCTTTCCCAATCGGTAAGAGCTTGCATTTTTTCCGGGTCAACACGAATACCTTCGGCTGAAACAACATGGCCAAGAAACATAACTCTCGAGAGCCAAAAGTCAACTTGCTAAACTTAGCATAGAGTTTCTTTTCTCTCAACCTTTGCAATGTGAAGTTCAGGTGTTTCACATGCTCTTCCTCACTCTTCGAGTAGATCAAGATGTCATCAATGAAAACAATTACAAACTTATCGAGCACATCGTGAAATACCCGGTTCATGAGGTCCATGAGCACGGCAAGAGCATTCGTTAAACCAAAAGGCATAACTTTAAATTCATAATGTCCATACCTTGTTCTGAACGCCGTCTTAAAGATATCACTTGACTTCACTTTCAACTGGTGATACCCAGACCTTAAGTCAATCTTTGAGAACACAGCCGTGCCTTTCAACTGATCAAACAGATCATCAATCTGGGGCAGCGGGTATCTATTCTTGATCATCAACTTGTTCAACTCCCGGTAGTCAATGCACAGACGCATACTACCGTCTTTCTTCTTCACGAACAAGACCAGAGCTCCCCAGGGTGATACACTTGGCTACACAAAACCGCTATCCAGGAGTTCATTTAGCTGTGTCTGCAACTCCTCTAGCTCAGTAGGCGCCATCCTATATGGAGCCTTAGACACCGGAGACGCTCCAGGAGTCAAGTTTATGGAGAGCTCAACCTCTCTATCAGGGGGTAGTCTTGATAGATCGTCTGGAAACACATCAACAAAGTTACAAGCAACTCTGACATCTTCAAGTCTCTTCTCTTTCTTGACCTTGCTTTCAGATGAAGCATCATCCACCAAAGTGTGAACCTGCATTAAAGCGGTCAAGGTCTTTTTGCTCACTCTTCCTCTCTTGCCTTGGAACTCGAAAACTGAATTCCCTTCCAATCGAAACTGAATCTTCTTCGAAGAGCACAAGATCACAGTGTTGTAGGATGTCAACCAATCAATTCCCAAGATCACGTCGAAATCCCTCATATCAAACAACCCTAGATTTGCCTTGAAGTTCAAACCACAAACAAAAACAGGACATTCCTCTAACACTTTATCTAGTTTAATGGCAGACCCAACAAGGGTACAAATTGACAAACAACTAGATAAACATATGGGTGTTAGGTTAGTCTTCACAGCAAAAGTAGATGAAATGAATGAATGAGATGCACCCGTATCAAACAACACAAATGCTGGAAAAGAAGCGACTAACAATGTACCTGTTACAACTTCATGGCAAGGGTCCTGCTCAGGACCAGATATGCTAAATATTCTGCTAGAAGGAGGGGCGGGGCGAATAACAGGAGCAGCAAGCGCTTCTCATGATAGGAGCAGAAACACCAGGCAAGGCAGACTTCTTCGGACAAGAGCTAGCAAAATGTCTGGACTGCTTACAAAGGAAGCACACAATATCTCTTTGTCCCATAGAAGTGGCTGCCATAGGGGGTCTCTGAAATGCAGGCCGAGGGGGTTGCACAAATCCCGTAGGTCGAGCTCCACTAGGTTGGCCACGAGGACCCACATGAGTAGCACTGGAACTTTGACCCACACTCTTAGGCTGGAAGGCAAGAGTGGGATATGGTGAAGGCCTCACAAATTAACGCTCGGTGCGATCCACAAGACAGGGATGCCTAGGCTGCCAAGGTCTCTGAACGCTTGCATTTTCTCTTTCAGCTTCTTCCAACTTCTTTGCATTCTGAACCACCTGGCATAACTCTTGTTGGTGCAACCTAGAGGGGGGGGTGATTAGGTTGCAACTAGTGGATTGTCCCAATTTTTCGGTTTGTGCAGAAATACAAGGTAAATTGAGAATTCAAATGAATATAAACAATGACAAGCAATCACAACACAAGATTTATAGTGGTTCGACTTTACAAGTCTACGTCCACTCCTCCCTTGGCCTCAAGAGAGATTTTCACTAATGATTCTCTTTCAATACAATGGGTAGAGATCAAACCCTTTACAATCTTTGTTACGGGGCAAGAGCACCCTTTACAATCTTTGTTTATCTTAGGGCAAGAGCACCCTCTTCAATCTTTGTTCACGGGCAAGAGCACCCAACCAATCTTTGTTCACGGGCAAGAGTACCCAAAACCAATTCTAATCTACCTAGACTAGAATTGAAAACAGTTACAAGAGAAGGATGTTACCTTAACAAGAGGTGTGACACTTTACCTCTTGTGTGTGTGTGATGCAATAAGAGTTGTATGCTCAAGATATGAAATGCATGCACCACCAAAGCCTTCAATCGCCTCAAGCTTGACTTCCACAAGCTTACTTTAACACCTTGGTATGTTCTTCAAGGTTGGGGAGAAGGTGAAAGGCAAAGCACAAGGCTTTCTTGCAATTTGAGAGCTTTAGGATCACTTGGGGAGTGGGTGATCAAGTGTGAGTGTTGTTACTCTCAAATGAGGTGAATTGGGTTTATATAGAGCACCTTTGAGTGTCAAAACCCAATCCCCATCGGATAGAAAATGGACACATTTTTGTCCTATTTTTCAGCCCAGACGGACGTCCGTCTGATCAGACGGTTATCCGTCTCAAAAGTATCTGTTGTAAACAGCTGTAGAGGATATTCTCTTTAAACTAGCCGTTATAGTCAAATCTGGGCCAGACATCCGTCCATCTGCCCAGACGGACATCCGTCTGGCCTGGACTGGCTCGAGACGGACACCCGTCCGCCTGCACGGTCATCCGTCCGGCATGGATCGGCTCGGGACGGACATCCATCTGCCTTCGTTGTTCTCTCGAGAAACAGAGTTATCAGTGCAGAAGGACATCCGTCTGCTCAGACGGCTGTCCGTCTGAACTCTATTTTGCTAACTTAAGTTGGGGCTGGGACATGGCTTGGGTTTTTGAACTTTTTGGTCAACCCTAAGCATTGTACACCTCACTAACATGTCCTAGGTCACTCTAGTAATATGAATTACATATAATTGATGCATTTACATGAATGTGTATGCGAGAGTGTCCTAAGCCCTAATTCAACCTAAGTCTTGATCTTTGACTTGATCTTCGACTTTATTTTGTGCAACGGTCTTCATGTCCATCTTGGCATGGTCATCTTGACTTAGACTTCATGTCCATCTTCATGTCTATCTTGGCATGATCTTGGCTTTGACTTGGAGTTGGTCCACTTGTTCTCATCTTGAATTAAAACATCATAACTCAATATAGCCATTAGTAATTCATGCTTATTATCATCAAAACCAATAGAGGCTAATGTGGCAAATGCTGACATGGCATTTCCCAACAATCTCCCCCTTTTTGATGATGATAAACACATGAATGATTGGAAAATATGAATGATAATTAATAGCAAATAAACACTCATTCATATGCATGTTATTTTCATGTTTTTCCATGGTGAATTCTAATTCATGTTTGTTATCATCAAAACCAATGGAGGCCGATGTGGCAAAATGCTGACATGGCATTTTCCAACAACTCTCAAGAGGGAGAAGGGTGAGGTATGTTTGTAAAGATGGCCGCAGTCCTTTGAAGAATTTCTTTGCCTTCGCGTTGTCAGGCTTTATCGAATCAGGGGCGAAAAAGAACAACTCTTCAAACTTTTGCTAGTAGTCCAGCACAGAAAGGGGAACCTTGGGCCAATGCCATAAACTCTGTCTCCTTGGCCTCCTTCACTGCCTCGGGGAAATAATTCTTACAGAAGGCTTCCTTAATACTTCCAATGAGACAACACCAGCATGGAGGGTTTCCAGAATAGGGTGAGAAGAAGTCCACCATGCATCCGCTTCCTGCTGAAGCTTCTGCTCGGCGAAGAGTACTTTCTGTGCATCCATACACTGCAAATGCCGAAAGGCCTTTTCTAGTTCCCTTAGCCATCTGTTAGGGAACAGAACATCCTTTGATACACCAGTGAAGGATGGCACCTACAGTTTTAAGAAGCTCTCCATTAGTCTAGTATGCGAGGTTCCAGTGAACCTCTCCACATACCGGGCAGCCATGCCAGGGTTACCATGACCACCTGCACAGTTCTCCTCCCAAAGATTCACAAAATCAGCCATCATCTGATTGAACTGAGTTTGCTACTGCTGCATCATGTTTGTCATGACGCTTGCAATATCCTTGAAGCTTCCAATATCAGGGGCATTGGGGATGTGAAATCCAGCCCAAACCTAGCCTGGTCACCCCTTTTGTTTTGGGACAAAGAAAGACTTGTTTAATGTTAGACCTTGAAGTCGGACCTTGATTTCAATGTTGCTATCTTTGAAAGCATTAGGAAGTCATGCCAGACCTTTCCCTTAGGGTAGATCTTTAATATCCGACCTTATCCTAACCTTGACCCAGCTCGGAATCTGTTATGTTTGTAGGTCCGAAGACCTGAAGTGGGGGAAATAGAGACCTATAGACCCTTTCGGTTGATGATTTGGTGTCGGAGCCCAAGCCCTTGGACATTGACGATGATGCCCCTCACTTGAGAGCATTGTCAATGTTAGTTTTGAATCTGGGCACCGAAGAGGGGTGAATTAGTTGAAATACCTAATGAACTCCTGTGCTCAATCCGAATATATTTCCTGAAACTAGACTTCTTTATGGACTTGTAGGAGAAAACCCCACTGAATTTGACCCCATGCAGCCCTCCAAATCCCTATCCAAAGTTGCTGAACTATGTCTGGCAAATCCTGCTTGCTCATCGAAGAAGGTGAGATTATTTGGTGGACCTAATGAACTCCCATGGTTGATCCAAATGCATTTCTGGAAACTAGACTTCTTGATTGACTTGTAGGAGAAAACTGCACTCAATTTTACCTTGTATAGCCTTCCGAATCCACATCCGAAGTTGCTGAACTATTTCTGAAAATTCTGTTGAAACTACTTTGGGTCGATACTGTTGGTCGATACCATCAACCCAATGTATCGACCCAACAAGCCCAGATTCGAATAAAAAGGTGCTTTTTGGATATTCCTTCCTCCTTTTAAGTGAAACCTCGAACCTAAAACATTATGTCACTCATTCCAACATCTGAGAACGTGGGAAAGCTCCTCTAAGCCTCCTCCTTGGCTTGGGTGTTGATCTTCTTCAAGAATCCTTTGTCTCTCTTCTCTAATCTCTTCTACAAGGTATGGAATCTCTCACTCTCTCTCTACTCTACTTCTACCTCACCTTATTCTTGTTGTTGGGGCTATGAAGGAGGTGTTGCAACCTTGCAACCATTTCTTCTAATGTCTCTTGTGATTCCTATAAACCCCCGTTCATTCTATTAATGCTATGAATCTCATATCGATTTTTAACCTTGTCTTTCTTATGAAATTTCTCCATAGCAACATGATTTCATCTCCTAAACTGATTCCTATAGTATGCTAAGTCTGATTATATGTTAATATTCATTCATAATCTATTGCTTATCATTCTCTTAATTGAATCCCTGATCTCCTTTGCAATTGCATTGATTTCATTATGAAACTTGATGTTCTTGCTCTCTTACTTCGATTCCTCTTCATGGCAACATGAGTTCATTTTCTTAATCTGATTTTCTTTAGCAATGAGGTCTGATTATATGTTAGTAATTGTCTATATTCTGCTGTTCATCAGTCTATCGATTAAATTCCTAAGCTCTCTTGCATTTGCAATTGATTCCATTGAAGACCATGAATTCCAACTCTTGAACTTGATATGCCAATTTGGGGATTTCTAATTTGACCATTGGATGATGTTAATTCTTTGATAATTAGTGTCTCTATATTGTGTTTAAGCTGCTCCCCAAGTTTCGTATCGACCCGAGACCCGGAAGACCATCTTTGAGCCAAAAACCCAACTTGCTGTCCGAGACCCTTTGGGTTGATACAGTGGGTCGATACCATCGACCAACAAGATTGCTGTCAGCAACTTTTGCCCAGTTTTGATCCATTCGGTCTCCAATTGTTTTGATTTCTTCTCTAATCCTTCATGTATGTTTGTTTAGGGCTTTAAGACTATAATTGGACCATTCTCTTGTGACTTCGGATCATCTTCTTCACAATTTGAGGTAAGGACGATTATTGCCATATAACATAGACTGTATGACTTTTACACTGTTGTTGGTAATTTAGTAGACTTAACTTATTAATTGATTTTAGACATCATATGACTACTGTAGTTACCTTAAGATAGTAGCACCATGCTTAATTACTTGGCTTATTATGTTTACTTATTCTTGTCATTTATTTATACACTGTATTATGAGATGTTATGACATGTTTTCAATATGATACTGTATTGTTGATATGTAATGGATGGAAATAAGCATGTGATTGCTTAGATATGATTTGGGATTGGGGAGTGCCCTACTGGTACTTTTGTCCTTGGACATCGGAGGGAATAGTATGGGATGTTCTCCGAAGATGCCCATCGACGCTTTCCTGGATCATTGGATGACATAAATAGGACTTGTCTAGATGTATGGCTAGGATGTCCCTGTCGTATCAGACCCGAATCGGAAGGGCATTGAGACCGAACGACCCGTGGTAGTAGTGTGGATTTGTGGGCGCTCAAGACCGGTAACCATCCCATGATAGGACATAAATCGCATTGCAGATACCCGAAAGGGGCCATTTATTGGTAGGATTGCAAATGGCTAGACTTCGGCTCACGGGCACTCAAGACCTGTGAAATGATCCGTGAGGGGACGTGAGAGCTTCCCGTCTGCTATTTGTGGATGACCAATAGGGTTGATGAGTCCAGTGGGTAATATCCGTGACTCTAGTGTGAAGGATACCGAAAAGGATCCCGAGAGGGGGGGAATGGACGTATCTGGAACTAACATGATATGACTAAGTAAATGATTTGCATTGGGCTAGGCTTTACCGTGACATGCGCCAGTACTTAGACCAAATGGTGATGTGAGAGAGTGGTGACCGAAACCCCCAACCATGGATTTGTCTGAGAGGGATGCAGGACCCAATTCCCCCCCCCCGGTGATGAGTGGCTGAGACTACCTAAAGAAGTATGGTGCTACGACTTAAAGCATGTCTACCTTAGAGACTAGCATACTTAGGGTTAGAATCATACATCATCATTGTCTCATATCATATTGCATCATGCTATGCTGTGCATCATATGATTTATGTTATTATGGAATAACTTTCCTTGCTGAGTTCTTTTGAATTCACTCATTTTTGCAACATATTTTGTTAGACTTTTCTGCAGGTACTACTACTGTTGACTGTGACGGTCAACACTTTGAGGACTAAGTTGGTGACTCATACCACTTTGGCTACGGTGACTATATCTGTGAAGGCTATCAGTTCAAGACTCATATTTGTCAGGAGTAGATCCGGCCTGGCTTAGTTTCTTATGATTATGTTATTGAGGAGACATTGTATAAGTTAGAAGAAACTGTAACTTAGTTGCTTACCTTTTTATTTTCCTTCTTTGGAGATCTGGTTGTAACCTTTACCTTATTTCGATCTACCTTCCGCACACGTTTGTAGAGTATATTTCCGCTATACTCTATAGTTGTCTTTTGATTTGGTACTTGTTATTCCGCACTTTGATGTTCTTTGTGATCCTTCTGTGATCATTTATTAACTTTTATTATTGGATTACTTGAATACCACAATTTGTTCTTGCTTTTGATTATATTATTGTGCTAATTGGATATGATTGTTCCTAAACTAGATCTATTGGGCTGTGGATCACTCCCGAGTAACCCAGATAGGGTACCCTCTGGGTGGATATTGGGCGGGATGTGACAGGGGATGCCATTGGTAGTATAGCTGTCCTCTTGGGTCTGTTGGTCAGACCCTCCAGCAGGTGTCTCCTCGTTACCGGTACTACCGGAGCCGACAAGACAATTTCTCAGTAGAACCATTCTGCAAAAGAAAGTCGATCAAATCGAGACACGAAGATTCATCAAAACTCACTTGACCATATGATTAAAATGCTCAATTCATACATAAGTTCATCAACATAATAAGCAAGTAATCAAACATTGGTCAAAATCCAAAAATTTCACCAAAAATCCAATTTTCTCACTTTCATTAGCCTTGGTCGACTGGCTGGTTGACTGTCAGTCGACCAAGCTCAACAGTAACGAGAAAATCAGGTTTTTAGCTTCATTTCTCACTTCTAACTCATTTTCTTTGTGGAGGGGCTCTGGAGAACACATTAGCAATCACTTCTAAGTAGATTCCAAGTGGTTTGAGGCTTCTACAACATCAACACAACCATCAATACTCAACCAAGTAAGGAAATTACTATTCATCATCTTCTCAATTGATTTCTTCACTTAGATTTCTCAAAATACCATGTTAAACTTGTTGTTCTAAGTTAGAAACATGTTCATGCATGCTTAGAAACATAATCCCATAGTTTACATGCAACAACAAGGCTTAAACATCAAGCAAACACAAAATCTCAACTTGCTTTCGCTAACGTAGCCGGAAATTTCCAAAATGTAGTAAAACTTCGATTTCTCCCAAACCGCTAGAAGTTTTAACACCAAATTTGATGCTACACATTCCAAATGACATGATACACATTACCATGCAATTCGTTTCAACCGATTTCAACAATATAAAAAATCCCCAAATTTAGCCTAAATGTCGAAATTCCTCTTTTCTAGCTTGCTGAATTTTCAACTTTAGGACGAGATTTCGACCGGTTTTCTTCCAACAAACTTCACAATCATGCAATTCTAAGTATTGTGCATATGTCAGTATACTCAATTTGAATTTTCCCCAAATTTGAAAATTTTCGAAAAATTTAGAAAAATTACGAAAACGCCCTTCATGTCCAATTTTGGGTAATCTTCTAACATTGACTTGTTGATCTTCTCTACAGGTATTTATACACTATGGAGAGACGAGGACGAGGTGGTAGCGCTCGAGGTAGGGTAGTAGGAGCCAGGAGAGGTAGAGGTCAAGTGCCTTTGCTGCCACGAGGGGAGGTGATCAACCGACACCGCTTCGTTACACCATTGGCCGAGTTCCTCTACGATGTATACTTTGGGCATTGTCATATAGAGTATGGTCGACCATTTCGGGTTGGAGAGTTGACGACATTTCGGATTGGGGAGAGATTCGACACTTTGGGATGGACACACCTACTTACTGAGGATTTACCGGTGTACCCAGAGTTAGTTTGGCTATTTTATAGCAACTTGACTTCATTTGTGGAGGGTCCATCTGATCAGATGGAGTTAGTGATAGTGAGTCAGATCAGAGAGACTCATATTAGATTTACTACTCGTACACTAGCAGAGATTCTCGGGGTTCCTTATTGTTCACATGCATGTGTGTGGATATCGTAAGGGGAGGATTTCAGTAGTCACATGCTTTCATACGAGTTGTACGAGGTATGTATGACACTTTGGAATGATGATAGGTGTTATCAGCCTAGGAACAGCGGCGAGATGATTCCATTGGCTAGAGTAATTGGGCAGATTGTAGAGAGGAACATCATACCGAGAGCGGGACATCATCATGTGGTTACGGTGATGGATGCCTTGCTCATCTATCGAATCTATATGGGATTCGAGATCAATCTGGCTTATATTATACAGAATGTTATGATCAAGGTTATCACGCTTCCAGGTGTTAGGAATCTTTGCTTTGGGATCCTATTGACATGCATCTTCAGGTATTTTGGAGTAGACATGGATGGTGAGGAGAGAGTTGTTGGAGGTACGGGGTATTCCATCGATACAAAGACTATTGGATTGATGCAGTTAGATCGAGTTGCCAGGTCTTCCAGTCTAGGGGACGAGTAGGAGTCCGAGGATGATGATGAGGATGTTCCAACAGAGGAACAGGCTGGGGATGACATAGGTATGTAGGATGTCGGTCCCGATGATCAAGAGATTCCTGCGCCACAGTTTGAGGTTGGGGTCCATCACAGGCTGCACAAGAGGCACCGGATCTCTATGCTCAGATGCTGTCTATGACTTCCATGATGGAGAGGATGGGGGTCAGACAAGAGTAGTTGTTCGAGAGTTTAGGAGCCAGGCAGACTCAGATATACGAGAGGATGGAGGCAAGTCAGTCACATATGTATAAGAGGCTGGAGGTGAGGCTTGCACAAATAGAGTCCAGGCAGGATCATATGCAGTCTCAGCTCACTCAGATTACTGAGGATGTCAGAGCACCCAGAGATCGACGACGATCCCCTAGATAGATAGATTGTACTAGGATTTCAGTTTATGCTTCCCATATGTAATCCGTTGTAAAACTTATTTAAGTTAATGAAAGTTACTTTTGTTTCATCTATTATTGTGCATTATTCACTTTTCTTTTTCGTTTCGTTAAGTGATGATTGTTAAATTATAATTATTGTATGTTATTTAATAATTTACTTATGCTTCATTAATCGAGTTTCTAGTCCAAGTTATCTATTATTCACTTCTAAGGATAATTGAGTCACTTTGGATCTGTGACTCGGAATGTTCTGTTATAGTTTCTGTGGTTGGGGCCTTACTTGATCTTGGGCTCTGATACCACTCTGTCACATCTACCCAGCCGGTATCCTATCTGGCATACCGGGGATGTGATTTACAGCTCGAAGATCCAGATTGAGCGGCCATGCCTCCCACATACACGATAACATAATCATGAACAATATAATCAATGTTTATAATAAGCAATAAATAGATCAAATGAATAAGAAAAGATAATCGATCAGAGTGCGGAATTATCAAGTATCAACTTCACATAAAATAATCTCAAAGAGAAAGAGTGATCAAGAGTCACTCCTTCAATAATAGTAGAAAAGTGGTTAATTAAACTTAATTACAATCAGTGTCAAAAGTAAATCCATAAGAGTTAAGGACAATATATATCCAAATATAACAGTCATCCAGGGAAATGGGGCACTATACAAAGGTTTCTTCTATCCTAATGATTGTTTCTTCATAAGTATGGATGAAGTGAACCCAGAGCGGCTGCTCCCTCACCATGGTGGGGCTAACCCTGATATGAATCATAATCCTCCTCAACACAATAATCCTGACTCTCATTGTAGCCATCACCTGAAGGGTAGTATGCGGGATCATAGCTCGGTAGAGTGCGCCATCAGAGTCTTCTACACCTGCAGAATAATCTAACAAATTGCACGAAAGGAATGAGTTCAAAAGAACTCAGCAAGGCAAGTCGTTTCATAATACACAGTTCATTCGATACAAGTCATGATATGATGCAAGATGATATGAGACAATGATGATATATGATTCTAACCCTAAGTATGCTAGTCTCTAAGGTAGACATGCTTTAAGCCATAGCACCATACTTCTTTAGGTCGTCTGTCACTCCCCCTCAATCATACAAGATATCTTGGATCTGCCGGGGTAGTTGGGTAAAGTCCTCATCAAACTATGGTTGGGGTTAAGTCACCACTCTCTCACATCACCATTGGTATAAGTACTGGCGCATGTCACGGCATATCCTAGCCCGATGCAAGTCATCTACTCAGTCGTATAATGTCAGATCCGGATACTTTCCCTACGGCACCGACCAACTCGGTTCCATATCCTTCACACTAGAGTCAGCGTATCCTATGGCACCGACCAACTCGGACTACGGACTCATCAACCCTATTGGTCATCCACAAATGGTAAACGGGAAGCTCTCACGTCCTCTCACGGGTTGGTTACCAGTCTTGAGCGCCCGTGAGCTCAGGTCTATCCATTTGCAACTCTACCAATAAATGGCCCCTTTCGAGTATCCGCAGTATGGTTCAAGTTCTCTCACGGAGTGGTTACCGGTCTTGAGCACCCATCAACCATACTCTACCACGGGTCGTTCGGTCTCAATACCCTTCCGATTCGGGTCTTATACGACAAGGAAAATCCTAACCATACACCTAGACCATCCTATGTATGTCATCCAATAACCTTAGAAAGTGCCGATGGACACCTTCGGAGAATATCTCATACTATTCCCTCCGATGTCCAAGGATAGAAGTGTCGGAAAGACACTTCCCAATCCCAAGTCATGAGTGGTCAATCACAAATTCAATCTCATCATATCATACATAATCGATGATTCATCATATAAACAAAGGCATATCATAACATGATTGATCATATACAAAATCATCAAGTATAATTAAATATGATATTCCAAATGATATGTAACATACTACTACTGATAAAATGCATATAATAGTCATGTATGGTAAAGAAGTACACATAGAAAATATATTTACTGAGTTCTCAAAGCATAAGCATGATTACATAATCAATGTACTTGAGTTAACGGCCGTCCTTACCTTAATCGAGTCGTAAATAAAACCAATGATCACCAAGAATAGTCCCAAAAATCAGTGTTGGTACCCTAGACAACATACAAGTAACATCAGAGAAGAAAACAATCGAATCGAAGATCAAACGAAGCAATTCAGCCAAGTACAGGGATGTCACCATCTCTTGGTTGACTGGCTTGGTCGACTGTCAGTCGACCAAGACTTGTTAACCATGGACAAAATTGAAGACTTGGTCCGAAACTGACCTTCCGGTGCTCCGATCGACAAGAAAGTTGGAGGGCATGATTATAACAATATGAGGATACTACACACTAAATTTCATGACGATCCAAGGGTCCAATTATAAATACCCAAATCGAAGCCTTATGTTTTATATGATAACTATCAAGAATCGAATTGGAATTGATTGGAATTGTAAAGAATGATGGGAATCAATTAAGTGAATGGTAAGAATCAAGTTAGAATCATGAATTCATAATAATCTAGCTTAACATGCATCTACATATCAGTTTTGAATAAAAAATTGGTTGAAATGGAAGGAATCAAAGTAATGAAATGTAAGCAATCCTAATTGAATCATAACATAGCAAGTATGGGGTGATGATCATGGGATTGAATGGGGAAAACTCATGGTTAATGGTTTGCAAGATTGCAGCACTTCAACCATGGTCTTAAGATCATAATTTGGTAGAAAAATGAATAGATTAGAAGAAAAATAGAAGGAATCATACCTTGAGTTGATGATTGATGTGTAATATTAATGATTCGAGTCAAAGATCTTCATAAACATCAAGAAAAGCCCAAGAGAGTGTCCAACTTCATGCTCTGAAGTGCAAATGATTAGTTTAGGTCCTCATTCACGAGTTCCAAAAAGGTAGGGGCAAAATGGGAAGTGATTTTGTAAATTTTTGAAATCCATTACTGCTGGTCGACTAGCTGGGCGACTGTTAGTCGACCAAATAGTCGACCAAGGCATGAAAGCAACTTCAGGAGTGGATTTGGAAGGCCAGACAGATCCGAATTGAGTTGGGTTTTCTCCTACGAATCAATCAACAAGTCTAGTTTCAAGAAATACCTTCGGATTGATCACGGGGGTTCCAAAAGGTGCTTCAACTAATTCAATCTTCATCGATGAACAGATTTTCACTCAACACTGACAATGTGCTCAGGTAAGGGGCATCATTGTCAATGTCCATATAGGCGCTGGATCAAGCATCGAATCTTCAACTAAGAGGGCCCACAAGTCTCTTCTACCACAACTTTGGGTCTTCGGACCTGCAATAGTATAAAATCTGGGCTCAGGGTTAGGATAAGGCCGAATTTTACAAGGACTCTCTCAATAATACCTCTGTAGATTTGATTAATAATTTCTAATCTCAGCCGTAGATCAAAATTTACTTCTTTATTTCTAAAATATTTTGGAGTTGGCCCATAATCACATCTCTAGCCCATCATGCTCGAGATTAGTCCATTTTTGCACTTGAGAAGTTGAAAAGACCTCTTCACTTATAAAATTGCATGTTTCATACCCAAAACTCCAAATATTTGCTTAAATCTTGAAAAGTCCTCAAAACAACATAAAACCCAAAGTAACTCCACCCTAAGTGTGTAAAATGCTTGCTTTATGCCCTAAGATTTCATACATAAATGTGCTCATCATTTTTCATACTTTTTTTTTTGGCTTATAAAAAGAAGAGACCTTATCTATTTCTGTAAGAATTTAGAAATAATACTCACTTTAATTTTTTAATGTTTTACATATATTTTAATTTAGATCAACTCTAAGATATTTCAATATAGCAAAGCACAAACATTACCGAAGAGATGTGCGTATTTCCATCATTAGGGCCACCAAACAATTTTTTCTTTTAAAACTTCAATTACAAGAATTAGTTCTCTTGATTCCATAAGTTTGTTCACATGATTTCAAATTCATGATAATTCTAAGTCTCTCCACACAATTTTAAATTCATGATGTTATACTTGATGTTTAATTTGAATTTCTCAACTTCAATCTTGATTTGTGTATTATTTAAATAATCAAAGCCACTGACTGGATGTCTAGGGTGTAACTTTGTCCCTTGGACCCATGGGCTTTCTTCCCAGATCCTCCAGCTGGGTTAGAAGGAATTCTCATGGTGGATAGAGAGTCTTGTTTAAGTTAAGTTTTCTGTTTGTTCCTTTGGGTTGTTTAGCCCCGTCTTTGTACCGAAAAAAAAATAAAAATAAAAATAATCAAATGCTTTCCTTTGCGTGTGAACTTTTTTTTCTTTTTTCTTTTTTTTGGTAGGGTGGCCAAAATACATATGAAACCATGTATAATTTGAATGCTTCATATCCACAAAAAACTTTATATCCAACAAATATAGATGAGACACCAGACTCAGACATATACCACATTTTTGGGCTATATTTCTTCTAGTTAGCATCCAAACTAAAATATGGTGTGGTTCCAAATGAAGCCTCTGATGCAATATTTGCTTGGTCTGATTTCAAAGGTTTGAAATTAAGAGAGAGTTGAAACCTTAAGCATTTTGTGTATGGAACTCATAGCATTTTGTGTGTTTGACTCTAAATAAAAGTTTTGGATTTTCATTAAAGGTTGGCTGTATATAGTTGTAGTGATAGTAACCTTCAAGATTGGCCTTTCACCTCTAAATAACAAGTAGTTTGGCTTCTCTTCTTTGGCCTTTCAGCTGTATGTAACACAGCTTGCCTTTTGTTTGGTCATCAATATTAAGTGTTACTTATACTTTGTTAGAAAGAAATATAAGAGAAAGACGCTACCCGGTTGCGTGGATGGTATGTTTTATTTTCTTAACATCAAATCCTTTTCAGTCATATTTAATCATCAGAATCTATGATACATGATTAAGTATCATTTAAGAATAACTATTTGTCAAGAAAACTCACTTATTTTATCTTCAGCGAAATAGAAAATATTTTCTATACCAAATGCTGTTGTATATATTCTTATTGATTCCTGTATTCAAGGATTACATGACTAGTTAAAGGTTCTCTTACCCAAATATGAACACTAATGAAACAAATAGCAACCAACTTTAGATTCCCTTTTTGGGGCAGGTGGGCTTGCAGCTTCTAATAATCCAAGAACAAGGTTTTCTTTTGCAGGGTTAAAAATTCTGATTAACTCCTTATAATCTAGCTAGATTTCATTAAATGTTAGTCAATGTGGTGGGGCATCAAATCTTGTTGTTTTTGTTGATATTACTATTTGCCAGAGGCCTAGAGTCCCAACTCTAAACTTCTATGGCTAGTTTGTGGCTTTCTTTTTTCATAAACCAAATTATCCTTGATAGTTTATATTATAAGACAATCCAGATAAACAATTGCTGTAAGATTCCCATTGCCTTTATTGGGCTGTTGCCCACTTGAATGAAAAAGAGCATCAAAGGCCATGAAAGGTTAGACAATTTGAGACCACACCCTCCCTTATTCCCAAAGCTTCTGGAGTTCCATTCTTGAGGGTAAAGTAACTTAAAGGAGGATTGAGAGACCATTCCAGCTTTTCCTTTTTAACTTTGTGCAGATGCTTTGAAGTTGAATAAGTACTGTTTAGTTTTAACTCCAAATGAAGCTAAGTTTCAATGGGATAACAGTTATACCTTGAAAATCAGACTCAAGAACATGGGGGGAAAGAAAAAAAGAAAAAGAATGAGGAAACATGACCAAAGATTTCATCTATTTCCTTACCATTTCATACAGTTTTGATCACACTAATGTCAAAATTGGACTGTGTGATGAAGAGAAGAAAGAAAAAAAAGACAAGAAGAGGAATATCAAAGCATGAGAATTGATAAATTTTTGGATCATTTTGGATCAGAAACTATGAACAGAGAAAGGGTCTTCATCAGCTAGCTAGCTCACCAACTCAGTCTTTGAAAAGACTCTTGAAGGAACTGAAAATCTAGCAGAGAATGATCTAGAGAGATTATCAGGATCAGCCCAAGCAGACCCTTGATCAAAATTCTGTGAATAAGTGTATGGATCATAAGAAAACTGAACAGGAGCTGAAGATGAATAAAAGATCTTCTTCTTCTCTTTCTTAATTCGCATCCACAACACTCTCCATCTTGGGATGCTTGATCTGGTAGCTGACATGAAATCACCGTAGTCGCCGGCTTCGATATATCTCTGGCCTAACTGGATGCTTCTATGGCCTGAACTGCACCAGTTTCCAATGTCCATGGCAAGACAAGAGCAAGGCTTCTGCTGGTGAATGGGTTTGGAAATCAAGTTCATATTCTCACTGGTAAAGACTGGGAATAAATAACAATGCATAAAGAAGTAGTAGAGAGATGGACTATAAATATACAAATAAAGTGTTTACCATCTCAAGAAGAGTAGAGCTCTTGAATGGCCTAGATTGTTTAGTTGAATATCATGACAACTTCAACTTTTGATGAGTCAACAATGACTCAAAAAGTTATCTTTCTTGGGTGAAGAGAAAAATTAATAAAGGGTTCTCTCAAAAAATTAACATCACATACGTTCATAATTGAGGAATGATTTTAAATTGTTCTTGCAGTTCCTTGACGAGAAGTCCGGATTTCTACCTCGACGGGCATGAGATCCATGTTCTCTTCACACTTCTTTACTATACATTAAAAGGGGGCTCACAATTGAATTATGACAAAAACAAATTGGGGATAAGTCTCCCTAGTGGGCCCCTCCTAATATGTGATGAAAAAGTATAAGGAGAAGTTTGAGTATAGATTTCTACCCTAACGGGTGAAAGACCCGAATCCCTTGATGAGATCACATAAAGATCTCACATGAACCCAATCAGCCAACGAGGGTTGTGATTAGTAAATGATGATACTAATTCATAATTAACCACAATAATTCAGATATCACATGGTGTTTGCATCATTAAAGTGGATTAGTGTATCATATTTGACCATGATTGAGGGATATGCATGAGCTCCAACAAAATCCTTTACCTTTCCACCTAGATTAGTGTGACAAAGAGTGTTATCTATCTTTTTATCAAAACTTTAGCTCTAATTGACCTTAGTGGTTTATGAAAACGTGTTCGGATGCAATGTCCAACCTTTTATCGCCTAAACCATATATTTACTTCAATAGATTACGGAAAGGTATCACTCTTCAAGGATTATACCATAAATATGTAGAAATGATTCTTATGCTTGTAGCCCTATTTTCCATTAATGATGAAACAAATAATGCAAATTCACAATAAATTTATGGACAATCTTGTTTATTCTTAAAATTTTTGCTTCATAAGAGTGTCTATGTCTAGACAATGATCAGACGACAATGAAAGACAACATTAACATATGGTCCTAACCGCAGCTCACAAACTATTGACCTCAAAAAAAAAAAAAGCAATTCTTTTTTCTTAGATGTCTCTTATCTAATTAAAATTCTTTTTTCTTAGATGTCTCTTATCTAATTAAAATTTAACAGCTTCGATAATCCAAACTTTCGTAAAATTTAAAAATTTACCTAAATTATTTAGGTACATAAAAGAAATAAGAAAAATAATATTAGCAATACCTGAACTACACAATCAGTGAAAAAACTCACAAGAACTTAAAAGAAGAAGATATGAGTGAAATATGAATGAAAGCATTCTCAAAAAAAATTATTACTGGTTTATTATTTTCTATTATATTCAAAAGTTGGGGAAAAAAAACTATCCTTATCAGGGCTTGAGCTGCAGTCTTCCAAAGGCAGACAATCCGCCGAAGGTTAAGTGATCTTTTGGGGCATCAGAAGCCACATGCCAGCCAGTATATCTTATCCAGTTCTGAAACAAATTAACTAAAGATACAAAAAGAGAAAAGAAGTTTTCTATTTCCCACTGTGATGCTGCATTAGATCATATGGATATAAAGTAATAATAACATATAAATACATAGTCAGTCAAAGAAGACTTCCAAGTAATATGTCTGAAGAAGTTTTTTTATTCTCAGAACTGTAAAATTAAAAAAATGGATCAAGTAATACCACAGCCATGAGTTGACTTCAATTCTTTAAGGAAAATGATTGGAAGATGAAAATAAGATATCAAGAGTGGAAACTGAACAAGTAAATGCAAGCACAGCAGTTGGTATTTGATTTCTTTGCTAGTTAAGATTTAGTGGTTTCATGCTTCTAGAGAAATTGAGGTTCAGGATTTCCTTACCTGGGTTGGTGGTTCTAAAGTCCAAAACAACCACGAAAGCTTTAAAGAAAACACTTATGTAAGCACTGATGTAGAACTTATCCTAACACTGTTTAGGTCAGCTTATGAGTTAAATATTAAAACCAGAAACCCTTCTCTTCTATTTCTCTTTTTGTTTGGGTGGGTGCCGGTGGGTACTGGGCAGGAGTTGGGTATTAGTTTATGTATGATTTGAAATAGAATGGTGTTGTGTTGAATGATGGAAGAGAATCTTGAACTGCCAACCACATGAAAAAAGCTTTTCTTTCTTTTTTTTTTTTTTTTTCTTTTTCCATTTTTGTTTATAAGCATTTGAAATCATATATATATATATATATATATTATTTAGAAATTTGAAGGAGAAATTGATGGATCCATTCACATGCTTTGTTAGTGGATATCACATGATGCACATGGAGAGAGAGATGCAGTTGCAGTCTCATATGGGGCCATGGTCAAATCAAAGGTTCCATGGCAATGAAAGTATATTGGTTCTTGAACATAAAGGATGTGTGGCCTCTAAGTGAGGGGACAATGCACACTGTATTTAGAGACCAAGCAAGTTGAGCTTTTCATGCACCAGAAGTGGGATGTTGGATATTGAGAGGCTCTCTCCACCAAACAGGTATCTATCTGTCTAATTGCAAATAAAGTAAAGATAAAGAACAGATTGGTAGGATATTAAGAATTCAATTTTGAACTATCCAAACATTTCAAGGAGACGGATAATATTGAGCTTTATTAGAATTGACATCTTAGGGGCCTTTGCTTGCTCCAATGGGAAAAGCCTGGACAGTCAGTGTGAGCACAGAATTGAGTCATGTTTGCAACATGAAGCAGAAATTCCAGTATTTTTGTCAATCAAGCATCGAATTATGATCCTTCAATGAAAAAAATGCTCTAGGTTCAACTGCATGTAGGGACAAGAGGTTTACCATTCCAAAGTCTTATGTAATGTTGATGGATACTAATCCTTAGGGGAAGACATAAATGATAACATTCATAAAGTTAGACATCCTTTGCATTACATATAAGAGTCTACTAAGTTATTCTCTAAATTTTGCAAGTTCATCAATAGAGCTACTAAATTGCATTTGAATCACAACCCTGAAAAAAGCTAACATAGAAGATTTAGCAAGAACCCTAGACGAACTAACGTTCCAATAATCGTTGCAAATTCTCTCCTCAGATTAAAAATATCATTCAGACTAAAATTTCAATATCTGCAGCTAATTTCCCAAAAAGTCAAGTGCATTGGAATCAAAGGTGAGGATGAACCTAATTTACAAAAATATATATAAAAAAAAGAGGGTGTACAGTGAAAGGCTTACCTGCACATCGGAATCCAGCACCAAAATGATTGGTTCTCTACTGCTACATTCTTCCTCAACCTCAACTGCGGACTCAAGTATTAGTTTGTGAGTCAAGCTAGACTTTCTTTTAAAATTCACACTGGTGGCAGTCAAGGAACCAGATATTTCTTCACAACATCCACCCACTCCAAAGTAGCCATTATATACGAGCAACTGAGAAACACATGCTTCGAGAAGGAGAGAGAAGCTCTGCAATTCAAACCACTCTAAAATCAAGGAGTGGAGGAGAGAAGCTCTGCAATTCCTATCCTTGGTTCTTCCGCCTTCTTCTTTTCCCCTGCATGGTGCAGGATCTAACCGATCTATCTTGAAAATCTCCCTCTAGAGATTTGTTTTTGCGGCTCAATTTCTTCGGACTGAGAACTAAGGCCACTCTACACTATCTCCTCCTTTACTGCTGCATGTTCTTCACTCTCAATGGGTCTCTGCTGTGCGAATTGAACTATAGCTTCAAGCAATTCCAGAACTCGAGCTGAGAAGAGAATGAACAGAGAAAACCTCTGCAAAGAAACTATAACAGCGTACTCCACTTGTTTCTTTTGGAACCAATTATAGTTTCTGCTCTTCGCTTTTTCCAGATCAAGGATGCATGATAGTCAAGAGTCCTCTTCTATGGATATAAATCTTTTCTGAAGCTGTAGGCTGAACTATTATCTGCAATCTTGATCTCTTCTAGCCTCTTTACCATTCCTGCATATAAGAATCAACCGATTTCTTCTCTTGCTTCTTCTGAGGTCAATTGATTCAATAGATCAGCTACATCCATCAAAGCTTGGCATATTCAAACACTTGCCTGCATGAAGCAAACTAAGCGGATAAGAAAATCCGTTACCTCACCAGATCTCATCTTCCATCAAAACAGACTCCATGCGTGGATTCAGGGGCTGGCACAATAATAGACTCTATTCTGTTGCTATTCATATTTGCTGTCAAATTAAAATTGCTTGGATATCACATCAGCTGCAAGTAAGTCGTTTCACCTCTTCTTCTGAATTTACACTCCTTCCAACATAATCTCTTTGTCAACCTAATTGGAGGGACGATCAGTTGAAGAGAAGAGACGGACAGCCCCTTATTTTACCAAGAGATTATTCTACATTGGTGAATTCTTCTCATACAGCAGCATTCTATATATCTTTCTTCTATGGTTTTTCCTTCTCGAAGACAATTAGCAGTTTGCATGTTCTTGCATCTATCAAGAGCAGATCCTTCTATGTATCTCTTCCTTTTGCATTCATCAGATACAAGTCATTGTTTCACAGATTCACAGTGAAGCTGAAGTACGTGATCTCTGGGTTTCAGTTTTTCACCATAAACAGAAGACTTTCATTATGTTTTGTGACACATTGAAGACTTTGTATTCTCCTTATTGTCCTTCATCTACTTCCTCTCCCCTCTCATATGATAGATTGGCTTCTGATTATGCAAATCTTCTTACTCCTGTTCTTCTATTCGAGAAAATTTTATTTTCTAGTGGAACGCTGCATGTTATCTATGAGACTATCGAGTTTTCTCTCTTGGGCTGGGTTGTTGCCGATATTGCAGTCACATGGATCTTCTCAAATTCACCTCCAAAGTTATAATTTCCTCCGTAGAAATGAATCGATTTTGCTTGGATCATTATCTCAACCTTGAACGATTAGAGGACGCAGGCAAGCAGTTTCTAGAGGGTATGACTAATTTGATTTGCTCAGAGGCGCTGGCCTTGCAAGGCCATTGGTGAAGAAATGAAAGCTATATCTCTCAACTGTAGAAGATTGGGTCGATCCTTTATTCAAAAAGAGCTTAAAGTCTTAATTTGCAAGAACAAACCCACCTTTGTTTTTCTATCTGAAGTCAAGTCAGTTTCTGTTGATATTAGTAAGTTGTGTAAGCAATGGGGCTTCAACAAGCATGTTTTGGTCCGGCGAAGGGTAAAGCGGGGGGACTTGTTCTCTATTGTAGTGATTGTATGCAAGTTGATGTTATATGGTTTTCGCAGTGGTGTGTACATCTTATGTGTGGTGATTCTACTAATATATTGGATTTTACTTGTGTATATTTGAGTTTGGTCCTCTCTACTCAAAAGTATCAGTGGCAAACCCTGGAAAATCTGGCATCCTTTATTGATAAGCCATGGGTAATTGGTGGAGATTGGAATTCGTATTTGTCCTCAACATATAGGCAAGGAGGTAGACCCATCCCAGACGCGCTCCTTCATCCAATGCAACATTTTACCAATACTTTCAATATGATTAGTATTCCAGCAGATGGGCCCAAATTCACATGGACCAACAAACAAAAAGGTACTAACTGTATTGAAGGACTTTTAGACCAAGACCGCGAAGAACATACAACACCAAATCAGAGTCAGAAACTGGACAATTTGCAAGAGTGAGGGCATCAACAATCTTCTTGACTTGAAGAAGATACTCAGAAACACTAGCAGAGCCCTTCTTGACACTATGGAGTTGCATCTTTAACTGCATAACGCGTGCTTGAGAAGCAGAGGCATACGTATCAGCAAGAACCTTCCAAACTGCAAAGGAAGTAGGAACGTTAACCACCTGAGAGTGAACAACTTCTGACAGAGACAAAAGAATCCAACTAAGCAACGCTTGATCTTGACGCTGCCAGAGAAAAAAAACGCCGGATTAGGAATCGGAGCTGTAGAAGAAGACTCCAGAAACGGTGGTGGACAGATGGATGTGCCATCAATAAAACCGGTGAGATCGAACGTCTTCAACAGAGGAATAAATTGAGACCGCCAGACCAGATAGTTGGTTGACGAAAGTTTGATCGAAAGGAAATGATGCACCGTGTTGAAGGAGAGAGATGGTGAAGTTGCAGGAGGTTGAAGAGAAGAAGCTGAGGGATCAGACACCATGAGAAGAAAAACAAGAAAAAGATGAACAGATCCAAACCAAGAAACGAAGATATGCAGAAGTCCTAAGCCAAGATCAAGAATCGCTGAAATAGGAGCAGACATAAAATCATTAAACCTTGTCAATCTAACTTTCAGCTCTTCAAAATTCTTCTCGCAAGCTTTAGTCCAAACGAACTTCTCTTCCTTTCTAGTTAGCTTAGTCATAGGGGTAGCCAACTTAGAAAAGTTCTCAATAAATCTCCGATATTATCCTGCTAATCCAAGGAAACTTCTTATCTCAGTCACGATCTTCGGTCTTTCCCAATCGGTAACAGTTTGCACTTTTTTCGGGTCAACACAGATACCTTCGGCTAAAACAACATGGCCAAGAAACACAACTCTCGAGAGCCAAAAGTCACACTTGCTAAACATAGCATAGAGTTTCTTTTCTCTCAACCTTTGCAATGTGAAGTTCAGGTGTTTCACATGCTCTTCCTCACTCTTCGAGTAGATCAAGATGTCATCAATGAAAACGATTACAAACTTATCGAGCACATCGTGAAACACCCGGTTCATGAGGTCCATGAACACGGCAGGAGTATTCGTTAAACCAAAAGGCATAACTTTAAAGTCATAATGTCCATACCTTGTTCTGAACGTCGTCTTAAAGATATCACTTGACTTCACTTTCAACTGGTGATACCCAGACCTTAAGTCAATCTTTGAGAACACAGCCGTGCCTTTCAACTGATCAAACAGATCATCAATCCGGGGCAGTGGGTATCTATTCTTGATCATCAACTTGTTGAACTCCCGGTAGTCAATGCACAAACGCATACTACCGTCTTTCTTCTTCACGAACAAGACCGGAGCTCCCCAGGGCGATACACTTGGCTGCACAAAACCTCTATCCAGGAGTTCATTCAGCTGTGTCTGCAACTCCTCTAGCTCAAGAGGCGCCATCCTATATGGAGCCTTAGACACCAGAGACGCTCCAGGAGTCAAGTCTATGGAGAACTCAACCTCTCTATCAGGGGGTAGTCTTGATAGATCGTCTGGAAACACATCAGTAAAGTTACAAGCAACTCTAACATCTTCAAGTCTCTTCTCTTTCTTGACCTTGCTTCCAGATGAAGCATCATCCACCAAAGTGTGAACTTGCATTAAAGCGGTCAAGGTCTTCTTGCTCACTCTTCCTCTCTTGCCTTGGAACTCAAAAACTGAATTCCCTTCCAATCGAAACTGAATCTTCTTCGAAGAGCACAAGATCATAGCGTTGTAGGATGTCAACCAATCAATTCCCAAGATCACGTCGAAATCCCTCATATCAAACAACACTAGATTTGCCTTCAAGTTCAAACCACAAACAAAAATAGGACATTCCTCTAACACTTTATCTAGTTTAATGGCAGACCCAACAGGGATACAAATTGACAAACAACTAGATAAACATCTGGGTGTTAGGTTAGTCTTCACAGCAAAAGTAGATGAAATGAATGAATGAGATGCACCCGTATCAAACAACATAAATGCTGGAAAAGAAGCGACTAACAATGTACCTGTTACAACTTCATGGCAAGGGTCCTGCTTAGTACCAGATATGCTAAATACTATGCCAGAAGGAGGGGCAGGGGAAGAAACAGGAGCAGAAGCGCTTCTCATGATAGGAGCAGAAACACCAGGCAAGGCAGACTTCTTCAGACAAGAGTGAGCAAAATGTCCGGGCTGCTTACAAAGGAAGCACACAATATCTCTTTGTCCCATAGAAGTGGCTACCATAGGGGGTCTCTGAAATGCAGGCCGAGGTAAACCATGCCAGGGCGAGGGGGCTGCACAAATCTGTAGGTTGAGCTCCACTAGGTTGGCCACGAGGACCCACATGAGTGGCACTGAAACTCTGACCCACACTCCTAGGCTGGAAGGCAGGAGTGGGATATGGTGAAGTCCTCACAAATTGACGCTCGGTGAGATCCACAAGACCGGGATGTCTAGGCTGCCAAGGTCTCTGAACACGCGCATTTTCTCTTTCAGCTTCTTCCAACTTCTTTGCATTCTGAACCACCTGGGCATAACTCTCAAGAGGGAGAAGGGTGAGGTATGTCTTTAAAGATGGTCACAGTCCTTTGAAGAATTTCTTTGCCTTTGCGTTGTCAGGTTTTATCGAATCAGGGGCGAAAAAGAACAACTCTTCAAACTTCTGCTGGTAGTTCCAGCACAGAAAGGGAACCTTTGGCCAATGCCATAAACTCTGTCTCCTTGTCATCCTTCACTGCCTCGGGAAAATAGTTCTTACAGAAGGCTTCCTTAAATACTTCCCATGAGACAACACCAGCATGGAGGGTTTCCAGAATAGGGCGAGAAGAAGTCCACCATGCATCCGCATCCTGCTGAAGCTTCTGCTCGGCGAAGAGTACTTTCTGTGCATCCGTACACTGCAAATGCCGGAAGGCCTTTTCTAGTTTCCTTAGCCATCTATTAGGGAACTAAACTTCCTTTGATACACCAGTGAAGGATGGCACCTGCAGTTTTAAGAAGCTCTCCATTAGTCTGGTGTGCAGGGTTCCAGTGAACCTCTCCACATACGGGGCCGCCTTGCCGGGGTTACCATGCCCACCTACACGGTTCTCCTCCCGAAGATTCACAAAACCAGCCATCATCTGATTGAACTGAGTTTGATGTTGTTGCATCATGTTTGTCATGACGCTTGCAATGTCCTTGAAGCTTCCAATATCAAGGGCATTGGGGGTGCCATTGGTAGTATGGCTGTCCTCTTGGGTCTGTTGGTCAGACCCTCCAGCAGGTGTCTCCTCGTTACCGGTACTACCGGAACCGACAAGACGATTTCTCAGTAGAACCATTCTGCAAAAGAAAGTCGATCACATCGAGACACGAAGATTCATCAAAACTCACTTGACCATATGATTAAAATGCTCAATTCATACATAAGTTCATCAATATAATAAGCAAATAATCAAACATTGGTCAAAATCCAAAATTTTCACCAAAAATCCAATTTTTCTCACTTTCATTAGCCTTGGTCGACTGGCTGGTCCACTGTCAGTCGACCAAGCAGTCGACCAAGCTCAACAGTAACTAGAAAATCAGGTTTAAAGCTTCATTTCCACTTCATTTCTCACTTATAACTCATTTTCCTTGTGGAGGGGCTCTGGAGAACACATTAGCAATCACTTCTAAGTAGATTCCAAGTGGTTTGAGGCTTCTACAACATCAACACAACCATCAATACTCAACCAAGTAAGGAAATTACTATTCATCATCTTCTCAATTAATTTCTTCACTTAGATTTCTCAAAATACCATGTTAAACTTGTTGTTCTAAGTTAGAAACATGTTCATGCATGCTTAGAAACATAATCCTATAGTTTACATGCAACAACAAGGCTTAAACATCAAGCAAACACAAAATCTCAACTTGCTTTCGCTAACGTAGCCGAAAATTTCCAAAATTTAGTAAAACTTCGATTTCTCCCAAACCGCTAGTAGTTTTAACACCAAATTTTATGCTACACATTCCAAATGACATGATACACATTACCATGCAATTCGTTTAAACCGATTTCAACAATATAAAAAATCCCCAAATTTAGCCTAAACGTCGAAATTCCTCTTTTCTAGCTTGTTGAATTTTCAACTTTAGGACGCGATTTTGACCGGTTTTCTTCCAACAAACTTCACAATCATGCAGTTCTAAGTATTGTGCATATGTCAGTATACTCAATTTGAATTTTCCCCAAATTTAAAAATTTTCAAAAAATTACGAAAACGCCCTTCATGTCCAATTTTGGGTAATCTTCCAACATTGACTTGTTGATCTTCTCTACAGGTATTTATACACTATGGAGAGATGAGGACGAGGTGGTCGCGCTCGAGGTAGGGTAGTAGGAGCTAGGAGAGGTAGAGGTCAGGTGCCTTTGCTGCCACGAGCAGAGGTGATCGATTGACACCGCTTCGTTACACCATTGGCCAAGTTCCTCTACGAGGTATACTTTGGGCATTGTCACATAGAGTATGGTCGACCATTTCGGGTCGGAGAGTTGACGACATTTTGGATTGGGGAGAGATTCGACACTTTGGGATGGACACACCTACTTACTGAGGATTTACTGGTGTACCCAGAGTTAGTTCGGCTATTTTACAGCAACTTGACTTCATTTGTGGAGGGTTTAGCTGATCAGATGGAGTCAGTGATAGCGAGTCAGATCAGAGAGACTCAAATTGATTTACTACTCGTACACTAGCAGAGATTCTCGGGGTTCCTTATTGTCCACATGCATGTGTGTGGATATCAGTAGGGGAGGATTTCAGTAGACACATGCTTCCATATGAGTTGTATTAGGTATGTATGACACTATAGGTGTTATCAACCTAGGAACAGCGGCGAGATGATTCCATTGGCTAGAGTCATTGGGCGGATTGTAGGGAGGAACATCATACCAAGAGCGGGACATCATCATGTGGTTACAGTGATGGATGCCTTGCTCATCTATCAGATCTATATGGGATTCGAGATCGATCTGGCTTATATCATACAGAATGTTATGATCGAGGTTGTCACGCATCCGGGTGTTAGGAATCTTTGCTTTGGAATCCTATTGACACGCATCTTCAGGTATTTTGGAGTAGACCTGGATGGTGAGGAGAGAGTTGTTGGACGTGCGGGGTATTCCATCGGTACGAGGACTATTGGATTGATGCAGTTAGATCGAGTTGCCAGGTCTCCCAGTCTAGGGGACTAGTTGGAGTCCGAGGATGATGATGAGGATGTTCCAGAAAAGGAACAGGCTGGGGATGACATAGGTATGCAGGATGTCGGTCCCGATGATCAGGAGATTCCTGCGCCACAGTTTGAGGTTGGGGGTCCATCACAGGCTGCACCAAAGGCACCGGATCTCTATGCTCAGATGCTGTCTATGACTTTCATGATGGAGAGGATGGGGGTCAGATAGGAGCAGTTGTTTGAGAGTTTAGGAGCCAGGCAGACTCAGATATACGAGAGGATGGAGGTGAGTCAGTGACATATGTATGAGAGGCTGGAGGTGAGGCTTGCACAGATAGAGTCCAGGCAGGATCAGATGCAGTCTCAGCTCACTTAGATTACTGAGGATGTCAGAGCACTCAGAGATCGACGACGATCCCCTAGATAGATAGATTGTACTAGGACTTCAGTTTATGCTTCCCATATGTAATCCATTGTAAAACTTATTTAAGTTAATGAAAGTTACTTTTGTTTCATCTATTATTGTGCATTATTCACTTTTCTTTTTCGTTTCGTTAAGTGATGATTGTTAAATTATAATTATTGTATGTTATTCAATAATTTACTTATGCTTCATTAATCGGGTTTCTAGTTCGAATTATCTATTATTCACTTCTAAGAATAATTGAGTCACCTTGGATCTGTGACTCGGAATGTTTCGTTATTGTTTCTGTGGTTGGGGCCTTACTTGATCTTGGGCTCTGATTCCACTCTGTCACATCCACCCAGCCAGTATCCTATCTGGCATACCCGGGATGTGATCCACAGCCTGAAGATCCAGATTGAGCGGCCATGCCTCCCACATACACGATAACATAATCATGAACAATATAATCAATGTTTAAAGTAAGCAATAAATAGATCAAATGAATAAGAAAAGATAATCGATTAGAGTGCGGAGTTATCAAGTATCAACTTCACAGAAAAATAATCTCAAAGAGAAAGAGTGATCAGGAGTCACTCCTTCAATAATAGCGGAAAAGTGGTTAATTAAACTTAATTACAATCAGTATCAAGAGTAAATCCATAAGAGTTAAGGACAATATATATCCAAATATTTAACAGTCATCCAGGGAAATGGGGCACTACACAAAGGTTTCTTCTATCCTAATGATTGTTTCTTCATAAGTATGGATGAAGTGAACCTAGCGCGGCCGCTCCCTCACCATGGTGGGGGTAACCCTGGTATGAACCATAATCCTCCTCGGCACAATAATTCTGACTCTCATTGTAGCCATCACCCGAAGGGTAGTATGCGGGATCATAGCTCGGGTCGTATAGTGCGCCATCAAAGTCTTATACACCTGCAGGATAATCTAACAAATTGCACAAAAGGAATGAGTTCAAAAGAACTCAACAAGGCAAGTCGTTTCATAATACACAGTTCATTCAATACAAGTCATGATATGATGGAAGATGATATGAGACAATGATGATATATGATTCTAACCCTAAGTGTGCTAGTCTCTAAGGTAGACATGCTTTAAGCCATAGCACCATACTTCTTTAGGTCGTCTGTCACTCCCCCTCAATCATACAAGATATCTTGGGTCTGCCGAGGTAATTGGGTAAAGTCCTCATCAAACCATGGCTGGGGTTAAGTCACCACTCTCTCACATCACCATTGGTATAAGTACTGGCGCATGTCACAGCATAGCCTAGCCCAATGCAAGTCATCTACTCAGTCGTATCATGTCAGATCCGGATACTTTCCCTATGGCACCGACCAACTCGGTTTCGTATCCTTCACACTAGAGTCAGCGTATCCTATGGCACCGACCAACTCGGACTACGGACTCATCAACCCTATTGGTCATCCACAAATGGTAAACGGGAAGCTCTCACGTCCTCTCGCGGGTTGGTTACCGATCTTGAGCGCCCGTGAGCCTAGGTCTATCCATTTTCAACCCTACCAATAAATGACCCCTTTCGGGTATCCGCAGTATGGTTCAAGCCCTCTCACGGAGTGGTTACCGGTCTTGAGCACCCATCAACCATACTTTACCACGGGTCGTTCGATCTCAATACCCTTCGGGTCTGATACGACAAGGAAAATCCTAACCATACACCTAGACCATCCTATGTATGTCATCCAATAACCCGAGAAAGTGTCGATGGACACCTTCGGAGAATATCCCATACTATTGCCTCCGATGTCCAAAGACAAAAGTGTTGGAAGGACACTTCCCAATCCCAAGTCATACGTAATCAATCACAAATTCAATCTCATCATATCATACATAATCGATGATTTATCATATAAACAAAGGCATATCATAACATGATTGATCATATGCTAAATCATCAAGTATAATTAAACATGATATTCCGAATGATATGTAACATACTACTACTGATAAAATGCATATAATAGTCATGTATGGTAAAGAAGTACACATAGGAAATATATTTACTGAGTTCTTAATGCATAAGCATGATTACATAATCAATGTACTTGAGTTAACGACCGTCCTTACCTTAATCGAGTCGTAAATAAAACCAATGATCACCAAGAATAGTCCCAAAAATCAGTGTTGGTACCCTAAACAACATACAAGTAACATCAGAGAAGAAAACAATCGAAGCGGAGGTCAAACAAAGCAATTCGGCAAAGTACAGGGATGTTACCATCTCTTGGTTGACTGGCTTGGTCGACTGTCAGTCGACCAAGGCAGTCGATCAAGACTTGTTAACCATGGACAGAATTGAAGACTTCGTCCGAAACTAACCTTCCGGTGCTCCGATCGACACGAAATTTTGAGGGCATGATTATAACAATATGAGGATACTACACACTAAATTTCATGACGATCCAACGGTCCAATTATAAATACCGAAATCAAAGCCTTATGTTTTATATGATAACTATCAAGAATCGAATTGGAATTGATTGGAATTGTAAAGAATGATGGGAATCAATTAAGTGAATGGTAAGAATCAAGTTAGAATCATGAATTCATAATAATCTAGCTTAACATGCATCTACATATCAGTTTTGAATAAGAAATAGGTTGAAATGGAAGGAATCAAAGTAATAAAATGTAAGCAATCCTAATTGAATCATAACATAGCAAGAATGGGGTGATGATCATGGGATTGAATGGGGAAAACTCATGGTTAAGTGTTTGCAAGGTTGCAGCACTTCAACCATGGTCTTAAGATCATAATTTGGTAGAAAAATGAATAGATTAGAAGAAGAATAGAAGGAATCATACCTTGAGTTGATGATTGATGTGTAATACTAATGATTGGAGTCAAAGATCTTCATAAACATCAAGAAAAGCCCAAGAGAGTGTCCAACTTCATGCTCTGGAGTGCAAATGATTAGTTTAGGTCCTCATTCACGAGTTCCAAAAAGGTAGGGGCAAAATGGGAAGTGATTTTGTAAATTTTCGAAATCCATTACTGCTGGTCGACTGTCAGTCGACCAAGGCATGACAGCAACTTCAGGAGTGGATTTGGAAGGCCAGACAGATCCGAATTGAGTTGGTTTTCTCCTACAAGTCAATCAACAAGTCTAGTTTCAAGAAAAACCTTCGGATTGATCACAGGGGTCCAAAAGGTGCTTCAACTAATTCAATCTTCATCGATGCGCAGATTTTCACTCAACACTGACAATGTGCTCAGGTAAGGGGCATCATTGTCGATGTCCATAGGTTCTGGATCAAGTATCAAATCTTCAACTAAGAAGGCCCACAAGTCTCTTCTACCACTACTTCGGGTCTTCGGACCTGCAATAGTATAAAATCCGGGCCAGGTCAGGGTTAGGATAATGCCGGATTTTACAAGGACTCTCTCAATAATACCTCTGTAGATTTGATTAATAATTTCTAATCTCAGCTGTAGATCAAAATTTACTTTTTTATTTCTAAAATATTTTGGAGTTGGCCCATAATCACATCTCTAGCCCATCAAACTCCATATCAGTTCATTTTTGCACTTGAGAAGTTGAAAAAACCTCTTGACTTATAAAATTGCATGTTTTATACCCAAAATTCCAAATATTTGCTTAAATCTTGAAAAGTCCTCAAAACAACATAAAACCCAAAGTAACTCCACTCTAAGTGTGGAAAATGCTTGCTTTATGCCCTAAAATTTCATACATAAATGTGCTCATCATTTTTCGTACTTTTTTTTTTTTTTTGGCTTATAAAAAGAAGAGACCTTATCTGTTTCTGTAAGAATTTAGAAATAATACTCACTTTAATTTTTTAATGTTTTACATATATTTTAATTTAGATCAACTCTAAGATATTTCAATATAGCAAAGCACAAACATTACCGAAGAGATGTGTGTATTTCCATCATTAGGGCCACCAAACAATTTTTTTTCTTTTAAAACTTCAATTACAAGAATTAGTTCTCTTGATTTCATAAGTTTGTTCAGATGATTTCAAATTCATGATAATTCTAAGTCTCTCCACACAATTTTAAATTCATGACGTTATATTTAATTTTTAATTTTGAATTTGTCAACTTCAATCTTGATTTGTGTATTATTTAAATAATCAAAACCGCTGACTGGATGTCTAGGGTGTAACTTTGTCCTTTGGACCCATAGACTTTCTTCCCAGATCCTCCAGCTGGGTTAGAAAGAATTCTCATGGTGGATAGTCTTGTTTAAGTTAAGTTTTCTATTTGTTCCTTTGGGTTGTTTAGCCCCGTCTTTGTACCGAAAAAAAATAAAAATAAAAATAATCAAATGCTTTCCTTTGCGTGTGAACTTTTTTTTCTTTTATCTTTTTTTGGTAGGGTGGCCAAAATACATATGAAACCATGTATAATTTGAATGCTTCATATCCACAAAAAACTTTATATCCAACAAATATAGATGAGACACCAAACTCAGACATATACCACATTTTTGGGCTATATTTCTTCTAGTTAGCATCCAAACTAAAATATGGTGTGGTTCCAAATGAAGCCTCTGATGCAATATTTGCTTGGTCTGATTTCAAAGGTTTGAAATTAAGAGACAGTTGAAACCTTAAGCATTTTGTGTATGGAACTCATATCATTTTGTGTTTGACTCTAAATAAAAGTTTTGGATTTTCATTAAAGGTTGGCTGTATATAGTTGTAGTGATAGTAACCTTCAAGATCGGCCTTTCACCTCTAAATAACAAGTAGTTTGGCTTCTCTTCTTTGGCCTTTCAGCTCTATGTAACACAGCTTGCTTTTTGTTTGGTCATCAATATTAAGTGTTACTTATACTTTGTTAGAAAGAAATAAAAGAGAAAGACGCTACCGGTTGCGTGGATGGTATGTTTTATTTTCTTAACATCAAATCCTTTTCAGTCATATTTAATCATCAGAATCTATGATACATGATTAAGTATCATTTAAGAATAACTATTTGTCAAGAAAACTCACTTATTTTATCTTCAGCGAAATAGAAAATATTTTCTATACCAAATGCTGTTGTATATATTCTTATTGATTCCTGTATTCAAGGATTACATGACTAGTTAAAGGTTCTCTTACCCAATTATGAATACTAATGAAACAAATAGCAACCAACTTTGGATTCCCTTTTTGGGGCAGGTGGGCTTGCAGCTTCTAATAATCCAAGAACAAGGTTTTCTTTTACATGGTTAGAAATTCTGATTAACTATAATCTAGCTAAATTTCATTAAATGGTACTCAATGTGGTGGGGCATCAAATCTTGTTGTTTTTGTTGATATTACTATTTGTCAGTGGCCCAGAGGTCCCAACTCTAAACTTTTATGGCTAGTTTGTGGCTTTCTTTTTTCATAAACCAAATTATCCTTGATAGTTTATATTATAAGATAATCCAGATTAACAATTGCTGTAAGATTCCCATTGCCTTTATTGGGCTGTTGCCCACTTGAATGAAAAAGAGCATCAAAGGCCATGAAAGGTTAGACAATTTCAGACCACACCCTCCCTTATTCCCAAAGCATCTGGGGTTCCATTCTTGAGGGTAAAGTAACTTAAAGGAGGATTGAGAGACCATTCCAGCTTTTCCTTTTTAACTTTGTGCAGATGCTTTGAAGTTGAATAAATACTATTTAGTTTTAACTCCAAATGAAGCTAAGTTTCAATGGGATAACAGTTATACCTTGAAAATCAGACTCAAGAACATGGGGGGAAAGAAAAAAAGAAAAAGAATGAGGAAAAATGACCAAAGATTTCATCTATTTACCATTTCATACAGTTTTGATCACACTAATGTCAAAATTGGACTCTGTGATTAAGAGAAGAAAGAAAAAAAAGACAAGAAGAGGAATATCAAAGCATGAGAATTGATAAATTTTTGGATCATTTTGGATCAGAAACTATGAACAGAGAAAGGGTCTTCATCAGCTAGCTAGCTCACCAGCTCAGTGTTTGAAAAGACTCTTGAAGGAACTGAAAATCTAGCAGAGAATGATCTAGAGAGATTATCAGGCTCAGCCCAAGCAAACCCTTGATCAAAATTCTGTGAATATGTGTATGGATCATAAGAAAACTGAACAGGAGCTGAAGATGAATAAAAGATCTTCTTCTCTTTCTTAATTCTCATCCACAACACTCTCCATCTTGGGATGCTTGATCTGGTAGCTGACATGAAATCACCGTAGTCGCCCGCTTCGATATATCTCTGGCCTAACTGGATGCTTCTATGGCCTGAACTGCACCAGTTTCCAATGTCCATGGCAAGACAAGAGCAAGGCTTCTGCTGGTGAATGAGTTTGGAAATCAAGTTCATATTCTCACTGGTAAAGACTGGGAATAAATAACAATGCATAAAAGAAGTAGCAGAGAGGTGGACTATAAATATACAAATAAAGTGTTTACCATCTCAAGAAGAGTAGAGCTCTTGAATGGCCTAGATTGCTTAGTTGAATATCATGACAACTTCAACTTTTGATGAGTCAACAATGACTCAAAAAGCTATCTTTCTTGGGTGAAGAGAAAAATTAATAAAGGGTTCTCTCAAAAAATTAACATCACATACGTTCATAATTGAGGAAAGATTTTAAATTGCTCTTGTAGTTCCTGACGAGAAGTCCGGATCTTCTACGTCGACGGGCATGAGATCCATGTTCTCTTCACACTTCTTTACTATACATTAAAAGGGGGCTCACAATTGAATTATGACAAAAACAAATTGGGGATAAGTCTCCCTAGTGGGCCCCTCCTAATATGTGATGAAAAAGTATAAGGAGAGGTTTGAGTATAGATCTCTACCCTAACGGGTGAAAGACCCGAATCCCTTGATGAGATCACATAAAGATCTCACATGAACCCAATCAGCCAATGAGGGTTGTGATTAGTAAATGATGACACTAATTCATAATTAACCACAATAATTCAGATATCACATGGTGTTTGCATCATTAAAGTGGATTAGTGTATCATATTTGACCATGATTGAGGGATATGCATGAGCTCCAACAAAATCCTTTACCTTTCCACCTAGATTAGTGTGACAAAGAGTGTTATCTATCTTTTTATCAAAACTTTAGCTTGAATTGACGTTAGCGGTTTATGAAAACATGTTCGGATGCAATGTCCAACCTTTTATCGCCTAAACCATATATTTACTTCAATAGATTACAGAAAGGTATCAGTCTTCAAGGGTTATACCATAAATATGTAGAAATGATTCTTATGCTTGTAGCCCTATTTTCCATTAATGATGAAACAAATAATGCAAATTCACAATAAATTTATGGACAATCTTGTTTATTCTTGAAATTTTTGCTTCATTAGAGTGTTTATGTCCAGACAATGATCAGACGACAATGAAAGACAACATTAACATATGGTCATAACCGCAGTTCACAAACTATTGACTTTAAAAAAAAAAAGCAATTCTTTTTTCTTAGAAGTCTCTTATCTAATTAAAATTAAACAGCTTCAACAATCCAAACTTTCATAAAATTTAAAATTTACCTAAATTATTTAGGTACATAAAAGAAATAAGAAAACTAATATTAGCAATACCTCAACTACACAATCAGTGAAAAAACTGACAAGAACTTAAAAGAAGAAGATATGAGTGAAATATGAATGAAAACTTTCTCAAAAAAAAAAAAATTTATTATTACTGGTTTTTTATTTTATATTATATTCAAAAGTTGAAAAAAAAAAAAAAACAAACAAACAAACAAACCAACCTTATCAGGGCTTGAGCTGCAGTCTTCCAAAGGAGAGAATCCGCCGAAGGTTAAGTGATCTTTTGGGGCATCAGAAGCCACATGCCAACCAGTATATCTTATCCAGTTCTGAAACAAATTAACTAAAGATACAAAAAGAGAAAAGAAGTTTTCTCTTTGCCACTGTGATGCTGCATTCATATGGATATAAAGTAATAATAACATATAAATACATAGTCAGTCAAAGAAGACTTCCAAGTAATATATCTGAAGAAGTTTTTTTATTCTCAGAACTGTAAAATTAATAAAAATGGATCAAGTAATACCACAGGCTTGAGTTGACTTCAATTCTTTAAGGAAAATGATTGGAAGATGAAAATAAGATATCAAGAGTGGAAAGTGAACAAGTAAATGCAAGCACAGCAGTTGGTATTTGATTTCTTTGCTAGTTAAGATTTAGTGGTTTCATGCTTCTAGAGAAATTGAGGTTCAGGATTTCCTTACTTGGGTTGGTGGTTCTAAAGTCCAAAACAACCACGAAAGCTTTAAAGAAAACACTTATGTAAGCACTGATGTAGAACTTATCCTAACACTGTTTAGGTCAGCTTATGAGTTAAATATTAAAACCAGAAACCCTTCTCTTCTATTTCTCTTTTTGTTTGGGTGGGTGCCGGTGGGTACTGGGCAGGAGTTGGGTATTAGTTTATGTATGATTTGAAATAGAATGGTGCTGTGTTGAATGATGGAAGAGAATCTTGAACAGCCAACCACATGTGAAAAGCTTCTTCTTTTTTCATTTTTGTTTATAAGCATTTGAAATCATATATATATATTATTTACAAATTTGAAGAAGAAATTGATGGATCCATTCACATGCTTTGTTAGTGGATATCACATGATGCACATGGAGAGAGTGAGAGACGCAGTTGCAGTCTCATATGGGGCTATGGTCAAATCAAAGGTTCCATGGCAATGAAAGTTTCTTGGTTCTTGAACATAAAGGATGTGTGGCCTCTAAGTGAGGGGACAATGCACTGTATATTCAGTGAGGAAAAGGGGGGGTTGAGGGGCCAAGGAAGTTGATTTTTTCAAGCATCAAAGGGGGGGGTGGGGGTTGGGGGGGGGGGGGCCCACCAAAAAATGTTTTTTTGTTTAATAAAAAAAAAAAAAAAAAAAAAAAAAAGGTTGGGGGGTTTTTTTAAAATTTATTTTTTTTTTATTAAAATTTTTTTGGGGGGGGGTTGTATTTTTTTTTTTTTTATTTTTTTTTTTTTGGTAGAAAAGGGTCTATATATTAACGCGTGACCCACGCAAGGCATCCAGATTACAAAAATCAAGAAACCAAGGATCAACAATAGGCCAAAGAGTCCGGCACGCTACGGACACAGCCTCACCAACAAGGAAGTCTGCTATAGCATTGCACTCCCTATTAACATGGATGTCCACTGGAATCAGTTCCGATGTGGATAAGCATTTAATAGCTTCCGCTGAATCTGATTCCAACAGGACATTACGAAACCCCTCCTCAACTGCAAGTAAGATGCCCTCCCTTAACGCCAGAATCTCACCTTCCAGCACATAATCAAATTGGGTCGGAATCATTACTCCCTTAATGGGCCTGCCCAGATAATCTCTACAGATGATACCCAATCCACAACCCGCATCATTTAAGGCAGCATCCACATTAATTTTGACAAAGCCCACCTCAGGACAAGTCCAGTGAGTTGAAGACTTAGAGCCCGCATTTGCTTGAGCATTCTCCTTTGACCGAAAACAACCACCGGAAACCCTGGAAAATTCTTCAGCCTCTTTCACCGCCTTGCTTGCAATCTGCTCCGGTGACCACTGCAACCCTTTGAAGATCAGATCATTCCGAGCTTTCCAAATTCTCCAGCACATATACGCGATGAGAGAAGTAAGCTCCTTGAATCGCTGCTTATCAGGAGGCAAGCTCTGCTTCCAACACTTGATCGCTGCACAGACTGATGGATTCGAGGGAGGAGAGAAAGACAGGGGAGAGGCAAACCAAGCTCTTCTGGCGAATTCACAATCCAGCAAAATGTGATCAATCGACTCCAGGTTGCCACATCTACCACATCTAGGGTCAAAATTATCGATCCTCTTGGAAAGTTCCTCCGCCGCAGGTAAAGCTCTTGCACACGCTCTCCACAGCATGTTCTTGATTTTTGGTGCAGAATGGCAATTCCATATATTCTTCCATACCATTGCATCCACTCTCTCCCTACCCGAGACACCAGATGAGGAAGGTTGCATTTCTCTTTCCTTCTCTCTGAGATTAATTAGGTGATGGTATGTTGATTTCACAGAGAACACACCATTCTTAGCAGGCCCCCAGATTCTTCTATCTCCCCTAGAGATCAGGCTTAACCGAATGTTAAGAATCGCCTCAGCATCCGCTCGATCAAATGTGTCTTTAATCAGCTCCTCTTTCCAGGTTCTAGATTCTTCATTAATTATATCAGAGACCCATATAATTCCTTTCTGATCTCTGTTGCAGCTTCGAATCTTGAAATCTGGGTTTGATAAAATCCACTGATCCTCCCAAACACGAATAGAGGTTCCATTCCCCACTGCCCAAACTAGACCAGACATAAGAATTTTTCTTCCTTCCAGGATGCTTCTCCACGCCCATGAAGGATTAGATCCTGCTGAGGTAGTTAGGAACTCTGCATTTGGGAAGTAAATTTTTTTAAGAAATCTAACCCAGAAGGCATCAGGATTGCTCCACACTCTCCACGCAAGCTTACATAGCATGGCCAAGTTCTGAAGATAAGGGTCTCTGAGACCTAAACCTCCTCTATCCTTGGATTGACACAGTCTATCCCATGAAACCCAACATATCTTCCTTTTGTTCTCTTTCTCTCCCCAAAGAAAGTTCACAGCATCTTTCCTAATCTTATCATGGTGAGATTTAGGAAGAATGAAATGAGATGCAGCATAATTATTGATGGTAAGACCAACCGATTTAAGAAGTACCTCTTTGCCAGCCATAGATAGGAGATTTGCTTTCCACCCTTGCATTCTATTACTTGCCCTTTCCTGGATATCTCTGAAGCTTTCTTTTTTAGATACTTGGAATTCTGAAGGAAGACCCAGATACTTTTTAGGAGGGCCCCCATATGGAATTTTCAGAACTCTTGACAACCATCTCTTGAACCTAGGAGCAGTGTTAGGACTAAAATAAATAGATGACTTCTGTTGATTGATCTGTTGACCACTGGCAGCACAGTAGAGATCCAAGCAAGCTCTGATATTCTGAAATTCCTGAAGATTCACCTCTGAAAATAGCACTGTGTCATCAGCAAACAGCAAGTGAGAAATGGGATCAGTCCTATTTCTGACTTTCAGACCAGTGATAAATCTTTCTTCAAGAGCAACTCTAAGCACTGCATTCAAAGCTTCAGTACATAATACAAAAATTGCAGGGGAGATAGGATCTCCCTGCCTGATTCCTCTCGAGGGCTCAATCAACCCTCTAACAGCTCCATTCACCAATATCCGATAGGATACTGATTTGATGCATGACATAACTAGGCCCACCCATTGATCACAAAAACCAAGTTTAGATAAAGTGCCCTCAATAAAGCCCCACTCTAGGCTATCATAAGCCTTCCTCATATCAAGCTTTAGAGCCATTACCTTCTTCTTCCCTTTCTTCCTATTTTTGATGTAGTGAAAACATTCATGGGCCACCAGGACATTGTCAGAGATGCTTCTATTGGGAACAAAAGCAGATTGAGGTTCACCAATAATCCTATCAAGAATCCTTTTAAGTCTAGATGCAATAACTTTAGTAGCTACTTTCACAGTGACATTACATAAACTTATGGGCCTAAACTGATCAACACTTTCGGGCTGGTTACACTTAGGAATCAAGCAGACATAAGTAGAATTAATTTCTTTAGGTAAGCAACCAGATGAGAATAAGTCAGATACAAACTTACAAACATCCTCTTCTACGAGATCCCAATAGTGTTGATAGAATGCTGGAGGAAGTCCATCTGGGCCAGGAGATTTGAGTGGTGCCATTGCACCCAAAGCAGCTTTGATCTCTTCCTTGCTCGGAGGGCTCATTAACATTTGATTATCTTCAAAAGTAACCTTTGGCTGAATCGCAGATAGAGCAATGTTGAGGGAGCTCTCATCAATACCTTTAGAGCTGTAGATGTCTTTGTACTTGGCCAAGACTTCCTCAAAAATTTCCTCTTCAGAGTTAGTCCAGTTGCTCGAACTCAGTTTCAGCTTTGTAATTCTGTTGTGATTTCTTCTTTGTAAAGTAGAAGCTTGAAAAAATTTGGTATTTTTGTCTCCAGCCTTAAGCCATAGTTCTCTAGACTTTTGAGCCCACAATTCTTCCTCTCTTTTCAGCTCAACCTCCAACAGCTGATGTAATTTTTCTTCCTTAATCTCATTTCCTTGTGAGGGGTGCTGCAGAATATCTTCAAGTTCCATTAACAGATGAGAAATCTTTGTTTGTACATGGCCAAATGAAGTTTTATTCCACCTTGTAAATACTCTTTTAACATTCTCAGCTTTTGCCACTAGCTTTCCAACTGAAGTATTTCCTCCATCAATACACCAGCCTGAGTAGCTAAAGTTTTGCACTCTTTATGTTGAAACCACATTGACTCAAATCTGAAAGGCTTAACACCTGAATTTCTGCCCCCCACAGAGTCTATGACAATAGGGAGATGATCAGATCCAATGATAGGATGAACCACCACCGAAGCATCCCCAAACTGGTTCCTCCAATCAGCATTAGCCACAGCTCTATCCAGCCTAATTCTGATGTTTGCCCCTCCTTTTCTTCTATTATTCCAGGTAAATTGAGGGCCATGGGAGCCTAGGTCCAAGAAAGAACAGTCATTCATCATCATTTTGAACTTCTCATTATCATAGCTACTATCAAAAGAACCTCCATTCTTCTCCTTCCATGAGATAAAAGAGTTGAAATCACCAAAACACAACCATTGACCATTCCTAGTGCAAGCTATTCTTCTTAGCATATCCCACACTTGTTGCCTTTTTTCCTTCTCCGGGTCCCCATACACCATTGTAATAAAGAAAGATTTGGCCCCATTAATAGATACCTCAGCATCAATGAACCTCTTGTTTGATTCTAAGACATTCATACATGTAGAATTACCAAATAAGACAGCCAGACCTCCAGATTTACCAATAGGATCCACAGTATACACACCATTCAGTTTCAGCTTCCTCCCCACACTTCTCAACTTCTCACTTGAATTCTTTGTTTCCATAAGAAATACTATATCAAGCTGAACTTTCCTTGAGAGGTTAACTAAAGCTTGAACTGTCAGTGCCCTCCCCACACCTTGATAGTTCCAACTGATGATTTTCATGATTTCATTTGGTGTTGATAACCCCCAACATCCAAGGGGCCCTCCTCTAAAAAATGAAGGGAAATAGATTGATTCAGCAGAGCCCTCATCTTCACTCTTAGGTTTCTGCTCCTGCTCCTTCACCTCTTCTAAATGAATCTGCTTACTCTTCTTATTTGTAGGCTTTGTACCTTTACCAACTAAAGATCTGATAGTATATGGTTGAATAGAGCTCCTCCTTCTGGCCAACTTCTTCAAATTTCGATTCTCACTGCCATTTAGAATGCCACGGGTGTTATTGCTTCCTTGCTGTCCTTGATCACCACTTTTGTAAATTGCTTTATCTTTTTGCTGACTAGACTCCCTGCTGTCCATTAATTTAAAGCCATCATTTACTGATGCTGAACAGTCCTCCCCTTCATCTTGCTGAGTCAGATTAGAAGGATTTGGACTTTCATCTCCACGGGTGGGGCTAATCTGATGAGGGGCTAGGTTCAGCTGAGTGAGTAATTGGGTGGCCTGACTAGTGATGGAGATGTTTGACAGCATTGGTAAAAGGGTCAGCAGATTTGGTGGATTTTCTTGGAGCTGATGCATTTGATTTTGGAGGGCAACTAGGAGCTGTAGAGTTGTTGGTTCATTGGGCTTAGCATTAGTCAAAAGAAGATTGCTGCAATTTGAATTTTCCCAGTTAAGGCAGGTATTGTCTAGGTAATTCTTACAGCCACCTTGTAGTTGCAACATTTGACTTTGGGACATAGAGTGAACAGAAATTTCAGACATGTCAGGACTTCCTTGAGTCCCACGCTTGTCAGTAGAGTTGACAAGGCAAGAGGGTGTAGGACATGGTAGGGGATTGCTGGAATTTTTTGCAGAGCCATTCTTGGTGGTAACAGCTGGTGGTTTCCGGTGGCTGGCCTGAGGTTGGTGAGAAAATTGGGTCACTGGGTCTATTGGGTGATTAATGTCAAGCAAGCTTGCCTCCTCAATCATGCGTTGAGTGGGCATGAGAGCTCTAATGGAAGAATTGTAAGGAGGGGAGGGAAGCAAAGAACAAAAGGAAGCAGATCTGCATTGATGACTTACTTGATGATCCCTTTTAACTTGAAAGAACTCTTCACATTTATTGTCTGTATGCCCCAATATTCCACAATAGTAACAGAAAGTAGGCAACCTTTCGTAGCTTACAGCAACAGGGATATTGTCTCCATTCTTCCTTTTAAGACATGTTTCTTTTCTTAACTTCTTGTTGATGTCAACCTCTACTCTGCATCTCAGGAAAGGCTTCTTAACTCCATCTCTGGTGCCATGAATAAGCATTATCTTGATAGGGTCACCTACTTTGGCAGCCAACTGTTTTCCCAACTCCAGCTTGGTTATCTCTTTTGGAATGCCATTAAACTAAACCCAGAATTCCTGCTTGCTGAAATCCCATTTCTCTTCAGCATTCCAATGCTTTAGAATAAGGAGATTACCTGATACAGCCCATGGTGAACCTTCAAGGACATTCTCAACATCTAAAAGATGTTCAAACGTAAACATAAACATTTGGGAGTCTAACTGATCTACTTTAACCCCATGCAGCAAGTTCCAAGCTCTAACCAGAGCTTCATTTACAGCTTGAAGCCTAAAAGGTCTTCCCTCTAAAACCTTCCCAACCAAGGAATACTCAGGATTAACTTCAGCATGATCATCATCAATTGAATCATCCACTGATATATAACCATCCTCATCATTATCTTCTGATTTCCATGAAGTTTCAGGGACTTGTTCAGCTGGTGGCAGTAAAAGAGGAGCAGTTCTCTCCATTGAATCCACAGTCAAAGGATGTAAAGACTGGATGAAGAGAAAAACGAAACAAGGGAAACCTCTAAGTGAAACACTCAGATACAGATAAAGGAACAGACTAGCAGAAACCGAACAGCAGCAAAGAACAAAAGCAGAGGAGGCAGAGGAAGGAAGCAGAGATAAAGCAAACCATAGAAGGAAACCACTCACAACAGGGAGACCCACCCCCCCCCGGGGGGGGAGCAAACACCGCGGCCCTATAATAAAAAACACAGGGGGGGGGGTTGCGCGCGCGAGAGGGGAGGCCGGGGGGGCGGGGGGGGGGGGGGGAGGAGGGGGGGGGGGGGGGGGGGGGGAAAAAAAAAAAAAGGTTGAACTTTGGTGCTAATTTTACCAAAAAAAAAAAAAAACAACTATGACTTATGGGGGAGTGGGGAGGAGAGATTCTAATAGATTAATGCAAAATTCTGTTGAAGAGTCATGTTTGCAACATGAAGAAGAAATTCCAGTATTTTTGTCAATCAAGCATCGAATTATGATCCTTCAATGAAAAAATGCTCTAGGTTCAACTGCATGTAGGGACAAGAGGTTTACCATTCCAAAGTCTTATGTAATGTTGATGGACACTAATCCTTAGCGGAAGACATAAATGATAACATTCATACAGTTGACATCCTTTGCATTACATATAAGAGTCTACTAAGTTATTCTCTAAATTTTTGCAAGTTCATCAATAGAGCTACTAAACTGCATTTGAATCACAACCCTGAAGAAAGCTAACAGAGAAGATTTAGCAAGAACCCTAGACGAACTGACGTTCCAAGAATCATTGCAAATTCTCTCCTCAGATTAAAAATATCATTCAGACTAAAATTTCAACAGCCAGCACAGTAATCGTTCCAAAAAGTCAAGTGCATTGGAATCAAAGGTAAGGATGAACCTAATTTACAAAAATATATATATATAAAAAAGAGGGTGTACAGTGAAAGGCTTACCTGCACATCAGAATCCAGCACCAAAATGATTGGTTCTCTACTGCTACATTCTTCCTCAACCTCAACTGCTGACTCAAGTATTAGTTTGTGAGTCAAGCTAGACTTGCTTTTACAATTCACACTGGTGGCAGTCAAGGAACCAGATATTTCTTACACCAAAGTAGCCATTATATAGGAGCAACTGAGAAACACATGCTTCGAGAAGGAGAGAGAAGCTCTGCAATTCAAGGAATGGAGGAGAGAAGCTCTGCAATTCCTAACCTTGGTTCTTCCGCCTTCTTCTTTTCCCCTGCATGGTGCAGGATCTAACCGATCTATCTTGAAAATCTTCCTCTAGAGGTTTGTTTTTGCGGCTCAATTTCTTCGGACAAAGAACTAAGGCCACTCTACACTATCTCCTCCTTTACTGCTGCATGTTCTTCACTCTCAAAGGGTCTCTGCTGTGCGAATTTAACTATAGCTTCCAGCAATTCCAGAACTCGAGCTGAGAAGAGAACGAACAGAGAAAACCTCTGCAAAGAAACTATAACAGCGTGCTCCACTCTGTTTCTTTTGGAACCAATTATAGTTTCTGCTCTTCGCTTTTTCCAGATCAAGGATGCATGATAGTCAAGAGTCCTCTTCTATGGATATAAATCTTTTCTGAAGCTGTAGGCTGAACTATTATCTCCAATCTTGATCTCTTCTAGCCTCTTACCATTCCTGCATATAAGAATCAACCGATTTCTTCTCTTGCTTCTTCTGAGGTCAATTGATTCAATAGATCAGCTACATCCATCAAAGCTTGGCATATTCAAAAACTTTCCTGCATGAAGCAAACTAAGCGGATAAGAAAATCCATTACCTTCCATCAAAACAGACTCCATGCGTGGATTCAGGGGCTGGCACAATAGTAGACTCTATTCTGTTGCTATTCATATTTGCTGTCAAATTAAAATTGCTTGGATATCACATCAGCTGCAAGTAAGTCGTTTCACCTCTTCTTCTGAATTTACGATCCTACCAACAGAATCTCTTTGTCAACCTAATTGGAGGGACGATCAGTTGAAGAGAAGAGACGGAATTCTTCTCATACAGCAGCATTCTATATATCTTTCTTCTATGGTTTTTCCTTCTCGAACACAATTAGCAGTTTGCATGTTCTTGCATCTATCAAGAGCAGATCCTTCTATGAGCTTCTTCTATGTATCTCTTCCTTTTGCATTCATCAGATACAAGTCATTGTTTCACAGATTCACAGTGAAGCTGAAGTACGTGATCTCTGGGTTTCAGTTTTTCACCATAAACAGAAGACTTTCATTATGTTTTGTGACACATTGAAGACTTTGTATTCTCCTTATTGTCCTTCATCTACTTCCTCTCCCCTCTCATCTGATAGATTGGTTTTTGATTATGCAAATCTTCTTACTCCTGTTCTTCTATTCGAGAAAATTTTATTTTCTAGTGGAACGCTGCATGTTATCTATGAGACTATCGAGTTTTCTCTCTTGGGCTGGGTTGTTGCCGATATTGCAGTCACATGGATCTTCTCAAATTCACCTCCAAAGTTATAATTTCCTCCATAGAAATGAATCGATTTGGCTTGGATCATTATCTCAACCTTGAATGATTAGAGGACGCAGGCAAGCAGTTTATAGAGGGTATGACTAATTTCATTTGCTCAGAGGCGCTGGCCAGCCTTGAAGGGCCATCGGTGGAGAAATGAAAGCTATATCTCTCAACTGTAGAAGATTGGGTCGATCCTCTATTCAAAAAGAGCTTAAAGTCTTAATTTGCAAGAACAAACCCACCTTTGTTTTTCTATCTGAAGTCAAGTCAGTTTCTGTTTATATTAGTAAGTTGTGTAAGCAATGGGGCTTCAATAAGCATGTTTTGGTCCTGCCGAAGGGTAAAGCGGGGGGACTTATTCTCTGTTGGAGTGATTGTATGCAAGTTGATGTTATTTGGTTCTCGCAGTGGTGTGTACATCTTATGTGTGGTGATTCTACTAATATATGGTATTTTACTTGTGTATATTTGAGTTCAGTCCTCTCTACTCAAAAGTATCAGTGGCAAACCCTGGAAAATCTGGCATCCTTTATTAATAAGCCATGGGTAATTGGTGGAAATTGGAATTCGTATTTGTCCTCAACATATAGGCAAGGAGGTAGACCCGTCCCAGACGCGCTCCTTCATCCAATGCAACACTTTACCAATACTTTCAATATGATTAGTATTCCAGCAGATGGGCCCAAATTCACATGGATCAACAAACAAAAAGGTACTAACTGTATTGAAGGACTTTTAGACCAAGACCACGAAAAACATACAACACCAAATCAGAGTTAGAAACTGGACAATTTGTAAGAGCGAGGGCATCAACAATCTTCTTGACTTGAAGAAGATACTCAGAAACACTAGCAAAGCCCTTCTTGACACTATGGAGTTGCATCTTTAACTGCATAACGCGTGCTTGAGAAGCAAAGGCATACGTATCAGCAAGAACCTTCCAAACCGCAAAGAAAGTAGGAATGTTATCCACCTGAGAGTGAACAACTTCTGTCAGAGACGAAAGAATCCAACTAAGCAACGCCTGATCTTGACTGCCGAAAGAGAAAAAAACGCCGGATTAGGAACCGGAGCTGTAGAAGAAGACTCCAGAAACGGTGGTGGACAGATGGATGTGCCGTCTATAAAACCGGTGAGATCGAACGTCTTCAACAGAGGAATAAATTGAGACCGCCAGACCAGATAGTTAGTTGACGAAAGTTTGATCGAAAGGAAATGATGCACCGTGTTGAAGGAGAGAGATGGTGAAGTTGTAGGCAGTTGAAGAGAAGAAGTTGAGGAATCAGACACCATGAGAAGAAAAACAAGAAAAAGATGAACAGATCCAAACCAAGAAACAAAGATATGCAGAAGCCCTAAGCCAAGATCAAGAATCGCTGAAATAGGAGCAGACATAAAATCATTAAACCTTGTCAATCTAACTTTCAGCTCTTCAAAATTCTTCTCGCAAGCTTCGGTCCAAACGAACTTCTCTTCCTTTCTAGTTAGCTTAGTCATAGGGGCAGCCAACTTAGAAAAGTTCTCAATAAATCTCCGATAGTATCCTGCTAATCCAAGGAAACTTCTTATCTCAGTCACGGTCTTCGGTCTTTCCCAATCGGTAATAGTTTGCATTTTTTTCGGGTCAACACGGATACCTTCGGCTGAAACAACATGGCCAAGAAACACAACTCTCGAGAGCCAAAAGTCAACTTGCTAAACTTAGCATAGAGTTTCTTTTCTCTCAACCTTTGCAATGTGAAGTTTAGGTGTTTCACATGCTCTTCCTCACTCTTCGAGTAGATCAAGATGTCATCAATGAAAACAATTACAAACTTATCGAGCACATCGTGAAATACCCGGTTCATGAGGTCCATGAACACGGCAAGAGCATTCGTTAAACCAAAAGGCATAACTTTAAATTCATAATGTCCATAACTTGTTCTGAACACCGTCTTAAAGATATCACTTGACTTCACTTTCAACTGGTGATACCCAGACCTTAAGTCAATCTTCGAGAACACAGCCGCGCCTTTCAACTGATCAAACAGATCATCAATCCAGGGCAGCGGGTATCTATTCTTGATCGTCAACTTGTTCAACTCCCAGTAGTCAATGCACAGACGCATACTACCGTCTTTCTTCTTCACGAACAAGACCGGAGCTCCCCAGGGCGATACACTTGGCTGCACAAAACCTCTATCCAGGAGTTCATTTAGCTGTGTCTGCAACTCCTCTAGCTCAGTAGGCGCCATCCTATATGGAGCCTTAGACACCGGAGACGCTCCAGGAGTCAAGTTTATGGAGAGCTCAACCTCTCTGTCAAGGGGTAGTCTTGATAGATCGTCTGAAAACACATCAGCAAAGTTGCAAGCAACTCTGACATCTTCAAGTCTCTTCTCTTTCTTGACCTTGCTTCCAGATGAAGCATCATCCACCAAAGTGTGAACCTGCATTAAAGCGGTCAAGGTCTTCTTGCTCACTCTTCCTCTCTTGCCTTGGAACTCGAAAACTGAATTCCCTTCCAATCGAAACTGAATCTTCTTCGAAGAGCACAAGATCACAGTGTTGTAGGATGTCAACCATTCAATCTCCAAGATCACGTCGAAATCCCTCATATCAAACAACACTAGATTTGCCTTCAAGTTCAAACCACAAACAAAAACAGGACATTCCTATAACACTTTATCTAGTTTAACGGCAGACCCAACAGGGATACAAATTGACAAACAACTAGATAAACATATGGGTGTTAGGTTAGTCTTCACAGCAAAAGTAGATGAAGTGAATGAATGAGATGCACCCGTATCAAACAACACAAATGCTGGAAAAGAAGCGACTAACAATGTACCTGTTACAACTTCATGGCAAGGGTCCTGCTCAGGACCAGATATGCTAAATATTCTGCCAGAAGGAGGGGCAGGGGCAGAAATAGGAGCAGAAGTGCTTCTCATGATAGGAGAAGAAACACCAGGCAAGGCAGACTTCTTCGGACAAGAGCTAGCAAAATGTCTGGACTGCTTACAAAGGAAGCACACAATATCTCTTTGTCCCATAGAAGTGGCTGCCATAGGGGGTCTCTGAAATGCAGGCCGAGGGGGCTGCACAAATCCCGTAGGTCGAGCTCCACTAGGTTGGCCACGAGGACCCACATGAGTAGCACTGGAACTTTGACCCACACTCCTAGGCTGGAAGGTAGGAGTGGAATATGGTGAAGGCCTCACAAATTGATGCTTGGTGCGATCCACAAGACTGGGATGCCTAGGCTGCCAAGGTCTCCGAACATGCGCATTTTCTCTTTCAGCTTCTTCCAACTTCTTTGCATTCTGAACCACCTGGGCATAACTCTCAAGAAGGAGAAGGGTGAGGCATGTCTTTAAAGATGGCCGCAGTCATTTGAAGAATTTTTTGCCTTCGCGTTGTCAGGCTTTATCGAATTAGGGGCGAAAAAGAACAACTCTTCAAACTTCGCTAGTAGTCCCAGCACAGAAAGGGAACCTTGGGCTAATGCCATAAACTCCGTCTCCTTGGCATCCTTCACTGCCTCGGGGAAATAATTCTTACAGAAGGCTTCCTTAAATACTTCCAATGAGACAACACCAGCATGGTGGGTTTCCAGAGTAGGGCGAGAAGAAATCCAACATGCATCCGCTTCCGCTGAAGCTTCTTGCTCGGCGAAGAGTACTTTTTGTGCATCCATACACTGCAAATGCCGGAAGGCATTTTCTAGTTCCCTTAGCCATCTGTTAGGGAACAGAACATCCTTTGATACACCAGTGAAGGATGGCACCTGCAGTTCTAAGAAGCTATCCATTAGTCTGGTATGCGAGGTTCCAGTGAACCTCTCCACATACCGGGCCGCCATGCCGGGGTTACCATGACCACTTGAACAGTTCTCCTCCCAAAGATTCACAAAATCAGCCATCATCGATTGAACCGAGGTTTGCTGCTGCTGCATCATGTTTGTCATGACGCTTGCAATGTCCTTAAAGCTTCAATATCAGGGGCATTGGGGATGTGAAATCCAGCCCAAACCTAGCTTGGTCACCCCTTTTGTTTTGGGACAAAGAAAGACTTGTTTAATGTTAGACCTTGAAGTCGGACCTTGATTTCAATGTTGCTATCTTTGAAAGCATTAGGAAGTCATGACAGACCTTTCCCTTAGGGTAGATCTTTAATATCCGACCTTATCCTAACCTTGACCCGGCTCGGAATCTGTTATGTTTTAGGTCCGAAGACCTGAAATGGGGGAAATAGAGACCTATAGACCCTTTTGGTTGATGATTTGGTGTCGGAGCCCAAGCCCTTGGACATTGACGATGATGCCCCTCACTTGAGAGCATTGTCAGTGTTAGTTTTGAATCTGTGCACCGAAGAGGGGTGAATTAGTTGAAATATGTAATGAACTCCTGTGCTCAATCCGAATATATTTCTTGCAACTAGACTTCTTTATGGATTTTTAGGAGAAAACCTCACTCAATTTGACCCCATACAGCCCTCCAAATCCCTATCCAAAGTTGCTGAACTATGTCTGGCAAATCCTGCTTGCTCATCGAAGAAGGTGAGCTTATTTGGTGGACCTAATGAACTCCCATGGTTGATCCGAATGTATTTCTGGAAACTAGACTTCTTGATTGACTTGTAGGAGAAAACCGCACTCAATTTTACCTTGTATAGCCCTCCGAATCCACATCCGAAGTTGCTGAACTATTTCTGAAAATTCTGTTGAAACTACTTTGGGTCGATTCTGTTGGTCGATACCATCAACCCAATGTATCGACCCAACAAGCCAGATTCAAATAAAAAGGTGCTTTTTGGATATTCCTTCCTCCTTTTAAGTGAACCTAAAACATTATTTCACTCATTTCAACATCTGAGAACGTGGGAAAGCTCCTCTAAGCCTCCTCCTTGGCTTGGGTGTTGATCTTCTTCAAGAATCCTTTGTCTCTCTTCTCTAATCTCTTCTACAAGGTATGGAATCTCTCACTCTCTCTCTACTCTACTTCTACCTCACCTTATTCTTGCTGTTGGGGCTATGAAGGAGGTGTTGCAACCTTGTAACCACTTCTTCTAATGTCTCTTGTGATTCCTATAAACCCCCATTCATTCTATCAATGCTATGTATCTCATATCGATTCTTAACCTTGTCTTTCTTATGAAATTCCTCCATAGCAACATGATTTCATCTCCTAAACTGATTCCTATAGTATGCTAAGTCTGATTATATGTTAATAATCATTCATAATCTATTGCTTATCATTCTCTTAATTAAATCCCTGATCTCCTTTGCAATTGCATTGATTTCATTATGAAACTTGATGTTCTTGCTCTCTTACTTCGATTCCTCTTCATGGCAACATGAGTTCATTTTCTTAATCTGATTTTCTTTAGCAATGAGGTCTGATTATATGTTAGTAATTGTCTATATTCTGCTGCTCATCATTCTATTGAATTAAATTCCTAAGCTCTCTTGCATTTGCAATTGATTCCATTGAAGACCATGAATTCCAACTCTTGAACTTGATATGCCAATTTGGGGATTTCTAATTTGACCATTGGATGATGTTAATTCTTTGATAATTAGTGTCTCTATATTGTGTTTAAGCTACTTCCCAAGTTTCGTATCGATCCGAGACCCGGAAGACCAACTTTGAGCCAAAAACCCAACTTGTTGTCCGAGACCCTTTGGGTTGATACAGTGGGTCGATACCATCGACCCAAGGTATCGACCAACAAGGTTCTTTGTCAAAACTTTTGCCAGATTTTGATCCATTTGGTCTCCGATTGTTTTGATTTCTTCTCTAATCCTTCATGTATGTTTGTTTAGGGCTTTAAGACTATAATTGGACCATTCTCTTGTGACTTCGGATCATCTTCTTCACAATTTGAGGTAAGGACGGTTATTGCCATATAACATAGACTATATGACTTTTACACTGTTGTTGGTAACTTAGTAGACTTAACTTATTAATTGATTTTAGACATCATATGACTACTGTAGTTACCTTATGATAGTAGCACCATGCTTAATTACTTGGCTTATCATGTTTACTTATTCTTGTCATTTATTTATACACTGTATTATGAGATGTTATGACATGTTTTCAATATGATACTGTATTGTTGATATGTAATGGATGGAAATAAGCATGTGATTGCTTAGATATGATTTGGGATTGGGGAGTGCCCTACTGGTACTTTTGTCCTTGGACATCGGAGGGAATAGTATGGGATGTTCTCCGAAGATGCCCATCGACGCTTTCTGGATCATTGGATGACATACATAGGACTTGTCTAGATGTATGGCTAGGATGTCCCTGTCGTATCAGACCCGAATCGGAAGGGCATTGAGACCGAATGACCCGTGGTAGTAGTGTGGATTTGTGGGCGCTCAAGACCGGTAACCATCCCGTGATAGGACATAAATCGCATTGCGGATACCCGAAAGGGGCCATTTATTGGTAGGGTTGCAAATGGCTAGACTTGGGCTCACGGGCACTCAAGACTTGTGAAATGATCCGTGAGGGGACGTGAGAGCTTCCCGTCTACTATTTGTGGATGACCAATAGGGTTGATGAGTCCAGTGGGTAATATCCGTGACTCTAGTGTGAAGGATACCGGAAAGGATCCCGAGAGGGGGGGAATGGACGTATCTGGAACTAACATGATATGACTAAGTAAATGACTTGCATTGGGCTAGGCTTTACCGTGACATGCGCCAATACTTAGACCAAATGGTGATGTGAGAGAGTGGTGACCGAAACCCCCAACCATGGATTTGTCTAAGAGGGATGCAGGACCCAATTCCCCCCCGGTGATGAGTGACTGAGACTACCTAAAGAAGTATGGTGCTACGACTTAAAGCATGTCTACCTTAGAGACTAGCATACTTAGGGTTAGAATCATATATCATCATTGTCTCATATCATATTGCATCATGCTATGCTGTGCATCATATGATTTATGTTATTATGGAATAACTTTCCTTGCTGAGTTCTTTTGAATTCACTCCTTTTTGCAACATATTTTGTTAGACTTTTCTGCAGGTACTACTACTGTTGACTGTGACGGTCAACACTTTGAGGACTAAGTTGGTAACTCATACCACTTTTGCTACGGTGACTATATCTGTGAAGGCTATCAGTTCAAGACTCATATTTGTCAGGAGTAGATCCGGCCTGGCTTAGTTTCTTATGATTATGTTATTGAGGAGACATTGTATAAGTTAGAAGAAGCTGTAACTTAGTTGCTTACCTTTTTATTTCCCTTCTTTGGAGATCTGGTTGTAACCTTTACCTTATTTCGATCTACCTTCCGCACACGTTTGTAGAGTATATTTCCGCTATACTCTATAGTTGTCTTTTGATTTGGTACTTGTTATTCCGCACTTTGATGTTCTTTGTGATCCTTCTGTGATCATTTCTTAACTTTTATTATTAGATTACTTGAATACCATAATTTGTTCTTGCTTTTGATTATATTATTGTGCTAATTGGATATGATTGTTCCTAAACTGAATCTGTTGGGCTGTGGATCACTCCCGAGTAACCCAGATAGGGTACCCCTTGGGTGGATATTGGGCGGGATGTGACAGGGGATGCCATTGGTAGTATGGCTGTCCTCTTGGGTGTGTTGGTCAGACCCTCCAGCAGGTGTCTCCTCGTTACCGGTACTATCGGAGCCGACAAGACAATTTCTCAGTAGAACCATTCTGCAAAAGAAAGTCGATCACATCGAGACATGAAGATTCATCAAAACTCACTTGACCATATGATTAAAATGCTCAATTCATACATAAGTTCATCAACATAATAAGCAAGTAATCAAACATTGGTCAAAATCCAAAAATTTCACCAAAAATCCAATTTTTCTCACTTTTATTAGCCTTGGTCGACTGTCAGTCGACCAAGCTCAACAGTAACGAGAAAATCAGGGTTTTAGCTTCATTTCCACTTCATTTCTCACTTCTAACTCATTTTCCTTGTGGAGGGGCTCTGGAGAACACATTAGCAATCACTTCTAAGTAGATTTCAAGTGGTTTGAGGCTTCTACAACATCAACACAACCATCAATACTCAACCAAGTAAGGAAATTACTATTCATCATCTTCTCAATTGATTTCTTCACTTAGATTTCTCAAAATACCATGTTAAACTTGTTGTTCTAAATTAGAAACATGTTCATGCATGCTTAGAAACATAATCCCATAGTTTACATGCAACAACAAGGCTTAAACATCAAGCAAACACAAAATCTCAACTTGCTTTCGCTAACGTAGCCGAAAATTTCCAAAATTTAGTAAAACTTCGATTTCTCCCAAACCGCTAGGAGTTTTAACACCAAATTTGATGAATGACATGCTACACATTACCATGCAATTCGTTCCAACCAATTTCAACAATATAAAAAATCCCCAAATTTAGCCTAAACGTCGAAATTCCTCTTTTCTAGCTTGCTGAATTTTCAACTTTAGGACGCGATTTCAACCGGTTTTCTTCCAACAAACTTCACAATCATGCAATTCTAAGTATTATGCATATGTCAGTATACTCAATTTGAATTTTCCCCAAATTTGAAAATTTCCGAAAAATTACGAAAATGCCCTTCATGTCCAATTTTGGGTAATCTTCTAACATTGACTTGTTGATCTTCTCTACAGGTATTTATACACTATGGAGAGACGAGGATGAGGTGGTGGCGCTCGAGGTAGGGTAGTAGGAGCCAGGAGAGGTAGAGGTCAAGTGCCTTTGCTGCCACGAGGGGAGGTGATCAACCGACACCGCTTCGTTACACCATTGGCCGAGTTCCTCTACGAGGTATACTTTGGGCATTGTCATATAGATTATGGTCGACCATTTCGGGTTGGAGAGTTGACGACATTTCGGATTGGGGAGAGATTCGACACTTTGGGATGGACACACCTACTTACTGAGGATTTACCAGTGTACCCAGAGTTAGTTTGGCTGTTTTACAGCAACTTGACTTCATTTGTGGAGGGTCCAGCTGATCAGATGGAGTTAGTGATAGCGAGTCAGATCAGAGAGACTCAGATTAGATTTACTACTCGTACACTAGCAGAGATTCTCGGGGTTCCTTATTGTCCACATGCATGTGTGTGGATATCAGTAGGGGAGGATTTCAGTAGACACATGCTTTCATACGAGTTGTACGAGGTATGTATGACACTTTGGAATGATGATAGGTGTTATCAGCCTAAGAACAGCGGCAAGATGATTCCATCGGCTAGAGTAATTGGGCGGATTGTAGGGAGGAACATCATACCGAGAGCGGGACATCATCATGTGGTTACGGTGATGGATGCCTTGCTCATCTATCGGATCTATATGGGATTCGAGATCGATCTGACTTATATCATACAGAATGTTATGATCGAGGTTATCACGCTTACAGGTGTTAGGAATCTTTGCTTTGGGATCCTATTGACACGCATCTTCAGGTATTTTGGAGTAGACATATGGATGGTGAGGAGAGAGTTGTTGGAGGTACGGGGTATTCCATTGGTACGAGGACTATTGGATTGATGCAGTTAGATCGAGTTGCCAGGTCTTCCAGTCTAGGGGACGAGTCAGAGTCCGAGGATGATGATGAGGATGTTCCAGCAGAGGAACAGGCTGGGGATGACATAGGTATGCAGGATGTCGGTCCCGATGATCAGGAGATTCTTGCGCCACAGTTTGAGGTTGGGGTCCATCACAGGCTGCACTAGAGGCACCGGATCTCTATGCTCAGATGCTGTCTATGACTTCCATGATGGAGAGGATGGGGGTCAGACAGGAGCAGTTGTTCGAGAGTTTAGGAGCCAGGCAGACTTAGATATACGAGAGGATGGAGGCGATTCAGTCACATATGTATGAGAGGCTGGAGGTGAGGCTTGCACAGATAGAGTCCAGCGAGATCGGATGCGATCTCGGCTCACTCGGGTTGCGAGGATGTCAGAGCACCCAGAGATCGAAGACGATCCCCTAGATAGATAGATTGTACTAGGATTTCAGTTTATGCTTCCCATATGTAATCCGTTGTAAAACTTATTTAAGTTAATGAAAGTTACTTTTGTTTCATCTATTATTGTGCATTATTCACTTTTCTTTTACGTTTCGTTAAGTGATGATTGTTAAATTATAATTACTGTATGTTATTCAATAATTTACTTATGTTTCATTAATCGGGTTTCTAGTCCGAGTTATATATTATTCACTTCTAAGAATAATTGAGTCACCTTCGATCTGTGACTCGGAATGTTCTGTTATAGTTTCTGTGGTTGGGGCCTTACTTGATCTTGGGCTCTGATACCACTCTATCACATCCACCCAGCCGGTATCCTATCTAGCATACCCGGGATGTGATTTACAGCCCGAAGATCCAGATTGAGCGGCCATGCCTCCCACATACACGATAACATAATCATGAACAATATAATCAATGTTTAAAGTAAGCAATAAATAGATCAAATGAATAAGAAAAGATAATCGATCAGAGTGCGGAATTATCAAGTATCAACTTCACATAAAAATAATCTCAAAGAGAAAGAGTGATCAAGAGTCACTCCTTCAATAATAGCGGAAAAGTGGTTAATTAAACTTAATTACAATCAGTGTCAAAAGTAAATCCATAAGAGTTAAGGACAATATATATCCAAATATTTAATAGTCATCCAGGGAAATGGGGCACTAGACAAAGGTTTCTTCTATCCTAATGATTGTTTCTTCATAAGTATGGATGAAGTGAACCCAGCGCGGCCGCTCCTCACCATGGTGGGGCTAACCCTGATATGAACCATAGTCCTCCTCAACACAATAATCCTGACTCTTATCCTAGCCATCACCCGAAGGGTAGTATGTGGGATCATAGTCTGGTCGTAGAGTGCGCCATCAGAGTCTTCTACACCTGCAGAATAATCTAACAAATTGCACGAAAGGAATGAGTTCAAAAAGAACTCAACAAGGCAAGTCATTTCATAATACACGGTTCATTTGATACAATTCATGATATGATGCAAGATGATATCAGACAATGATGATATATGATTCTAACCCTAAGTATGCTAGTCTCTAAGGTAGACATGCTTTAAGCCATAGCACCATACTTCTTTAGGTCGTCTGTCACTCCCCCTCAATCATACAAGATATCTTGGGTCTGCCGGGGTAATTAGGTAAAGTCCTCATCAAACCATGGCTGGGGTTAAGTCACCACTCTCTCACATCACCATTGGTATAAGTACTGGCGCATGTCACGGCATAGCCTAGCCCGATGCAAGTCATCTACTCAGTCGTATCATGTCAGATCCGGATACTTTCCCTACGGCACTGACCAACTCGGTTCCGTATCCTTCACACTAGAGGCAGCGTATCCTATGGCACCGACCAACTCGGACTACGGACTCATCAACCCTATTGGTCATCCACAAATGGTAAACGGGAAGCTCTCACGGGTTGGTTACCAGTCTTGAGCGCCCGTGAGCCCAGGTTTATCCATTTGCAACCCTACCAATAAATGGCCCCTTTCGAGTATCCGCAGTATGGTTCAAGTTCTCTCACGGAGTGGTTACCGGTCTTGAGCACCCATCAACCATACTCTACCACCGGTCGTTCGGTCTCAATACCCTTCCGATTCGGGTTGATACAACAAGGAAAATCCTAACCATACACCTAGACCATCCTATGTATGTCATCCAATAACCCGAAAAAGTGTCGATTGACACCTTCGGAGAATATCCCATACTATTCCCTCCGATGTCCAAAGACAGAAGTGTCGGAAGGACACTTCCCAATCCCAAGTCATACGTAGTCAATCACAAATTCAATCTCATCATATCATACATAATCGATGATTCATCATATAAACAAAGGCATATCATAACATGATTGATCATATACAAAATCATCAAGTATAATTAAACATGATATGTAACATACTACTACTGATAAAGTGCATATAATAGTCATGTATGGTAAAGAAGTACACATAGGAAATATATTTACTGAGTTCTCAAAGCATAAGCATGATTACATAATCAATGTACTTGAGTTAACGACCACCCTTACCTTAATCGAGTCGTAAATAAAACCAATGATCACCAAGAATAGTCCCAAAAATCAGTGTTGGTACCCTAGACAACATACAAGTAACATCAGAGAAGAAAACAATCGAATCGAAGATCAAACGAAGCAATTCGGCCAAGTACAGGGATGTCACCATCTCTTGGTTGAGTGGATTGGTCGACTGTCAGTCGACCAAGACTTGTTAACCATGGACAAAATTGAAGACTTGGTCTGAAACTGACCTTCCGGTGCTCCGATCGACAAGAAATTTGGAGGGCATGATTATAACAATATGAGGATACTACACACTAAATTTCATGACGATCCAATGGTCCAATTATAAATACCCAAATCGAAGCCTTATGTTTTATATGATAACTATCAAGAATCGAATTGGAATTGATTGGAATTGTAAAGAATGATGGGAATCAATTAAGTGAATGGTAAGAATCAAGTTAGAATTATGAATTCATAATGATCTAGCTTAACATGCTTCTACAATATCAGTTTTGAATCAAGAATAGGTTGAAATGGAAGGAATCAAAGTAATGAAATGTAAGCAATCCTAATTGAATCATAACATAGCAAGAATGGGGTGATGATCATGGGATTGAATGGGGAAAACTCATGGTTAAATGTTTGCAAGGTTGCAGCACTTCAACCATGTTCTTAAGATCATAATTTGGTAGAAAAATGAATGGATTAGAAGAAGAATAGAAGGAATCATACCTTGAGTTGATGATTGATGTGTAACACTAATGATTTGAGTCAAAGATCTTCATAAACATCAAGAAAAGCCCAAGAGAGTGTCCAACTTCGTGCTCTGAAGTGCAAATGATTAGTTTAGGTCCTCATTCACGAGTTCCAAAAAGGTAGGGGCAAAATGGGAAGTGATTTTGTAAATTTTTGAAATCCATTACTGCTGGTCGACTAGCTAGTCGACTGTCAGTCAACCAAGTAGTCGACCAAGGCATGACAGTAACTTCAGGAGTGGATTTGGAAGGCCAGATAGATCCAAATTGAGTTGGGTTTTCTCCTACAAGTCAATCAACAAGTCTAGTTTCAAGAAATACCTTCGGATTAATCACGGGGGTTCCAAAAGGTGCTTCAACTAATTCAATCTTCATCGATGCGCAGATTTTCACTCAACACTGACAATGTGCTCAAGTAAGGGGCATCATTGTCAATGTCCATATAGGCTCTGGATCAAGCATTGAATCTTCAATTAAGAGGGCCCACAAGTCTCTTATACCACCACTTCGGGTCTTCGGACCTGCAATAGTATAAAATCCAGGCTCACGGTTAGGATAAGGCCGGATTTTACAAGGACTCTCTCAATAATACCTCTGTAAATTTGATTAATAATTTCTAATCTCAGCCGTAGATCAAAATTTACTTCTTTATTTCTAAAATATTTTGGAGTTGACCCATAATCACATCTCTAGCTTATTATGCTCCAGATCAGTCCATTTTTGCACTTGAGAAGTTGAAAAGACCTCTTGACTTATAAAATTGCATGTTTCATACCCAAAACTCAAAATATTTGCTTAAATCTTGAAAAGTCCTCAAAACAACATAAAACCCAAAGTAACTCCACTCTAAGTGTGTAAAATGCTTGCTTTATACCCTAAGATTTCATACATAAATGTGTTCATCATTTTTCATACTTTTTTTTTTTGGCTTATAAAAAGAAGAGACCTTATCTGTTTCTGTAAGAATTTAGAAATAATACTCACTTTAATTTTTTAATGTTTTACATATATTTTAATTTAGATCAACTCTAAAATATTTCAATATAGCAAAGCACAAACATTACCGAAGAGATGTGCGTATTTCCATCATTAGGGCCACCAAACAATTTTTTCTTTTAAAACTTCAATTACAAGAATTAGTTCTCTTGATTCCATAAGTTTGTTCACATGATTTCAAATTCATGATAATTCTAAGTCTCTCCACACAATTTTAAATTCATGACGTTATATTTGATGTTTAATTTTGAACTTCTCAACTTCAATCTTGATTTGTGTATTATTTAAATAATCAAAGCCGCTGACTGGATGTCTAGGTTTAACTTTGTCCCTTGGACCCATGGGCTTTCTTCCCAGATCCTCTAGCTGGGTTAGAAGGAATTCTCATGGTGGATAGAGAGTCTTGTATAAGTTAAGTTTTCTGTTTGTTCCTTTGGGTTGTTTAGCCCCGTCTTTGTACCGAAAAAAATAAAAATAAAAGTAATCAAATGCTTTCCTTTGCGTGTGAACTTTTTTTTCTTTTTTCTTTTTTTGGTAGGGTGGCCAAAATACATATGAAACCATGTATAATTTGAATGCTTCATATCCACAAAAAACTTTATATCCAACAAATATAGATGAGACACCAGACTCAGACATATACCACATTTTTGGGCTATATTTCTTCTAGTTAGCATCCAAACTAAAATATGGTGTGGTTCCAAATGAAGCCTCTGATGCAATATTTGCTTGGTCTGATTTCAAAGGTTTGAAATTAAGAGAGAGTTGAAACCTTAAGCATTTTGTGTATGGAACTCATAGCATTTTGTGTGTTTGACTCTAAATAAAAGTTTTGGATTTTCATTAAAGGTTGGCTGTATATAGTTGTAGTGATAGTAACCTTCAAGATTGGCCTTTCACCTCTAAATAACAAGCAGTTTGGCTTCTCTTCTTTGGCCTTTCAGCTCTATGTAACATAGGTTGCCTTTTGTTTGGTCATCAATATTAAGTGTTACTTATACTTTGTTAGAAAGAAATAAAAGAGAAAGACGCTACCCGGTTGCGTGGATGGTATGTTTTATTTTCTTAACATCAAATCCTTTTCAGTCATATTTAATCATCAGAATCTATGATACATGATTAAGTATCATTTAAGAATAACTATTTGTCAAGAAAACTCACTTATTTTATCTTCAGCGAAATAGAAAATATTTTCTATACCAAATGCTGTTGTATATATTGTTATTGATTCCTGTATTCAAGATCTCTTACCCAATTATGAATACTAATGAAACAAATAGCAACCAACTTTGGATTCCCTTTTTGGGGCAGGTGGGCTTGCAGCTTCTAATAATCCAAGAACAAGGTTTTCTTTTACATGGTTAGAAATTCTGATTAACTATAATCTAGCTAAATTTCATTAAATGGTACTCAATGTGGTGGGGCATCAAATCTTGTTGTTTTTGTTGATATTACTATTTGCCAGAGGCCCAGAGGTCCCAACTCTAAACATTTATGGCTAGTTTGTGGCTTTCTTTTTTCATAAACCAAATTATCCTTGATAGTTTATATTATAAGACAATCCAGATTAACAATTGCTGTAAGATTCCCATTGCCTTTATTGGGCTGTTGCCCACTTGAATGAAAAAGAGCATCAAAGGCCATGAAAGGTTAGACAATTTGAGACCACACCCTCCCTTATTCCCAAAGCTTCTGGAGTTCCATTCTTGAGGGTAAAGTAACTTAAAGGAGGATTGAGAGACCATTCCAGCTTTTCCTTTTTAACTTTGTGCAGATGCTTTGAAGTTGAATAAGTACTGTTTAGTTTTAACTCCAAATGAAGCTAAGTTTCAATGGGATAACAGTTATACCTTGAAAATCAGACTCAAGAACATGGGGGGAAAGAAAAAAAGAAAAAGAATGAGGAAACATGACCAAAGATTTCATCTATTTCCTTACCATTTCATACAGTTTTGATCACACTAATGTCAAAATTGGACTGTGTGACGAAGAGAAGAAAGAAAAAAAAGACAAGAAGAGGAATATCAAAGCATGAGAATTGATAAATTTTTGGATCATTTTGGATCAGAAACTATGAACAGAGAAAGGGTCTTCATCAGCTAGCTAGCTAGCTCACCAACTCAGTCTTTGAAAAGACTCTTGAAGGAACTGAAAATCTAGCAGAGAATGATCTAGAGAGATTATCAGGCTCAGCCCAAGCAGACCCTTGATCAAAATTCTGTGAATAAGTGTATGGATCATAAGAAAACTGAACAGGAGCTGAAGATGAATAAAAGATCTTCTTCTTCTCTTTCTTAATTCTCATCCACAACACTCTCCATCTTGGGATGCTTGATCTGGTAGCTGACATGAAATCACCGTAGTCGCCGGCTTCGATATATCTCTGGCCTAACTGGATGCTTCTATGGCCTGAACTGCACCAGTTTCCAATGTCCATGGCAAGACAAGAGCAAGGCTTCTGCTGGTGAATGAGTTTGGAAATCAAGTTCATATTCTCACTGGTAAAGACTGGGAATAAATAACAATGCATAAAGAAGTAGTAGAGAGATGGACTATAAATATACAAATAAAGTGTTTACCATCTCAAGAAGAGTAGAGCTCTTGAATGGCCTAGATTGCTTAGTTGAATATCATGACAACTTCAACTTTTGATGAGTCAACAATGACTCAAAAAGCTATCTTTCTTGGGTGAAGAGGAAAATGAATAAAGGGTTCTCTCAAAAAATTAACATCACATACGTTCATAATTGAGGAATGATTTTAAATTGTTCTTGGCCAGTTCCGGTTCTGACGAGAAGTCTGGATTTCTACGTCGACCGGCATGAGATCCATGTTCTCTTCACACTTCTTTACTATACATTAAAAAGGGGCTCACAATTGAATTATGACAAAAACAAATTTGGGATAAGTCTCCCTAGTGGGCCCCTCCTAATATGTGATGAAAAAGTATAAAGAGAGGTTTGAGTATAGATCTCTACCCTAACGGGTGAAAGACCCGAATCCCTTGATGAGATCACATAAAGATCTCACATGAACCCAATCAGCCAACGAGGGTTGTGATTAGTAAATGATGATACTAATTCATAATTAACCACAATAATTCAGATATCACATGGTGTTTGCATCATTAAAGTGGATTAGTGTATCATATTTGACCATGATTGAGGGATATGCATGAGCTCCAACAAAATCCTTTACCTTTCCACCTAGATTAGTGTGACAAAGAGTGTTATCCATCTTCTTATCAAAACTTTAGCTTGAATTGACGTTAGTGGTTTATGAAAACGTGTTCGGATGCAATGTCCAACCTTTTATCGCCTAAAGCATATATTTACTTCAATAGATTACGGAAATGTATCAGTCTTCAAGGGTTATACCATAAATATGTAGAAATGATTCTTATGCTTGTAGCCCTATTTTCCATTAATGATGAAACAAATAATGCAAATTCACAATAAATTTATGGACAATCTTGTTTATTCTTAAATTTTTGCTTCATAAGAGTGTTTATGTCCAGACAATGATCAGACGACAATGAAAGACAACATTAACATATGGTCCTAACCGCAGTTCACAAAGTATTGACTTAAAAAAAAAAAAAAGCAATTCTTTTTTCTTAGAAGTCTCTTATCTAATTAAAATTTAACAGCTTCGATAATCCAAACTTTCGTAAAATTTAAAAATTTACCTAAATTATTTAGGTACATAAAAGAAATAAGAAAAATAATATTAGCAATACCTGAACTACAAAATCAGTGAAAAAACTCACAAGAACTTAAAAGAAGAAGATATGAGTGAAATATGAATGAAAGCATTCTCAAAAAAAATTATTACTGGTTTATTATTTTCTATTATATTCAAAAGTTGGGAAAAAAACCTAACCTTATCAGGGCTTGAGCTGCAGTCTTCCAAAGGCAGACAATCCGCCGAAGGTTAAGTGGTCTTTTGGGGCATCAGAAGCCACATGCCAACCAGTATATCTTATCCAGTTCTGAAACAAATTAACTAAAGATACAAAAAGAGAAAAGAAGTTTTCTATTTCCCACTGTGATGCTGCATTAGATCATATGGATATAAAGTAATAATAACATATAAATACATAGTCAGTCAAAGAAGACTTCCAAGTAATATGTCTGAAGAAGTTTTTTTATTCTCAGAACTGTAAAATAAAAAAATGGATCAAGTAATACCACAGCCATGAGTTGACTTCAATTCTTTAAGGAAAATGATTGGAAGATGAAAATAAGATATCAAGAGTGGAAACTGAACAAGTAAATGCAAGCACAGCAGTTGGTATTTGATTTCTTTGCTAGTTAAGATTTAGTGGTTTCATGCTTCTAGAGAAATTATGGTTCAGGATTTCCTTACCTGGGTTGGTGGTTCTAAAGTCCAAAACAACCACGAAAGCTTTAAAGGAAACACTTATGTAAGCACTGATGTAGAACTTATCCTAACACTGTTTAGGTCAGCTTATGAGTTAAATATTAAAACCAAAAACCCTTCTCTTCTATTTCTCTTTTTGTTTGGGAGGGTGGGTACTGGGCAGGAGTTGGGTATTAGTTTATGTATGATTTGAAATAGAATGGTGTTGTGTTGAATGATGGAAGAGAATCTTGAACAGCCAACCACATGAAAAAAGCTTTTCTTTCTTTTTTTTTCTTCCATTTTTGTTTATAAGCATTTGAAATCATATATATATATATATATATATATATATATATATAATATATATATATATATATATATATATATATATATATATATATATATATATATATTATTTACAAATTTGAAGGAGAAATTGATGGATCCATTCTCATGCTTTGTTAGTGGATATCACATGATACTCATGGAGAGAGAGAGATGCAGTTGCAGTCTCATATGGGGCCATGGTCTCATCAAAGGGTCCATGGCAATGAAAGTTTCTTGGTTCTTGAACATAAAGGATTTGTGGCCTCTAAGTGAGGGGACAATGCACTGTATTCAGTGAGGAATATGGACCGTTTAGAGACCAAGCAGGTTAAGCTTTTCATGCACCATAAGTGGGATGTTGGATATTGAGAGGCTCTGTCCACCAAAGAGGTATCTATCTGTCTAATTGCAAATAAAGTAAAGATAAAGAACAGATTAGTAGGATATTAAGAAATTAATTTTGAACTATCCAAACATTTCAAGGAGACGGATAATATTGAGCTTTATTAGATTTTTTTTTCTTCGTAGAAAAGGGTCTATATATTAACGCGTGACCCACGCAAGGCATCCAGATTACAAAAATCAAGAAACCAAGGATCGACAATAGGCCAAAGAGTCCGGCACGCTACAGACACAGCCTTACCAACAAGGAAGTCTGCTATAGCATTACACTCCCTATTAACCTGGAGAAAAGACACACTTTGTAGCCGAGAAGCCAAGGACACAACATCCCAAACAAGGTTTTGGATGTCCACTGGAATCAGTTCCGATGTGAATAAGCATTTAATAGCTTCCGCTGAATCTAATTCCAACAGGACATTACGAAACCCCTCCTCAACCGCAAGTAAGATGCCCTCGCTTAACGCCGAGAATCTCACCTTCCAAAGACTGAGAATCAAATTGGGCCGGAATCATTACTCCCTTAATGGGCTTGCCCAGATAATCTCTACAGATGATACCCAATCCACAACCCGCATCATTTAGGCAGCATCCACATTAATTTTGACAAAACCCACCTCAGGACAGGTCCAGTGATTAGAAGACTTAGAGCCCGCATTTGCTTGAGCATTCTCCTCTGATCGAAAACAACCACTGGAAACTCTGGAAAATTCTTCAGCCTCTTTCACTGCCTTGCTTGCAACCCGCTCCGGTGACCACCGCAACCCTTTGAAGATTAGATCATTCCGAGCTTTCCAAATTCTCCAGCACATATACACGATGAGAGAAGTAAGCTCCTTGAATCGCTGCTTATCAGGAGGCAAGCTCTGCTTCCAACACTTGATCGCTGCACAGACTGATGGATTCGAGGGAGGAGAGAAAGACAGGGGAGAGGCAAACCAAGCCCTTCGGGCTAATTCACAATCCAGCAAAATGTGATCAATCGACTCCAGGTTGCCACATCTATCACATATAGGATCAAAATTATCGATCCTCTTGGAAAGTTCCTCTGCCGCAGGTAAAGCTCTTGCACACGCTCTCCACAACATGTTATTGATTTTTGGTGCAGAATGGCAATTCCATATATTCTTCCATACCATTGCATCCACTCTCTCCCTACCCGAGACACCAGATGAGGAAGGTTGCATTTCTCTTTCCTTCTCTCTGAGATTAATTAGGTGATGGTATGTTGATTTCACAGAGAACACACCATTCTTAGCAGGCCCCCAGATTCTTCTATCTCCCCTAGAGATCAGGCTTAACCGAATGTTAAGAATCGCCTCAGCATCCGCTCGATCAAATGTGTCTTTAATCAGCTCCTCTTTCCAGGTTCTAGATTCTTCATTAGTTATATCAGAGACCCATATAATTCCTTTCTGATCTCTGTTGCAGCTTCAAATCCTGAAATTTGGCTTTGATAAAATCCACTGATTCTCCCAAACACGAATAGAGGTACCATTCCCCACTGCCCAAACTAGACCAGACATAAGAATTTTTCTTCCTTCCATAATGCTTCTCCACGCCCATGAAGGATTAGATCCAGCTGAGGTAGTTAGGAACTCTGCATTTGGGAAGTAAATTTTTTTAAGAAATCTAACCCAGAAGGCATCAGGATTGCTCCACACTCTCCACGCAAGCTTACATAGCATAGCCAAGTTCTAAAGATAAGGGTCTCTGAGACGTAAACCTCCTCTATCTTTGGATTAACATAGTCTATCCCATGAAACCCAACATATCTTCCTTTTGTTTTCTTTCTCTCCCCAAAGAAAATTTAAAGCATCTTTCCTAATCTTATCATGGTGAGATTTAGGAAGAATGAAATGAAATGAGCTACAGCATAATTATTGATGGTAAGACCAACCGATTTGAGAAGTACCTCTTTGCCAGCCATAGATAGGATATTTGTTTTCCACCCTTGCATTCTATTACTTGCCCTTTCCTTGATATCTTTGAAGCTTTCTTTTTTAGATACTTGGAATTCCGAAGGAAGACCCAGGATACTTTTAGGAGGGCCCCCATATAGAATTTTCAGAACTCTTGACAGCCATCTCTTGAACCAAGGAGCAGTGTTAGGACTGAAATAAATAGATGACTTCTGTTGGTTGATCTGTTGACCACTAGCAGCACAGTAGAGATCCAAGCAATGATATTCTGAAATTCCTGAAGATTCACCTCTGAAAATAGCACTGTGTCATCAACAAGTGAGAAATGGGGTCAGTCCTATTTCTGACTTTCAAACCAGTGATAAATCTTTCTTCAAGAGCAACTCTAAGCACAGCATTCAAAGCTTTAGTACATAATACAAAAATTGCAAGGGAGATAGGATCTCCCTGCCTGATTCCTCTCGAGGGCTCAATCAACCCTCTAAGAGCTCCATTCACCAATATCCGATAGGATACTGATTTGATGCATGACATAACTAGGCCCACCCATTGATCACAAAAACCAAGTTTAGATAAAGTACCCTCAATAAAGCCCCACTCTAGGCTATCATAAGCCTTCCTCATATCAAGCTTTAGAGTCATTACCTTCTTCTTCCCTTTATTCCTATTTTTTATGTAAAGTGAAAACATTCATGGGCCACCAGGACATTGTCAGAGATGCTTCTATTGGGAACAAAAGCAGATTAAGGTTCACCAATAATCCTATCAAGAATCCCTTTAAGTCTAGATGCAATAACTTTAGTATCTACTTTCACAGTGACATTACATAAACTTATGAGCCTAAACTGATCAACACTTTCGGGCTGGTTACACTTAGGAATTAAACAAACATAAGTAGAGTTAATTTCTTTAGGTAAGCAACCAGATGAGAATAAGTCAAATACAAACTTACAAACATTCTCTTCTACGAGATCCCAATAGTGTTGATAGAATGCTGGAGGAAGTCCATCGGGGCTAGGAGATTTGAGTGGTGCCATTGCACCCAAAGCAGCTTTAATCTCTTCCTTGCTGGGAGGGCTCATTAACATTTGATTATCTTCAAAAGTAACCTTTGGCTGAATCGCGGATAGAGCAATGTTGAGGGAGCTCTCATCAATACCTTTAGAGTTGTAAGTGTCTTTGTACTTGGCCAAGACTTCCTCAAAAATTTCCTCTTCAGAGTTAGTCCAGTTGCCCGAACTCAATTTCAACTTTGTAATTCTGTTGTGATTTCTTCTTTATAAAGTAGAAGCTTGAAAAACTTTGATATTTTTGTCTCCAGCCTTAAGCCATAGTCTCTAGACTTTTGAGCCCACAATTCTTCCTCTCTTTTCAGCTCAACCTCCAACAGCTGATGTAATTTTTCTTCCTTAATCTCATTTCCTTGTGAGGGGTGCTGCAGAATATCTTCAAGTTCCATTAACAGATGAGAAAATCAGGGTTTTAGCTTCATTTCCACTTCATTTCTCACTTCTAACTCATTTTCCTTGTGGAGGGGCTCTGGAGAACACATTAGCAATCACTTCTAAGTAGATTCCAAGTGGTTTGAGGCTTCTACAACATCAACACAACCATTAATACTCAACCAAGTAAGGAAATTACTATTCATCATCTTCTCAACTGATTTCTTCACTTAGATTTCTCAAAATACCATGTTAAACTTGTTGTTCTAAATTAGAAACATGTTCATGCATGCTTAGAAACATAATCCCATAGTTTACATGCAACAACAAGGCTTAAACATCAAGCAAACACAAAATCTCAACTTGCTTTCGCTAACGTAGCCGAAAATTTCCAAAATTTAGTAAAACTTCGATTTCTCCCAAACCGCTAGGAGTTTTAACACCAAATTTGATGAATGACATGCTACACATTACCATGCAATTCGTTTCAACCAATTTCAACAGTATAAAAAATCCCCAAATTTAGCCTAAACGTCGAAATTCCTCTTTTCTAGCTTGCTGAATTTTCAACTTTAGGACGCGATTTCAACCGGTTTTCTTCCAACAAACTTCACAATCATGCAATTCTAAGTATTTTGCATATGTCAGTATACTCAATTTGAATTTTCCCCAAATTTGAAAATTTCCGAAAAATTACGAAAATGCCCTTCATGTCCAATTTTGGGTAATCTTCTAACATTGACTTGTTGATCTTCTCTACAGGTATTTATACACTATGGAGAGACGAGGATGAGGTGGTGGCGCTCGAGGTAGGGTAGTAGGAGCCAAGAGAGGTAGAGGTCAAGTGCCTTTGCTGCCACGAGGGGAGGTGATCAACCGACACCGCTTCGTTACACCATTGGCCGAGTTCCTCTACGAGGTATACTTTGGGCATTGTCATATAGATTATGGTCGACCATTTCGGGTTGGAGAGTTGACGACATTTCGGATTGGGGAGAGATTCGACACTTTGGGATGGACACACCTACTTACTGAGGATTTACCAGTGTACCCAGAGTTAGTTTGGCTGTTTTACAGCAACTTGACTTCATTTGTGGAGGGTCCAGCTGATCAGATGGAGTTAGTGATAGCGAGTCAGATCAGAGAGACTCAAATTAGATTTACTACTCGTACACTAGCAGAGATTCTCGGGGTTCCTTATTGTCCACATGCATGTGTGTGGATATCAGTAGGGGAGGATTTCAGTAGACACATGCTTTCATACGAGTTGTACGAGGTATGTATGACACTTTGGAATGATGATAGGTGTTATCAGCCTAAGAACAACGGCAAGATGATTCCATCGGCTAGAGTAATTGGGCGGATTGTAGGGAGGAACATCATACCGAGAGCGGGACATCATCATGTGGTTACGGTGATGGATGCCTTGCTCATCTATCGGATCTATATGGGATTCGAGATCGATCTGACTTATATCATACAGAATGTTATGATCGAGGTTATCACGCTTCCAGGTGTTAGGAATCTTTGCTTTGGGATCCTATTGACACGCATCTTCAGGTATTTTGGAGTAGACATATGGATGGTGAGGAGAGAGTTGTTGGAGGTACGGGGTATTCCATTGGTACGAGGACTATTGGATTGATGCAGTTAGATCGAGTTGCCAGGTCTTCCAGTCTAGGGGACGAGTCGGAGTCTGAGGATGATGATGAGGATGTTCCAGCAGAGGAACAGGTTGGGGATGACATAGGTATGCAGGATGTCGGTCCCGATGATCAGGAGATTCTTGCGCCACAGTTTGAGGTTGGGGTCCATCACAGGCTGCACCAGAGGCACCGAATCTCTATGCTCAAATGCTGTCTATGACTTCCATGATGGAGAGGATGGGGGTCAGACAGAGCAGTTGTTCGAGAGTTTAGGAGCCAGGCAGACTTAGATATACGAGAGGATGGAGGCGATTCAGTCACATATGTATGAGAGGCTGGAGGTGAGGCTTGCACAGATAGAGTCCCGGCAGGATCAGATGCAGTCTCAGCTCACTCAGGTTACTGAGGATGTCAGAGCACCTAGAGATCGAAGACGATCCCCTAGATAGATAGATTGTACTAGGATTTCAGTTTATGCTTCCCATATGTAATCCGTTGTAAAACTTATTTAAGTTAATGAAAGTTACTTTTGTTTCATCTATTATTGTGCATTATTCACTTTTCTTTTTCGTTTCGTTAAGTGATGATTGTTAAATTATAATTACTGTATGTTATTCAATAATTTACTTATGTTTCATTAATCGGGTTTCTAGTCCGAGTTATATATTATTCACTTCTAAGAATAATTGAGTCACCTTCGATCTGTGACTCGGAATGTTCTGTTATAGTTTCTGTGGTTGGGGCCTTACTTGATCTTGAGCTCTGATACCACTCTATCACATCCACCCAGCCGGTATCCTATCTGGCATACCCGGGATGTGATTTACAGCCCGAAGATCCAGATTGAGCGGCCATGCCTCCCACATACACGATAACATAATCATGAACAATATAATCAATGTTTAAAGTAAGCAATAAATAGATCAAATGAATAAGAAAAGATAATCGATCAGAGTGCGGAATTATCAAGTATCAACTTCACATAAAAATAATCTCAAAGAGAAAGAGTGATCAAGAGTCACTCCTTCAATAATAGCGGAAAAGTGGTTAATTAAACTTAATTACAATCAGTGTCAAAAGTAAATCCATAAGAGTTAAGGACAATATATATCCAAATATTTAATAGTCATCCAGGGAAATGGGGCACTAGACAAAGGTTTCTTCTATCCTAATGATTGTTTCTTCATAAGTATGGATGAAGTGAACCCAGCGCGGCCGCTCCCTCACCATGGTGGGGCTAACCCTGATATGAACCATAGTCCTCCTCAACACAATAATCCTGACTCTTATAGTAGCCATCACCCGAAGGGTAGTATGCGGGATCATAGTCTGGTCGTAGAGTGCGCCATCAGAGTCTTCTACACTTGCAGAATAATCTAACAAATTGCACGAAAGGAATGAGTTCAAAAGAACTCAGCAAGGCAAGTCATTTCATAATACACGGTTCATTTGATACAATTCATGATATGATGCAAGATGATATCAGACAATGATGATATATGATTCTAACCCTAAGTATGCTAGTCTCTAAGGTAGACATGCTTTAAGCCATAGCACCATACTTCTTTAGGTCGTCTGTCACTCCCCCTCAATCATACAAGATATCTTGGGTCTGCTGGGATAATTAGGTAAAGTCCTCATCAAACCATGGCTGGGGTTAAGTCACCACTCTCTCACATCACCATTGGTATAAGTACTGGCGCATGTCACGGCATAGCCTAGCCCGATGCAAGTCATCTACTCAGTCGTATCATGTCAGATCCGGATACTTTCCCTACGGCACTGACCAACTCGGTTCCGTATCCTTCACACTAGAGGCAGCGTATCCTATGGCACCGACCAACTCGGACTACGGACTCATCAACCCTATTGGTCATCCACAAATGGTAAACGGGAAGCTCTCACGGGTTGGTTACCAGTCTTGAGCGCCCGTGAGCCCAGGTCTATCCATTTACAACCCTACCAATAAATGGCCCCTTTCGAGTATCCGCAGTATGGTTCAAGTTCTCTCACGGAGTGGTTACCGGTCTTGAGCACCCATCAACCATACTCTACCACCGGTCGTTCGGTCTCAATACCCTTCCGATTCGGGTTGATACAACAAGGAAAATCCTAACCATACACCTAGACCATCCTATGTATGTCATCCAATAACCCGAAAAAGTGTCGATTGACACCTTCGGAGAATATCCCATACTATTCCCTCCGATGTCCAAAGCACGAAGTGTCGGAAGGACACTTCCCAATCCCAAGTCATACGTAGTCAATCACAAATTCAATCTCATCATATCATACATAATCGATGATTCATCATATAAACAAAGGCATATCATAACATGATTGATCATATACAAAATCATCAAGTATAATTAAACGCCATGATATGTAACATACTACTACTGATAAAGTGCATATAATAGTCATGTGTGGTAAAGAAGTACACATAGGAAATATATTTACTGAGTTCTCAAAGCATAAGCATGATTACATAATCAATGTACTTGAGTTAACGACCACCCTTACCTTAATCGAGTCGTAAATAAAACCAATGATCACCAAGAATAGTCCCAAAAATCGGTGTTGGTACCCTAGACAACATACAAGTAACATCAGAGAAGAAAACAATCGAATCGAAGATCAAACGAAGCAATTCGGCCAAGTACAGGGATGTCACCATCTCTTGGTTGAGTGGCTTGGTCGACTGTCAGTCGACCAAGACTTGTTAACCATGGACAAAATTGAAGACTTGGTCTGAAACTGACCTTCCGGTGCTCCGATCGACAAGAAATTTGGAGGGCATGATTATAACAATATGAGGATACTACACACTAAATTTCATGACGATCCAATGGTCCAATTATAAATACCCAAATTGAAGCCTTATGTTTTATATGATAACTATCAAGAATCGAATTGGAATTGATTGGAATTGTAAAGAATGATGGGAATCAATTAAGTGAATGGTAAGAATCAAGTTAGAATTATGAATTCATAATGATCTAGCTTAACATGCTTCTACAATATCAGTTTTGAATCAAGAATAGGTTGAAATGGAAGGAATCAAAGTAATGAAATGTAAGCAATCCTAATTGAATCATAACATAGCAAGAATGGGGTGATGATCATGGGATTGAATGGGGAAAACTCATGGTTAAATGTTTGCAAGGTTGCAGCACTTCAACCATGTTCTTAAGATCATAATTTGGTAGAAAAATGAATGGATTAGAAGAAGAATAGAAGGAATCATACCTTGAGTTGATGATTGATGTGTAATACTAATGATTTGAGTCAAAGATCTTCATAAACATCAAGAAAAGCCCAAGAGAGTGTCCAACTTCGTGCTCTGAAGTGCAAATGATTAGTTTAGGTCCTCATTCACGAGTTCCAAAAAGGTAGGGGCAAAATGGGAAGTGATTTTGTAAATTTTTGAAATCCATTACTGCTGGTCGACTAGCTAGTCGACTGTCAGTCAACCAAGTAGTCGACCAAGGCATGACAGTAACTTCAGGAGTGGATTTGGAAGGCCAGACAGATCCGAATTGAGTTGGGTTTTCTCCTACAAATCAATCAACAAGTCTAGTTTCAAGAAATACCTTCGGATTAATCACGGGGGTTCCAAAAGGTGCTTCAACTAATTCAATCTTCATCGATGTGCAGATTTTCACTCAACACTGACAATGTGCTCAGGTAAGGGGCATCATTGTCAATGTCCATATAGGCGTCTGGATCAAGCATTGAATCTTCAATTAAGAGGGCCCACAAGTCTCTTATACCACCACTTCGGGTCTTCGGACCTGCAATAGTATAAAATCCAGGCTCACGGTTAGGATAAGGCCGGATTTTACAAGGACTCTCTCAATAATACCTCTGTAAATTTGATTAATAATTTCTAATCTCAGCCGTAGATCAAAATTTACTTCTTTATTTCTAAAATATTTTGGAGTTGACCCATAATCACATCTCTAGCTTATTATGCTCCAGATCAGTCCATTTTTGCACTTGAGAAGTTGAAAAGACCTCTTGACTTATAAAATTGCATGTTTCATACCCAAAACTCAAAATATTTGCTTAAATCTTGAAAAGTCCTCAAAACAACATAAAACCCAAAGTAACTCCACTCTAAGTGTGTAAAATGCTTGCTTTATACCCTAAGATTTCATACATAAATGTGTTCATCATTTTTCATAATTTTTTTTTTTTTTTTGGCTTATAAAAAGAAGAGACCTTATCTGTTTCTGTAAGAATTTAGAAATAATACTCACTTTAATTTTTTAATGTTTTACATATATTTTAATTTAGATCAACTCTAAAATATTCCAATATAGCAAAGCACAAACATTACCGAAGAGATGTGCGTATTTCCATCATTAGGGCCACCAAACAATTTTTTCTTTTAAAACTTCAATTACAAGAATTAGTTCTCTTGATTCCATAAGTTTTGTTCACATGATTTCAAATTCATGATAATTCTAAGTCTCTCCACACAATTTTAAATTCATGACTTTATATTTGATGTTTAATTTTGAACTTCTCAACTTTAATCTTGATTTGTGTATTATTTAAATAATCAAAGCCGCTGACTGGATGTCTAGGGTTAACTTTGTCCCCTGGACCCGTGGGCTTTCTTCCCAGATCCTCCAGCTGGGTTAGAAGGAATTCTCATGGTGGATAGAGAATCTTGTATAAATTAAGTTTTCTGTTTGTTCCTTTGGGTTGTTTAGCCCCATCTTTGTACCGAAAAAAATAAAAATAAAAGTAATCAAATGCTTTCCTTTGCGTGTGAACTTTTTTTTTTTCTTTTTTCTTTTTTTGGTAGGGTGGCCAAAATACATATGAAACCATGTATAATTTGAATGCTTCATATCCACAAAAAACTTTATATCCAACAAATATAGATGAGACACCAGACTCAGACATATACCACATTTTTGGGCTATATTTCTTCTAGTTAGCATCCAAACTAAAATATGGTGTGGTTCCAAATGAAGCCTCTGATGCAATATTTGCTTGGTCTGATTTCAAAGGTTTGAAATTAAGAGAGAGTTGAAACCTTAAGCATTTTGTGTATGGAACTCATAGCATTTTGTGTGTTTGACTCTAAATAAAAGTTTTGGATTTTCATTAAAGGTTGGCTGTATATAGTTGTAGTGATAGTAACCTTCAAGATTGGCCTTTCACCTCTAAATAACAAGCAGTTTGGCTTCTCTTCTTTGGCCTTTCAGCTCTATGTAACACAGCTTGCCTTTTGTTTGGTCATCAATATTAAGTGTTACTTATACTTTGTTAGAAAGAAATAAAAGAGAAAGACGCTACCCGGTTGCGTGGATGGTATGTTTTATTTTCTTAACATCAAATCCTTTTCAGTCATATTTAATCATCAGAATCTATGATACATGATTAAGTATCATTTAAGAATAACTATTTGTCAAGAAAACTCACTTATTTTATCTTCAGCGAAATAGAAAATATTTTCTATACCAAATGCTGTTGTATATATTGTTATTGATTCCTGTATTCAAGGATAGATTTCTCTTACCCAATTATGAATACTAATGAAACAAATAGCAACCAACTTTGGATTCCCTTTTTGGGGCAGGTGGGCTTGCAGCTTCTAATAATCCAAGAACAAGGTTTTCTTTTACATGGTTAGAAATTCTGATTAACTATAATCTAGCTAAATTTCATTAAATGGTACTCAATGTGGTGGGGCATCAAATCTTGTTGTTTTTGTTGATATTACTATTTGTCAGAGGCCCAGAGGTCCCAACTCTAAACATTTATGGCTAGTTTGTGGCTTTCTTTTTTCATAAACCAAATTATCCTTGATAGTTTATATTATAAGACAATCCAGATAAACAATTGCTGTAAGATTCCCATTGCCTTTATTGGGCTGTTGCCCACTTGAATGAAAAAGAGCATCAAAGGCCATGAAAGGTTAGACAATTTGAGACCACACCCTCCCTTATTCCCAAAGCTTGTGGAGTTCCATTCTTGAGGGTAAAGTAACTTAAAGGAGGATTGAGAGACCATTCCAGCTTTTCCTTTTTAACTTTGTGCAGATGCTTTGAAGTTGAATAAGTACTGTTTAGTTTTAACTCCAAATGAAGCTAAGTTTCAATGGGATAACAGTTATACCTTGAAAATCAGACTCAAGAACATGGGGGGAAAGAAAAAAGAAAAAGAATGAGGAAACATGACCAAAGATTTCATCTATTTCCTTACCGTTTCATACAGTTTTGATCACACTAATGTCAAAATTGGACTGTGTGATGAAGAGAAGAAAGAAAAAAAAGACAAAGAAGAGGAATATCAAAGCATGAGAATTGATAAATTTTTGTATCATTTTGGATCAGAAACTATGAACAGAGAAAGGGTCTTCATCAGCTAGCTAGCTAGCTCACCAACTCAGTCTTTGAAAAGACTCTTGAAGGAACTGAAAATCTAGCAGAGAATGATCTAGAGAGATTATCAGGCTCAGCCCAAGCAGACCCTTGATCAAAATTCTGTGAATAAGTGTATGGATCATAAGAAAACTGAACAGGAGCTGAAGATGAATAAAAGATCTTCTTCTTCTCTTTCTTAATTCTCATCCACAACACTCTCCATCTTGGGATGCTTGATCTGGTAGCTGACATGAAATCACCGTAGTCGCCGGCTTCGATATATCTCTGGCCTAACTGGATGCTTCTATGGCCTGAACTGCACCAGTTTCCAATGTCCATGGCAAGACAAGAGCAAGGCTTCTGCTGGTGAATGAGTTTGGAAATCAAGTTCATATTCTCACTGGTAAAGACTGGGAATAAATAACAATGCATAAAGAAGTAGTAGAGAGATGGACTATAAATATACAAATAAAGTGTTTACCATCTCAAGAAGAGTAGAGCTCTTGAATGGCCTAGATTGCTTAGTTGAATATCATGACAACTTCAACTTTTGATGAGTCAACAATGACTCAAAAAGCTATCTTTCTTGGGTGAAGAGGAAAATGAATAAAGGGTTCTCTCAAAAAATTAACATCACATACGTTCATAATTGAGGAATGATTTTAAATTGTTCTTGCAGTTCCAGTTCCAGACGAGAAGTCTGGATTTCTACGTCGACCGGCATGAGATCCATGTTCTCTTCACACTTCTTTACTATACATTAAAAAGGGGCTCACAATTGAATTATGACAAAAACAAATTTGGGATAAGTCTCCCTAGTGGGCCCCTCCTAATATGTGATGAAAAAGTATAAGGAGAGGTTTGAGTATAGATCTCTACCCTAACGGGTGAAAGACCCGAATCCCTTGATGAGATCACATAAAGATCTCACATGAACCCAATCAGCCAACGAGGGTTGTGATTAGTAAATGATGATATTAATTCATAATTAACCACAATAATTCAGATATCACATGGTGTTTGCATCATTAAAGTGGATTAGTGTATCATATTTGACCATGATTGAGGGATATGCATGAGCTCCAACAAAATCCTTTACCTTTCCACCTAGATTAGTGTGACAAAGAGTGTTATCCATCTTCTTATCAAAACTTTAGCTTGAATTGACGTTAGTGGTTTATGAAAACATGTTTGGATGCAATGTCCAACCTTTTATCGCCTAAAGCATATATTTACTTCAATAGATTACGGAAATGTATCAGTCTTCAAGGGTTATACCATAAATATATAGAAATGATTCTTATGCTTGTAGCCCTATTATCCATTAATGATGAAGCAAATAATGCAAATTCACAATAAATTTATGGACAATCTTGTTTATTCTTAAAATTTTTGCTTCATAAGAGTGTTTATGTCCAGACAATGATCAGACGACAATGAAAGACAACATTAACATATGGTCCTAACTGCAGTTCACAAACTATTGACTTCAAAAAAAAAAAAGCAATTTTTTTTTCTTAGAAGTCTCTTATCTAATTAAAATTAAACAGCTTCGATAATCCAAACTTTCATAAAATTTAAAATTTGCCTAAATTATTTAGGTACATAAAAGAAATAAGAAAACTTATATTAGCAATACCTCAACTACACAATCAGTGAAAAAACTCACAAGAACTTAAAAGAAGAAGATATGAGTGAAATATGAATGAAAGCTTTCTCAAAAAAAAATAATTATTATTACTGGTTTTTTATTTTATATTATATTCAAAAAACCTTATCAGGGCTTGAGCTGCAGTCTTCCAAAGGCAGACAATCCGCCGAAGGTTAAGTGATCTTTTGGGGCATCAGAAGCCACATGCCAACCAGTATATCTTATCCAGTTCTGAAACAAATTAACTAAAGATACAAAAAGAGAAAAGAAGTTTTCTATTTCCCACTGTGATGCTGCATTAGATCATATGGATATAAAGTAATAATAACATATAAATACATAGTCAGTCAAAGAAGACTTCCAAGTAATATATCTGAAGAAGTTTTTTTATTCTCAGAACTGTAAAATTAATAAAAATGGATCAAATAATACCACAGGCTTGAGTTGACTTCAATTCTTTGAAGAAAATGATTGGAAGATGAAAATAAGATATCAAGAGTGGAAACTGAACAAGTAAATGCAAGCACAGCAGTTGGTATTTGATTTCTTTGCTAGTTAAGATTTAGTGGTTTCATGCTTCTAGAGAAATTGAGGTTCAGGATTTCCTTACCTGGGTTGGTGGTTCTAAAGCCCAAAACAACCACGAAAGCTTTAAAGAAAACACTTATGTAAGCACTGATGTAGAACTTATCCTAACACTGTTTAGGTCAGCTTATGAGTTAAATATTAAAACCGGAAACCCTCCTCTTCTATTTCTCTTTTTGTTTGGGTGGGTGGGTACTGGGCAGGAGTTGGGTATTAGTTTATGTATGATTTGAAATAGAATGGTGTTGGGTTGAATGATGGAAGAGAATCTTGAACAGCCAACCACATGTGAAAAGCTTCTTCTTTTTTCATTTTTGTTTATAAGCATTTGAAATCATATATATATTATTTACAAATTTGAAGGAGAAATTGATGGATCCCATTCACATGCTTTGTTAGTGGATATCACATGATGCACATGGAGAGAGTGAGAGACGCAGTTGCAGTCTCATATGGGGCTATGGTCAAATCAAAGGTTCCATGGCAATGAAAGTATCTTGGTTCTTGAACATAAAGGATGTGTGGCCTCTAAGTGAGGGGACAATGCACTGTATTTAGAGACCAAGCAAGTTGAGCTTTTCATGCACCAGAAGTGGGATGTTGGATATTGGGAGGCTCTCTCCACCAAACAGGTATCTATCTGTCTGATTTCAAATAAAGTAAAGATAAAGGACAGATTGGTAGGATTTTGAGAATTCAATTAATTTTGTATGTGTTTGTTGTGGTAATACAGAGCGCCCAAACTTAAAGCCCAAGAATGGAGATTGAGGGTATTGGGGATTATAAGTTATTTTTTTGGTAAATGTTGAGGATTATAAGTTACAACCTTATACCCAAACATATAAGTATGTCTTTAAAAGGACAGTTCTCCAGATCTTCCCCTGTTTCCATGATTATGGTTTTGAACTGGAGTAATCTTTTTATAAGTTTGATTTATACTCCTGTTACACATTTTTTAATGTGAAATACAGAAACTATGTATACTTTCTGTTCTTATTTATAAAGATCTCCTCTAAAATCAAAATCAGTCGTTTGCCTAAGTGCAGGAATGGTTCTGAACATTGAAAGATAGGATATCAGTCAAGTCTTCTTTTGATTTCTTTTCCTTTTAAAAATTACAAAGTAAGTGCATGCTCTGTAATTAATCTTTGATCTATCCTAAAAAACTTGCTTGTTCTTATCTTCTATGGCTTAAAGAGCTTCTTGGAATCTAGGGTGACACTGTGGCTTAAACAGGCAATTCTAGTGAGAATATAAGCTCCAGACCAGCCAAGCAATCCACTCGATTCCCTTCCCTTCCCAGCTCCTAAAATTCCTAATTTTTCCCATTACTTGGAATCTGCACAATAGAAACTTCCTCAAATCACCCAAATGCAGAAAATGAGCAAGAAACTATGTGTTCTTACTACCTCATAGGACATTGTAAGGAATGATTACTGGGGTCTTATCTGCTAAGGATTAGATATGTTTTTACTAGCTCCTCCTTAACCATGAAGAGAATTGAAGTTTGGAGAACACTCTGAACAATCTTTGTGCTCATCCCTTTATAAAAACTGGTCAATCCTTCATAACGAATCATCTTAACAATGGCATCCATAGTACCTGTATATCGAAATACAATGTTGCCACCACCAATCTCCTGCTTTGCTTGAAGTCTTGACTTCACAACTAGCAATGGGTAGGTTGCTACAGTTGCTCCAAGTTTTGCTAATGCACCCACCAAGAAAACCTCTAAAGCAGAAACCCCTTTAGAACTTCGCTTTCTAGCCGCACCTTTTACCCTCAAATGCTTCAATAAACTCTCATAGATCATAAACTGAACAGATGGATTGCATACCATGATAAGTGCAGGAACAACCCCTTTCCAGAATCCCTTAATCCCTGCTTCAGAATAAACCTCTCTCATAGCTTGAAGAGTCCCATATGTTCGAGGTTTAATTGAAACATCCATCAAATGAGTTGGAGCAGAAACTGCAGATTTCCTCAATATAGCTTCTTTTTTAGCTTCCATGATTCTCAACTCAGCTTGAGTATGCGTTTGCATACGAGTCACAAGAACCCAAATTGGGATGGTGATCAAAACATTCAATGAACCAGCAATGGCGGCTACAACAATCCAAGAGAAAATTCCAGGGGTGCCATCACCAAGCCCTTCCTTTTTCCGGGCAAGTGCAAGATTCACTGCCCTGTTCTTGAACAGTTGATAGAAGTAATAATAGATACCCAAAGATGCAGCAGTGCCAAACAGAGAGGGTTTGAGTCCACTGTACAATCCTCCCCAACCTTCTGTTCTTATAATCTGCAAGATTTTGTTTAGAGAACTCTCACTGCCATTGCCATCAGAGGTAAGACCTTTCTTGGCAAGTCTCTGTGTCTGTTGGCGAGTGTTCACTGTTTGTAGGGGATAGGTGATGATCTGGGCGATGATGCCTCCTGCAGCTCCTGCAAGTCCATTCACGAAGGCGTTCGACATGATTTCTTCTCCTTGGTGCAATTTTCGATTCACTTCCTCTTTTCGTCATTAGTGGTTCTACGTTTGACATCTCAACCTCATCCGCTATGCCCCAGTAGCTGAAGTGCGACAAATAAAGGGATTGGCATGTTTGGGAATTCTGGCAAATTAACCCAGTGGTAAAACAACAAATTAACAGCTCCCCTCAATCTTCTATTGAAAAAAATAAAATAAAAAACACCATTTTTTGTACTATGCCAATCAACTTCTAGTATTGTTGATTTATCATCTGAAATGTTTGTGACCATAGAATTCAGAGGAATGCAATACTATTTGAACCTAATAACTATTCAGCTCGGACCATTGATGTAGTTTTTATCTCTTTCTCCACAAGACTCGATGACTGATCTTCGGTTCAGGTTTTCCCCTAGAAACAACTAGCAGTGAAACACTGTTTTTAGGTTGAATGAATGACTTCACTCTTGGTAAGTCGTTTCATTATAAGAATTACAAGATGTTTTACATGACAAAGAAGAATTCAAATCCTCTTCCACCTGTCTGTCTGTCAGATTGGCCACGCGTGGATTGATTTAACTACAATAGTCGGACAGAGAGGAAGTACTCCTGTTGAAAATGGACCCATTTGAAGTTAGAATTTCGTTTGAGAGAAAATTCTTCCACACAGATTAGTGAGTGGGAGATGTATATTAATATTATATGAATTACAATTCAAATATTTGAATTTGAACTACAACTTGTTTACAAACAAACTCTACAACTTGTTGATACTTTAACTATAACTCAATCAATCGAGGATAGAGCTAGTTACGGTGGATTTAAATTTGAATTTGAATTCAGAGAGATTTATCCTTTACACTCCCCCACAAGGTCATTGTTTAGAACAGACAGTGAACTTGGACTTTAAAAATCTTGAATCTTTGAGCAGATAAGCATTTGGTGCAAATGTCTGCGATTTGGTCTCCTGTGGGAACGAATCGGATTGAAAGATTTTTTGTGGCGATTTGTTCACGAACAAAATGATAGTCAATCTCAATGTGTTTGGTTCGTGCATGAAAGATCGGATAAGCAGCAAGGTAAGTAGCTCCAATATTATCGCAATATAGAGTTGATGCAGAAGTGACAACCCCAAGTTCAAGCAGTAGCTGACGTAACCATATCAACTCAATGGTAGCATTAGCATCCCCTTAGGAGCGGGCCATAGTGGGTTGTTTCTTGGAACTCCAAGAGATCAAGTTAGGGCCCAAGTAGACACAGTAGCCACTTGTAGATCATCGATCAATTGTTGAATCGGCCCAATCTGCATCACTAAAGGCAGTGAGAGAAAGATTAATTAGTTGTTGGCCGAAATAGAATTCCATGGGATGGGGTCTCTTTTAGATAACAAAGAATTCGCTTAACTGCAGCCCAATCATCAATTGTAGGGCGATACATATATTGACAAACCCTATTGACAGCAAATGCTATATTAAGGCGTGTGAGAGTCAAATATTGAATGGCACCCACTGTACTTCTATATTGGGATGGATCATCATAGAGGGGAGGTTCCTTAGTGGTTGCTTTGGTGATGGAGGTCGGGGTTGCTACTGATTTTAGCTTCATGCATATTGGTCCCTCGCAAAAGTTCTGAAGAATATTTTGACTGGCAAAGATATAAACCGTGAGATGAGCAAGTGACCTCGACCCCTAAAAAGTAGTTTAAATCACCAAGATCTTTGATGGCAAATTCCTTGCCAATGGCCATAATGATAGAATTAACCTCAAAACAACTAGATCCAGTGAGGACAATGTCGTCCACATATACAAGAAGATAGATTGTTTGACGGCTGAAGTACGAAAATATAGTGCAGTATTAGATGAGGACTGTGAGAATCCTAGAGTGAGTAAATAATTACCAAGCCAATGAGACCATGCCCTAGGGGCTTGTTTTAAACCATATAAAGCTTTCTGAAGGTGACATACATAAGTAGGTCTCTCTGGATCAATGAAACCCTGTGGTTGAACCATGTAAACCTCTTCAGATAATTCACCATTTAAAAATGCATTTTGAACATCCAATTGGTGAAGAGTCCATCCTTGGGCAGCTGCTAGCGATAGAATCAAGCGTATGGTAGTAGGTTTGACAACGGCACTAAACGTGTCAAAATAATCAATTCCTTCACATTGATGAAATCCATTGGCGACCAAACGAGCCTTATAATGTGAAACAGAGCCATCACTATTTCGTTTGATTCTGTAAACCCATTTATTTCCAATCAAATTCATGTGGGGCTGATGAGGAACTAGACTCCAAGTACCATTACGTAAGAGAGCATCAAATTCGTCACTCATAGTAAGCCTCCACTTGGGGTCTTTACTGGTAGTGGTATATGAGGTGGGTTCTGTTTCAGGATTATCAATAAAAGAGGTGACTAGGAGGTTCAGTTTAGAGATGGGTTTTGGATGACCCGTTTTGGATTGGGTTTACACATGGTAAGGTTGTGGTTGAGTTGGTTGGGTGGTGCAGGTGAGTTATGGACTAGGGTTTTGGGTGGGTTATGGACTAAGGTTTTGGGTGTAGGGAGAGGTTGAGATAGAGTTTTCGAAATTTCAAAATTTGAATTTGAATTTGAATTTTGACTGGGAAAGGAGAGTTCAAATTTTGAATTTGAATTTGAAGTTCGGGTGGGGTGGGAAAATTCAAATTTTGAATTTGAATTGGAATTTTGGGTGGGATGGGAGATTTCAAGATTTGAATTTGAATTTGAAAAGAGATTATCAGTTGTAACTATGGTGGGAGTGGAGTGAGAGCGGGAAGGGTGGTTAAGAGGTTGAGTTGCAAAGGGAAACTTGGTTTCCTCAAAAACTACATGTCTAGAAATGTAGGATTAGCGATCATAACATACATACCCCTTGTGTGAGTTGTTGTATCCAAGAAAGATACATTGTCTGGAGCAATATTGTAGCTTGTTTTTGTTATAAGGCCGTAACCAAGGAAAACATGCACATCCGAAGATTCTGAGAAATAAAAGATCTGGATCTTTGTGATATAACACCTGAAATGGAGATTTATTCTCAAGTACCAGTGTAGGCATTGTGTTAATTAAGAAGATGGCCGTTTCAAAGGCGACTGGCCAAAAAATAAGGGGGACTAAAGCACGAGCCATAAGAGCGAGGCCTCTTTCTACTATATGTCTATGCTTCTGTTCCGCTCTCCCATTCTATTCAAAAGTGTGTGGGCATGAATACTAATGAGATATACCATTCTCTTTAAAAAAAAATTATCAAAATATTCATATTCCTTGGGACCATCATATTGAAAAACTTGAATCTTGGAATTAAAGACATTGGCTGCATAATAGAATTGCTTGAATACTAAAATTGCATCATAACGACGTACAAGTGGAAAAATCCATGTAAATCTGTTGTAATCATCCAAGAAAGAAATATAATAACTATAACTTTGCGTAGATGGTGATGGTGAGGGGCCCCAAATATCAGAGTGCAATAATTGGAATGGAGATACTACCCTCGATTTATTCAACTTGAAAGGCAATTTATGCGATTTTTCCATTTGGCATGGGACACACAAAACTGGTGAAGTAGATGAAGGTTGGTGCAGGCCAGAACTTGCAAAAGAGAGAGTCCAAAGTTCTCTTTGACGGATGCCCTAATCGGTCATGCCACACTTCTTGAGACACACATTTGCTGAGATGAACATAGAGGGAGATGCGGATGGTGGATGGAAGCGATAGAGACCAGCTTCAATTGATCCTTGAAGTAGAACATTCGCCGTTTTGAGATCCTTCACAAAGCACGAACTTGGATGAAATTCCATATAAACATCATTATCATATGTAAATTTACTCACAGAGAGCAAATTTTTAGTAATAGAAGGAACATGTAGCACTTTGGATAAAGTAAGAATTTTGGAAGGCGTTGATAGAGAAGCACTTCCAATATTTTTTTATATGCAAACCTGAGCCATTACCAATGTGAAGTTGATCAATACCATGGTAAGGCATTGTTGTATCCATGTGGGTTACACTGGATGTAACATGATGAGTGGCACCTGAGTCAGGGTACCAAGAAGGATCAAATGAAGCCGTGGGTCCTGCCAAGAAAGCTTCTGGAGAAGAATTCAGCTTGGAGGCATTGTCACCTGGTGCATAGAGAAAATAACATTGCACCCCTGTATGATTAGTTTTGTTGCAAATCTAACAAGAAACCATAGTGGTAGAGAGGAGAGGTGGAAGATGTTTTGTGTGTCAATGATTGGAGTAACCTCGAGCACGTCCTTTGCCATAGCTATGAAAGGGGACACGATTTCGGTTAGTGGGTGGGGGGGGGTTGATCTGGTGGATAGATTAACTTTTGATGAAGGCAAGTTAAGTTGTTGTCTTGTTTGATCTTTGAAGATTTCTTGATTCAGTAAAGGGCCTATGAAATCATCAAGGGGAAGAGGGTCAAGATGGGAGGTAATTGAGGTGGCAAAGGATTCATATTCATGGCCTAGGCCACAAAGCATTGTGAGGATAATATCTGCATCAGAAACTGAGTGAGCAGCAGCGGCAAGATGATCAACAATAGATTTAATCTTCTGAACATATTCGACCATAGAAGAGTGGCCTTTGCGAATTTGCAAAAGTTGGTATTTCAATTGCATTATGCGGGCTTGAGATTGGGAAGCATAAGTCCTTTCAAGGGAATTCCAAGCAGCGTGGGAAGTGGTGAGACCAACGATTTGAGAAAGAGCACTTTCCGGAAAGGGAGGAGATGATCCAAGATAAGATCATCTGGTCTTGCTTGCGCCATTGAGAATATGCAGGGTTAGGAATGGAGGTTGATGTGGGTGATGTGGAGGGATTGGGTATGGTTTGAGGAGGAGCTGGAGTGGTTCCATCGACATAGTCATAAAGGTCATGTGCATGAAGTAGAGGAAGAAATTGTGATTTCCAGATGAGATAATTGCTTCAATCAAGCTTTACAAGTAGGAGAGAAACGATGTTGGTAGGTGAATTCAGAGAAGAGCCATGGTAGTGGTGGAGCTGGTCCTAAGGATCGTGTAGACGGCGGTCAGAGGCTAAAAAACTAATACCAAGTTAGAATTTCGTTTGAGAGAGTATTTTTCCACACAAATTAGTGAGTGGGAGATGTGTATTAATATTATATGAATTACAATTCAAATATTTGAATTTGAACTACAACTTGTTTACAATCAAACTCTACAACTTGTTGATACTTTAACTGTAACTCAATCAATCGAGGATAGAGCTAGTTACGGTGGATTTGAATTTGAATTTGAATTTAGAGACTTATCCTTTACATTTGATAACCACTAAAAAACAGATTATGTAACAACTGTTTGATAAAGCTTTTTGTTTCAAATGATTTTAAAACATAAATTAAAATTTATGAAAATCTTTGCTTCAACAATCAGTTTTGACGCAACAACATTTTGTCTATTTATTAAAGCAAAAGTAGGGTGTGGTCACGTGGGCTAGGTTTAGTAAAAGGGTTTAGACAGGAGCATTTATGAAATTTAACAAGTTTTATCGAGCGCTAAAAAAGTATTTCTGATTCATATATTAATCGAAACTATTTCTAGTGTTTTTCGAAGTAGAAACACTTGGTGGATTATCAAACGAATCCTATTTATATACCTCATCAAGAACTTTATTGTATTAGCTTGTCAGCCCTGTGAAACCCAGCCCTAACCTTGACCTGGAAACCCTGTTGTTTGTAGGTCCGACAACCCAAAGTAAAGCAAGAAGTCAGTTATGGGCCATCCCAGTGGAAGACTTGGTGGCTGGCTTAGAATCCATGAGTGTTGATGTCAGTGTTCCATTTATGGAAACTGCACCCTGATGATGAAGATGGAATTAGTTGATGGACTTGGAGTGCTCTCTGTCATGGTTTGAAGGCATTTCTACCTACTAGGTAAGTCACTTGGTGTGTGTGCAAAACCCCTTTATGTTTGGATTTGATCTGAGCCTTCATTTCCCTGTTTTGGACTTGCTGTTCTGATTGGTTGGCTGGACCAGTCAACCAATCCAATCGACTAATGGGATCTGATTTTTCTAATTAGGTCTTTGCTTGCTCTATTTAAGTCCAATCTCGAGTCTACTTCGTATTTTCTGCCTCCAAACTCTTTGGAACATACCAGAGCCCTCTGCAAGTCATCTCCCTTGCATCCTTGGTGATTATCTTGACAGATTTTCGTCAAAACTCATGCTTTTACACAAAAAGGTATGTGATCAACCTCTTCTATGTTTCATCTTTGATTCTTCATTATTTTTATTTCCTTTTCTGATTGAGGACAGTAGTAGTGATGTTGTATCTCTATTGCAACCATCACTATACTCTTTCCCTTTCTTTTCCTAAGGATCTAAAGCTTGGTGGATGATCTTCATCAAGATCATCACTCGCTTTTGAAGGAAAGCTTGTATTCATTCTCTTTCCTTATTTAGATTGATGTTCTTCAGTCTTAGATCTAATTTTCTTGAAGATCTAAGCATGCTTTTCATGATTCCTTTATCACAAACAATGATCCATCATCTTATTGTTCTTGTCCATGATTTTTACTTTGAATTCTTCAAGAACCATGATTGATCTAATTATGGTAACTTTTTGTTTCCTAATTTGTAACTTGAAGACTTGATTTGATTAGTGTTTTGGAGTCCTCTATATACTAGTATACTGCCATTGTAGTTTCCCCCTTATTTAGTACCATTTTGAACCATCAAATTCGGTTTCATATTCTAGAAACTCTGATTTTGAAGGCCACTGTTTCCACTGTTGGTCGACTCATTGGTCGACTGAGGCAGTAGACCAATCCAATCGACCAATGAGTACAGCAACCTCATATTTGGTCTGTTTTGGATGTTTTGATATCTTTCCTTCTAGGTATCTTTCCTAATATGTTGTATATACTTGTTTAGGACTTTCTTCCCAGATTTAGTCAAGGTCTTACTTGATTCCCTAAGATTCCTTTGCGAGTTATATAAGGTAAGGATGGTTATTTCCTTAACTACATAGATTGCATGTCCTAGTTTCTATATTTGAATCTTTGGTTTATTTCCTTAATTAGATTCTTACAATGATATACTACTGATGCAACTACCTTGATTACAGTAGCATTACTTGTTTATACTAGATTGATTCATGTATGATTTACTTACCAAATATATGCAAGTTGGATGTTATTATTGATTTCTTTCCATATAAGATGTTACCATATATGTGATGTTATGGAATTATGTTTGTATATGATTAAGTGTGGTTTGGAAAGGAGAGGTGTCCTTTTGACACTTCTGTCCTTGGACAACTACGGGAATATTATGGGATGTTTCCGGAGATGCCCTTTGGACACCTTCCTAAACTGTTGGATGACATATTTAGGGTTGTCTAGTAGTGTTTGGCTAGGATGTCCTGTTATGTCAGACCCTAATCGGAGGGGTATTTAGACCGAACGACCCGTGGTAGCAATGGAGATTCATGGGTGCTCGAGACCGGTAACCAACCCGTGAAAGGACAGGAATCACATTGTGGGGACCATTTATTGGTAGGGTTGCATATGGATAGACTTGGGCTCACGGGCGCTTAAGACCGGTAACCAACCCGTGAGGGGATGTGAGAGCTTCCCATTTACCATATGTGGATGACCTATAGGGTTGATGAGTCCGTAGTCAGGGACTATGAGGACTCTAGTGTGAAGGATACCGGAAAGGATCGCCAGGGGCGAGGAATGGACGTATCTAGATCTGACTTGATGTAACTAAGTAGGAGGCTTGCATTTGGCTAGGCTTTGACCCTGACATGCGCCAGTACTTAGACCAATGGTGATGTGAGAGAGTGGTGACTTAACCCCCAGCCATGGAATGTCCCGAGGGATGCCGGACCCACTACCAAAAGGCATTGTGTGATGAGACCTTCCTAAAGACGTATGGTGATATGACTTAAAGCATGTCTGCCAATTGAGACTAGCATACATAGAGTTAGAATCATATTGCATCATGTATTTCATATCATATAGCATTTTACTTTGCTTTGAAATCCTGCCATTTATGTTGTTATGGATTAACTGCCTTATTGAGTTTCTTTGAAACTCATTCCTTTTGTACAATGTATTGTTAGACTACTCTACATGTACTGATGACTATGAAGGTCAATTCGAGAAAGCACAAACTGAAGAGGCGTACTTCACGCAAGGTGCTGGAAACCATGAAGATTACATTGAGGATTCCTCAAGTGGTTTTGCTTGTTACCATGATTAGCCCTACTGTGGAGTGGGAACGTCTGAGCGTCATTGATGAAGTCTATGTTTATGAAGACGTTCTTTATAAGATAGAATAGACTCTAGTTTAGTTGTTATATCTTTCTTTCCTATCTTAGAAACAAATGTAATCTTTCTTTGATTTGTGATCTACTTTCTGCTAGTTGTAGAGTGGGATTCCGCCTCACTTTACTTTATTGATTTAGATATTCTGATTGTCTTTCGTACTCTGATGATATATGATTTATTCTTTCCTTATTTGGATCTTTTGTTTATCTTTTGCACATTGATTATTTATGTTTATGATTATGTTATTGTCTATGTGGGAGGTTGATTACCTCGATACTTGGTCTTCGGGGCTGTGGACATTCGGGTAAGGTAGGGTACCGGCTGGGTGGTGTGACAAGCCCACTGTTACTAGATTTCCTTATCAAAATACTATTTATATACCTCACTTTCTCTTTTTCAGTTTATGTCATTTTGAGATTGGGTAATCTCGGCTTCGGTTTATGGGTGAAAGTTTGGAAAGTTCTCAGTGTTCTTAGGAGATCTTTATTGTAATTCTTTTAGTAGATAATGTGATTCTTTAGCTTTGACTATGTACATAACATCCTACATTTTTGTATATATTTTTTTTTGGTAAGAAATTTAATTTTTGAGGAGAAGCCGAGGCCTTAGAAAAACAATCTTTGAGCTAAGAAGTGGAAAGCGGCCAAACATTTGTACCCTCAATCAACTAGGCCTTCTAGATTGAACATCCAATACATAATTGCAGGCTCTAGTAACAAAAGAAAAGAATCAATCCTCCCAATAATAGGCACAATGCAAAATGTCCCTAGCAATAACCTCGATACAAACTCGTGTTGGACTCAACTTCCCAAGGCAACATTGAATGAGTTCAAGATTGTTAGACTTAAAGATGACTCGCCGCCAATCTTCTAGAAGCACAAAAGGCATGGCCTTCCTGAGAGCCGATGCCTCCCCCGCAAGTACTGAGCCAAAAACCTACACATCCAACACTGCCAATAGAATATTACCCAAATGATCATGGGCCACAATACCCACTCCACACCAAGCTCCACCATCAGCATACGAGGCATTGACGTTAACCTTAATCCATCCCACCGACGGAGCCTACCAATGGCCAAGCAAACTCAATCTAGCACTACTCCGTGTAACTTGTGCAAAAAGAGAACTATGAATAAATTCCTTTGCTCTTCTTGCAGCGTCGACAGTGACCTAGGAGGGCAACCAATCTCTTCTTTTAAAGATGAGATCATTTCTGGTAATCATAGCTGTTGACATAAGAACAAACAATGCGATAAAACCATGGTTTTCTCCCTCTTATTCTTAATAGGCAAAGATTGCAATACCTGAGGCCATTGATAGACAAGAGGCTCATTCAAAGGTGGGATGTATGACAACTCACTTTGTGCAAATGCACACTCAAAAACGATATGATTAAACGATTCCATCTCCTTATCATAGTAAATGTAGCATGTATCAATCTTAAAATTCCTTGCCACCATTGCCTTCCCCCCAGTGGAAGACCCGCTGCACAACCTCTCCGTAATAGGAGTTTAATCTTAGGCAGCACAAGTGCTCTCCAAATAAAATGTCACACCTTCGAAGGGATAGAGATCCATGAAGACAATCTAAAAGAAGACGCCTTCTCCTGCCTTGCAAAAGGAATTCCATTTTCAGAGCATTATAGATCGTCTTTACCGTAATCTTTCCATTCCTTAATCCTGTCCAAATAAGCTTGTTAGAACTTGGAAATACCGAGAGGGTCATCTTACAAATTGCAATAGTCACCCTTTTCGAAAACAATTGTTTTATCAAGTCTCTTTCCAAGTCCTTTCTTGCTGATCAATTAATTTAGAAACCACCATACTAGACCAAACCGGAATAGGGGTATGTAAATTCTCATTATGAGAAGGGGTCATTCGAGTGTATGTAAATATAGACTATGTTTACATATGAATCCCTACGTCGTTACATTCCATATAGGATTATAAATAGGTGTAGACCTACTTTTTACTTTTACGTATCTCTATTTGGGTACCATATTCACTTCTTTGGGCTTCTATTGAATCAAGAAATAGGTTTGATTGTACATCCATTCCTTGGGGAGGATCTTCACCAACAATAAATGAAGACACACCATGGATCCATTTATCTTTCCAAACACGGACTTGCTCCTGTCTCCACATGCCACATCAACCTTGGTCGCAAGGCCTCTCTTCCGACCACCAAACTTTGCCATGCCCAAGAAGTTTGACTCTCTATTCCAACAATCAAAGAAGAAGAAGAGTGGAGGAAATGAATAGCTTTAATAAACTGAGCCAAAAAAGAATTAAGATTCTGCCATAGTCTAGCTGCCATCTTTGCTAATAAAGCCAAAATTTGGATATATGAATCTTTAAAGCCCAACCCCCTTTAAGCTTTGATAGGCACATCCTCGCCCGTAAAATCTAGTAAACCTTATTTCGCCCCTCTACCTCACCCCAATAGAAATTAGCTGCCATCTTGCCAAACTGATTATGCAATGACTTAGAAAGCTTAAAATGAGTGCAAGCATATTGAGGAAGTGAGAAAGCCACATATTGAAACTTAACTTCTTTCCCAGCATGTGAGAGCAATTTATGCTTCCGCCCGTCCATCTTTTGAGTCATTTTATCAGAAAGAAATTGAAAAGTATCCTTCTTGGAGGCACCAATCTCATGAGGTAAACCCAAATATTTAATATGGGCTTTTGAGTACAAAATTTTCAAGAATCTAGAGAACCACCGGCAAATTGTTTTTGGAGTATTTGAGCTAAAAGTAAGGTTAGACTTTTTTAAGTTAATTGCCTGTCCACTTGCCTTGTAATACAAATCAAGACAAGGTTTGAGATTGTATAGTCTTTTAAGATGCAACTCCGAAAATAAAAGACTATCATTGGCGAATAATAAATGAGAGATTGGTGGAGCTCTACCTTTCACACGGACACCCCTCACAAGACCTTGGCTCTCTGCCTACTGAATAAGTGAGCTAAGCCCCTGAGAGCACTGAATGAAAAGAGCTGGTGACAGTGGGTCTCCTTGTATGACACTGTGAGATGGTCGAACGGCATGACTAAAAGAACCATTCACCAACAGTTTGTAGGGTATTGTAGTAATGATCTGCATCACCCAAGCAACTCACTTTGGGGAAAAACCCAATTTTAATAGCATGGCTTCCACAAAATTCCATTCAAGCTTTAAGGCCACAAAAAATTCCTTTTTTTTTTTTTTTTTTTTTTTTGGGGGGGGTACTGAAATAGTTCCTGAGCCTATATATAAATATTATCAGAAAATTACCAGGAAGGAATAAAAGCCGACTAGAAGGAGGCAAAAATATCATCCAGGAACTTCTAAAGTCTCTTTGCCAGGATCTTAGAAATCAACTTTGCCACAACACCACCCAAGGAAATGGGTCTATGTTGATCCGTAGTTTGCAGTGTAGAATTCTTTGGAATTAGACATATGTAAGAAAAATTAACTCTACTGGCATAAGACCGGAATTGAAGAACTCCAAGACAAAGGCAAAAGGTCACTCTAAATAGCATCCCATAAAGACAAAAAAAAAAAGGGGGGGGGGGAAACCATTAGGACCAAGGGCTTTAATTAAGAGGCCCAGGCCCTATAGAAAAGAGTACTCGTTTCACCTCCTCAACTGTGGGCATGGCTATGAGCTCTTCATCATGTCCATAGACACCATAGGCTGCACTATATCAAGTAAATGATGTAATGCATCTAACACAACATCCTGTGATATAAAGCCTCAGTAAAATGATCTCTGAGAATCTCTGAGATGTATTGTGGATCCACTGTCCATGTACAACTTTCATCCTGTAACCTCAAGATTCTATTAAAGTGACTTTGTTGAACTGTGGAAGTATGAAAAAAATGCAGTATTCATATTGTCATCCTTCACCGACTCAATTAGTTGGTCCCATACTTCGTATCTTTTGCTCAGATTTTACTTCAGAGCAGTGCCTACATGGGATTGCTTGGTGCTGCTTATGGCTAAGATTCAAAGTTGAGTGCTAGATTAAATGCCAACTGTAGATTTAAGGCATGTGCATATAATCAAATTTTAAGTGGGAGCAATGCCCTTTTTTTAGCTTCAACTTGAACTACGTTTGGTTCATTTTGAACCATGCAAACCACGTTGCTCTGAAATCCTCTTCTCATACCCTCTTCTTTTGAACCCTCCTCCACAATGGCGACGTTGATGCATTCAGGAGAATCAAACAACCACTCGCTGGTGGTGCCGGAGACATCATCCACAACAACATCATTGCAGCTTTCAACTACCAATGCAAGCTAAGATGAAGCCTGGGTTTGGATCCAAATCAAAGCAGAAGCAGAAGTGCGTAGAGATGCAAAATTGAAACCCGCACTTGCTAGCTACCTCTACTCCACAATCCTCTCTCACGCTTCTCTCAGCCGTTCTCTCTATTTCCATCTAGGTAACAAACTCTCCTCCGCTATGATTTTGGGTAATGTGAAGACAAAGAAGGAGTGAAGATCGGGGTAGGAGCGGTGATTCCGATAGATGTTCTACCAAGAACCATTGTTGTGGGTAATCCTGTGAAATCCCCCAAGATCCTAACCTAAAAATCCATATGGTAGGTCTAAGAACCTGGAGTGCAGGCAGAAGGCAACTATGAGCCATCCAAAGAGAGACCATTGGATTAGAGCCTAAACTGATGGAAATAGATGGAAATGGTTTGAGTTCGGAGTTCTATAAGAATTTGGAAGGAGATCTAACTCGGACAATGACGGATTTGGTAGATGGATCAAGTGTTCCATGATGACTCATGTGGAAGGACTCGAAATCAGGTAAGACCTTTCTATAGTATAGAATAGGAACTAGGGCAGAGCATGAGCTCTTAAGGCCTTGATTCTACTCCTGGAACAAAAGTTCTAGGGGCTAGTCGATTGGTTTGGTAGCTCCAAGCGACCAACATGGTTCCGTGAAAAAAGGGCAAAATTGGAATTTTAGTTTTTGAAGCCATATTTAAGGTTGTTCATACTAAAACGTGTTATTATGATCCAAAGTTATCAGAGAATGTTAGAGCTTGTTAGATAACTCTTCATGAAAGTGAAGGTCAGTGTGGAAGTCATTCGAAACAATTTTCGAACAACGATTTATTTTCTTGAAGGTTAGCATTCATCTTCTTCTTTCTAATTCTCTTTTATGATTGATTTCTCATACTGTCTAAACCTAGTTGAAGGCTCCTAGTTACTATATCAACCTAATTCTTTTATCCTCTTTACTCTAGAGTAAATCCCGGATCGATTTTTGGAGAAGACCTAATATAGGATTCATTAGATTTTCATTCATTTTGCTTTTATTGATGTACAAACTATGATAGATCATGTTCTAGTATTATTTCAGAATTTTCTAGATAATTTCATAGTAGTTTAGAACCCAATCTGGAAACCTTCTATCAATTTGAGTCGATTTTGTCCGTACTCATAGGGTGGTTGATTGACCTAGTCACCCGCCCCTGCCCACCCTGACCAACCACCCCCTACAATGTTAGACTTTTGTTTCTCTTTTTGATATAGGACCTCTAGGGTTATTTCTAATTTTGAATCAGCGTGTTAATAGGACTTTTGGGAAGCATGAACATACTCTTTGACTTACTTTTCAATGTTGCAAATCAATAGAAGGTGAGGACGTTCACTTGTAGATAACTATTATCACTTTCTTATTTGATTTGAAACTTTCAAATTGATATATACATGTTGCTGTTACAAGACTTAGGAATGATGATTATGTTCTGAAATTAGAGAATACAAGATGATTGTTTATGATATTGATGTGTGGATTAAACTTGAGGTATTATGGACTTGAATTGTATTGTGGATTGTGAATGTTGATTCGAATCTTACTTCTTTGTGGGAGGTTGTTGTTGTTGTGATTGTGAATTGAGGAATACCTATTTGAGGTGCTCCTAGCTTAGGATATCAGCGGAGGTGGTATAACACACTATCTTCTAATGCCTCCAACAATTTTCACAGTTATTGTTTGCCATGACTAAGAGGTCTAGAAGAGTACACTTAGGTACCTTGTCATATCACACCCTATTGGCTTGGGTGTTGATGCCGAATGACTTGTGGCAACAATGTGGGGTGGTGGATGCTCAAGACCGATAACCAACCCGTGCGAGGACATGAGAGCTTCCCGCCCATTATATGTGGATGACCAATAGGGTTAAGAGGAGGCGTAGGCTGAGTTGGTTGGAGCCATAGGATACTTGACTCTAGTAGAGGAGGATATTGAACCTAAGAGTATGAGATAGATCAGGGGACGTATCTGAACCTAGGTTGGTGTGAGTGAGTATTTGACTTGCATTGGGCTCGGTATTATCTCTGACACACACCAGTACTCATGCCAATGGTGTGGTGAAAGAGTAGTGACCTAAACCCTAGTCATGGTGATAGTCCGAGAGGGATGCCTTTACCCCCTACCTCGGATCTCAAGATCGATAACCAACCGTGAGAGATTAGAGTGACAAGACCTACCTAGAGGAGGCTGGCGTCCTATCTTAATGTGTGTCTACCATATAGAGACTAGCATCTGTTAGAGTATAGTAGCATTGTTGTATTTTACTTCATATCATGCTGCATTATATACTGTATTAATTTAGACTATGATATTGGTTATATGTTTGTGAACTATTTTGTTGAGTTCTTTTGAACTCACCCTTCCGGGAAATTTGTTATTTTAGACTTTGTTGCAGATCCAAATGTCACAACAATTCAATAATATGAGACATTGGCGACCAACCCGTATGGTGTACAAGATTTTAGGGACTATGACTTTAACGGTGAAGAATGTTCGTGTCACGACTGTGCACCAAAATTAGTGGGAATAATATACCACTTTAACTTAAATCTTCTTAATGGCAATCAGAGAGTGATAAGATAATTTTTCAAAACTAAATTAATGGATTTAATTAAGCGGTCCTAACCCATGCATCTAAAACGAATCGAATTGGAAGTAAAAATAAAAACACACATAACCTAACCGCTCATCGTTTAATTTAAAAAAAAAATGCATACATAAATAAAGATAAGAATAATAAATAAACAAATAAATAAAAGGAAAGTGATCCGAGTGTTAGTTATTGGGTAAAGGGAAGGGGAGTGCAACTAAGATGACTTCGATTGTGGATCATTTGCCATAGCTTATAGTCCCTCGATCAGGGGATATGAATATAAAAGGAAAAAAATGTAGAAAGTAAATTATAGAACAAATAACAAAGCAATAAATAAAAAGAGAACCTTAACCAAAAAGAGGCACAAGTAGGCATCTTTGATAATGACTCGGGCGGGAAGGGAAACAATAAATAAATGCTGAAAAATAAATCATAAGATAAGAATATAGAGTGGTAGGCAAAAACAAGAATGGAAGGAGGAGATGATTATCTTTTTGACTTGTAGATAACTATTGTCACTTTCTTATTTGATTTGAAACTTTCAAATAAGAATATATACTGTGCGGCGCGCCCATTGGTCGTGCTGAATTATCACAAACTCATTAAGTCAATAGACAATAAATATCATACAAGATAATCATAAACTCATAATATAAATATAATAATTTATAAGATGAAATAGTAGATAGTTATCTTACTTGGATCCAGCCCAATCAAACCACTCCTGCGATGCAAACATGGATCTGAGGCCCGACTTCTTATCTTGCATGCTGCTCAAGGCGACGAAATTTGTCGCAAATCTTGTCGGACCAGGTCGCACCAACTCACCTCCACATGATCTCCGCATCATTGCCAAAGCAACGTTATGATTGTAGATGAAGTTGGTTACCTGTCTTGCACTCTCAACGGTGTTGTGGACAATGCTGATTTTTCCAATGTCCTTCAGCATTAGGTCAATTGAATGTGCAGCACAAGGTGTCCACATAAGGTTATAATCGGTGAAGCCATCAACACTTCACCGGCCTTCTTATAGTTGGAGCCATTGTCGGTGACAATTTGCACCACATGCTTCCTACCAACCTGGTCGATCACATCCTGCGCAGGAGACCCATGATATATCTGTGGTCTTTCGTATGACCGATAGCATCCACCGATTTCAAGAAGACAGGTTCTCCAATCACGGTATACCATGAAGTTGATGATGGACTTTCTCGTCGGGCCGGTCCATCCATCAGACATGATGGTGCATCCATAAGTATCCCAAAAGGGTTTCATACTATCAATATACTCCTGCAGCTCTTGCTTCTCCTCTTGAAGGAGGGTGGTCATCAACTCTGTAGGGTTGGGACCACTATATCCAGGGCCTGCCGCTGCAATAGTATCAATCATATTCGTATAGTATGGACCCTGTCTTTGTGTTCTTTGGGATGTGATTGTAATAAATCCACTTTGACATTGCCTTCTTTACCTTCTTTGCCATACCTTTCCATGCACCGAGATATCTTGGGCTGCTTGGCCCCTTTTCTCCTGAATGTATCGGGATCTTGCTCCATGGTCGGGTGCGGACGGCGTGGATAATCGGATGGTTGCCGTGGTAGTGGCACCTGAACGGTCTGAACCTGATGTATGAGGGGCCCGCTGACTCTGTGATCTACCAAACATGCCAAATACACCACCCCTCCCCCCAGAATCAGAAGGTCTAGCCCCTGTAGGCCTAGATGGACCAGCTCCTGTAGCTCTAGCTCTAGCCATATCCTGCTCCCCGATGGTGCAATCGTCCGCTCTCTGCCATGGCCCGCCGCATATCCCTCTCCTCCGATCTCTCGTCCACATCAACAGGATCAACATCCCTATCATCATCTGAATCATCCACATATGATGACGGCCCCCGCTCCTGCATCATCTAGTGCTCTATTGACTTTCCTTCGATCATCTTTCTTCTTCCCCTTTTGTTTTTGTAAATCCCTAAGTAACTTGATTACATCCGGATGGGCCTCTGTGCATTTAGTCACATCCTTTGAACTCCCAGTGATGTGACCCTTGAACCTACGATGCCACCGAGTATATTCTTTTGTGACAAAAATTACACTCGTTTTATTTTTGTCTCCATCAATAGCCGTACAATATTGCCATGCTGGGTCAGTCCTCCCTCCTACTGCTGATCTCTCAGGTTGTCCCTGACCACCTGTCCTTGACCCCTGTCCCTGTCCCTGTCCTCGTCCACCACCGGGAAGACCCGGTTCCCCTCGACTCCCACCAAGCAGACATGATGATTTGTTGCATTCAAATAACATTAACAAATAACAACATCATTATAATTGTTTATACTTTATACACATATAAACAATCATATATGAAATTATGAATATTGCATGTATGATATAATTATAAAAATAGCTGCCCATATCAAAACCGGCGATGAAGCCACATGGGCAACACAACCAACAGTTGAAAAATACTTATATAATTATTCCATAATTTTCAAAACATTTCCCCCCATTTTTCCCTATTTTTTGCATTTTTCATAATTATTGATATTTTTATTAATATCAGGATATTTTTTGAAAAATAAAATAACTTATTTTTCGGTCAAAAAATATTTCGACTCCGTGAGTCCATAGATCGGCTCACGGAGTTCCACATATGTTTTTTCTATCATCATACAACCACTGTATCACTTAAAAAGTAATCATACAAGATAATCAAAATATCATTTTTTACCCACAAAAATAAAAAAATTAAATACTTTGCGGAAAAAAATTCCGACTCCGTGAAATCGTAGATCGTCACATGGTATTCAACATATATTAATTTCAAAATCATCCAACATCATATAGCATGCATTTTGTGAAAATTTACTTGGATAAGAATGGTTACCTGTTTGACGAAAAAACTCTCAGATCTGTGCGAAACGGCTACTGATCGACAGAAACAACGTGATATCCGGCAACAAGGAAGCAAGATGTACCCGTAGATGTCGAAGATCGGACGAAAATATAGTGAAAAGTGCGAAAAATGAGAGAGAGAAGCTCTGGAGAAGAGAGAGAAGAGAGAGAAATTAAAAAAAATTCGAACGAAATTCGGGCAAAATTCGCCCGAATTTCGCCCTTTTATCGCCGACTTCTCGCGATGTCGGTGTCGCTGGGGGGTGTCGTATCGCCCCCCAGCGACATGGCGACATATCGCCGTGTGTCGGCGATATGTCGCCGACATTTGGTACCATGGTTGGAAGGGATTCGGGCAAAGGAACGACAACTTGCCTTTCAGGTAACGTTTCAGATCCTTTGGCTCCTGACTTTCCAACTATTCGCTCCAGTCGCCGGATCTTCTCCCTGGCATCATCCAAGTCCGACCAAAGACGACCAATCATCGAATTTTTTTCTCCTGCCACCTCCCAAGCTAGATTCCGAAGGCGAGCAATCTCAACATCTTTAGCTTCGGAGATTTCCCGAAGCCTAGAAACTTCATTGCTCAACCAATCGAGCCTAGTAACTTCGCTTCCACTTGGTTGTGGAAGTTACCGCAAGAAGACTCCCGCAAACAACTTTCGAGTTAACGAGGAGCGAGAAAAGTAATTTTTCAGAATCGAGAGGATAATGAAGAAAGACTTACATCACCAGGTGACTTCGTAAAGACTTCATCCGGAAGTTTGGAAAGAAGCTGCGCTCTCGAAGTCATTCGAGCAGCAAGTACACCATTCCAACACTCTGTCAAACTCGTTTGACACTAATTCAGGCGAAGGATGAGAAGGATGAGCTACACCAAGAGAAGGATGAGCTGCATCACTTGTCAACCGACGGCGCTTCCTAGTGGCAAAATCCTCCAACTCGGAAGGAGAGGAGGAGGATGCCAAACAAGCACTGGAGTTGAAAATAGGAGCAGCACCTGCTGGGACCACACCTTCATCAGACGCCAACATAGTTGCCTCAGATGCCCGAAGAGTCTCTTTCGGGGGTGCACCAACAGTCTCACCAGCAGGGGCGTTTGCAGCACCATCGGCAACGAAGTGATCAAGATCTTCTTGGGAAAAACGAGCGATCACTTCGGGCAAAGGAGGCGCAGGGACGGCATCAATAGAAACTGTGGGAATCTGACTTGAAGATTCACCGGCAACAGTCGCCTTACGCTTGGAGAATTCACTAGCTGAAACCACCGCACTGGCCCCAACCACCACCGACGGAACGATTTTCTTGCAAGATTTTGCTCTGATAAAGTTCGGGTTGATCTTGGGAGCCACTATGCAAACAAACAAGCCGTATGAGTACAGAAATAAACGACAACAACAAGAGGGAAAACCCTAGTTTTTTATCACTTCCGACAAAACCAAATAACTAAACCCCAAGTATAACTACTGTGCAGTTTACTTAGGGGGGAAGTGGGGAAAGAGATGAGTAATCAAGAAACTCACTTGTTCAGAAGTTGATAGAGCTATTGTTGGAGTACGAGGAATACGGAAGCAGGCCGAAGGACGAAAGGTCGCTTTAACACTTTAGCAAATCTAACTTGCAGAAGGCAGGATAGATGGAGAATACCCACGAAGGCTTTAAATAGCCTCAGGTATTAAGACGACGGTTGAAGGCTAAGGACAACCGACGACCTAGATTCAAATGACGCTTCGAAATCCGCAGAAAGCAAGATCAACGGTCGGAGGGATGCCACATGGAAACATGGGGAAACGAGCACCTGATGCAGAGATACCTCCAATCGTTGCACCGCCATTAAATAAGGGATGTATTTTCGATTCATTGGAAAAAGTGAATGGTATACAAAAGCAAGAAAACGTTTGAACTTCGCAAAAGGGAAACGTGCGGACTTTGCAATAAATGAAGTAGTGGAGAAGATTAATGCATCTTCCCGAAACGGATCTTCACAATATTTCTACAAGATTATTATTTGGCGAGGAATGTAAAGTTAAGTGATGAGTTTTATCATTAATACTTTGATATTCAAGGCAAGATTTCGGCAGGAGACGGGGAAATATAAAGGTCAACATGAGAAAGAAATGTCTATTCATTAAATAGAGGGTAAATTTGTACAAAAAGATTACTCCCTAAGCCTTTTCTTCATCGTTGCCCGAGGGACCCTGGTCGGGAGGACTTTTCTCAGGATCATGAGAAGAGCCTTCCTCAAGAATGGCATCGGCTGAGTCCTCTACAGCAGCAACTTGAGACTCAGCTTGTGATTTCTCCTCTGGAAGTGCCGGCTCGTCGGCCAGGTATGCCTCATATTGAGGGTCAGGCTGGAAAGGATCATCTTCTTCCCTGAGCCCGGTCCGGGAGATCCATACCAACTTTCCGAAGACCTCTTTGTGGCACACCTCACGAAAGGGAGCAGATGTCGAAGGCGGGGATTGATCCGAGGATTCACTCCCAAACGTCGTTCTGCCCCAAGCGATAAGCTTGAAGGTTGTAGATACCTAGCAGCTCGGAGAAAGATACGCTGTTCAGGTATTTCCGAACACACTCCTTCCGAAGCTCTGGCTTTATATGCTCGGGCTTGCTAGGGATCACCAACTTCAGATGTTCTTCGAGCTCCCTACTTTTGAATTCAAGCCTGTCACCAAACAATGTGGCAGCTGCTTTTTGCTTCCTGGCCTCGCTCGGCAGAGAGTGGCACGAATCTTCGACGCTTTGAGGGCCTCCTTGAGGGAGATCACTTCTTCCTCATGCTTTTTCTACAGCTCCATGGCAGCTGCAGTCAGCTGGTCTATTTCAGAATTGGCTTTGGCCAAATTCTCTTCACAGGTTTGCAGCAAGGAGCTGGTGCAACCAACCCGGCTCAATGCTTCCATGTGTTGATAAAAGCTCAACACAGCATTCCGGGAAGGCGGAAAATATCAGAAGAAGTCATAAGAAATTATGAAAAAATAACTAAGCAAGAAGACCGGTACCTTGTAGATTGACTAACAAGGGAGGTGTCATCCAGGGCTTCAAATTCCCGGCGATCGAAGGAGCAAGAGCGAGGGAGCTCCATTCTGCAGCTTTCTCGGGGTCCCGAGTCACCTCGTCGGTCGCCTCTCGGGGTCCACTGAGGGGTGAAGACCTCCTCACCATCCGTTGAAGCTTTGGATTTTTTATTGGAGGGAGCATCAATTGTGTCATGCCTCCTCTTGGTTCGGGCGGAGGAAGAGACATTAGACCTCTCTACCATCGGTTTCTTCCCTTTACCCGAAGCATCAGCCACGGGCCCGATATTCCCGATACCCCTATAAGAGGGGTCGGGAGAGGGAATAGAAGCCTCTTGATCTACGGTCAAGGCTCTGGGCGATCGTTGCTCGGCTGTCACAACGGCCCTAGCGGCCTTCACCCGCAGGCTTTTAGGGTTCATTCTTGGAGGCACTGCAAAGAAGAATGACAAGAGTCAGAATTAAAGACATATCACTTCAGTCAAATGAAAGGATGGTGGTTAGAAGCTCACAATGAGCCAAGCCCCAGTACTGAAGGATGGAGTTATACTCCACTTCAAGTCCATGTATCTCTTGATACCATGAAATGGATTTGATCTTCCTGACGGCCGCCTCGTCTTCTCTGGATAAGGGAAGGCCTCGGTTATTCTCGGAAGAAGAAGTACACCTCCTCCAGGTGGTTGGGAAGTTAAGATCTGATGGAGGCGCTCGACAGAAAAAGTATCGTTCGCGCCATCTTTTGTGGTTAGAAGGGCAAGTTCCTTTGACAAGGATGCTGCCCCTCCAATCAAGTTCAGCCTTATTGCGTTTGGACAGAAAAACCCATCCGGGAGGATAGGAGATAGAAAGAACATGAAAATGTACAAAGAGAGAAAGAGATGGCGTAATGCCAAGTTCAAAACACAAACCCAAGAAGCCGACAATGAGACGCCAGCTATTGGGGAGGAGCATTCCGAGACAAATGTCCCAATGATTCAGAGCTGCGGAGAACAAAGGATTAAAAAAGGGAAAGCGAACCCTGCTTTCCAGTGCATCTATATACAGAGAAAATTCACCCGAAAGGGATGAATCAACCCTCTCATCAGGGTGGGGAGCCCTAATCTGATAAGAGAAAGGAAAATCAAAATCTTGGACAGCTAAAAGAAGGGTTTCCTCATTATAAATGGAAGGAACAGAGCCAGGTCCACCATCGGACCCGGAAGTTTGAAGCTGCCTAGAAGACTCGACAATCTTGGAAGATCCAGACTCGAGAAGGACAGTAGAAGTTTCGGTTTTTCTTTTTAAACCTTTTTGAGAAACTTCAGCGAACTCGCGCCAGAGGACAGTTAGGGTTTTGTTATCACTATCCGACTGTTCGGGAGAAGGAGAAGCAAAAGCCTCACTGTTATTACCAACACTGGGTACCAGAGAAGCCCTATCGTCCGCCATTACTTGTTTCAGTAAACTACAAAAAGAAAAAGACCAGTAAACTTACTGATTCAGTGAGGCGGAAGCTTGAGAGCAAGAATGCATGAAGCAGACAACAAAGGTTCAAATTCCAGACAGGAAGAATGAAACCTACGAAGACAACGAACCGCTTTTAAAACTCCCGCACGAGTGTTCGGGAATCTGAACGATCGAGATTGATTCAAAATCAGCGATCAAGATTGAAAGACGTTTTGAAAGTTTGAACTCACGAATCCGAAATAGGCGTTCGGAAACCGTCGCTTGGATGACGTGAGCCATGACAGATCAACTGCAAGGAGATATGTGGCCTTACACTCACAACGCTCGAGGAAAAGTGACCACCGCATTAAATGTGATATGACATTTAATGAAGCACGCAGAGATTATCACCGACGACGAACCCGAGTTAAAAACCAAGCCCTCGGGATCGACCGAACGCTTGGTCTGGGGGGCTCGTGATACGGAGAGATTGTGATCAGACCGGGTTCATACCTGGTCCGACTCTCGACCCCGGTCGAGACGGAGAGAACCGACTCGCTCCCGAGCGAACCGAATCCAGAAGATGGCTTGCTGAAGAAGAAAGCTTATTCGGCTGCAAGCGCGCCCTAATCATACTTATGGATTAGGGTAATCACCCTAATGATGGCCGACTCGAATTGACGGCTGCGGATAATCATTATCGAAGGGATAATCATCACGTAACCTAAAGGTTATCTCAGGAGTCCTCTACTAGTCCAAACTAGTAGAAGTCTATTGCTCGACGGATCTAACTGTTAAGATCCAACGACTACCCAAAGAAGGCTCAAGTGCATCCAACGAAGGAGATTCGAAGGTACACTCTATATAAACCTCACTACGATACAAGGTGAGGGGATCGAAAAGAATACTATCTGACACTCAGGCTCAGATACATACTGATAGACCTAAACTATCAGTGATCTGCTATCTAGATCATCTTTCCCAGTTCTTCATTCCTTAGCTCTGCTCTTCTAGCAGAGCCGTTTGTGATTAAGTTCATCAACTGACTTAGCCTTCGGAGGTGGACTCCCAACCCCAGCGGTCGGGCCACATCTGACGCTTTCGTTTTGCAGGACATCACGAGGAGATCTAAGGGCTAAGCAGATTTTGGACGCATCAATATCAGGACAACTTTCACCAATACCTCGGGCATACCAGAAGCTAACCTTCCAATCAAATACTTGGGCATCCCTTTAGGCTCCAAATCTCTGCGAGCTACTGATTATGATGTTCTACTCGACAAGATTGAAACCAGAATACATTCTTGGAGCTCAAGAGCTCTCTCTTATGCTGGATGATTGACATTGATAAAATCTGTTCTTATGGGCATCATTTCGTATTGGATAAATACCCTTGTTGTACCTGTTAGTGTCTTGGATAAGATTGAGATGCGAATGGCGAGATTTCTTTGGAATGGTAATGCACACACAAATAAATACAAGGTGGCTTGGGCTAATGTTTGCTTACCGTATGATGAGGGAGGGCTTGGCATAAGGCGTTTGAGGGAAATGAATGTTGATGGTCTAACGAGACACCTATGGAAGCTTGCCTACGGGGAACCTTCATGTTGGACGAATTTTATTCGAATTCGGTGGTTGGGAAATCACTCTGTTTGTTCTCTACCTAAACCTAACCGGTGTTCATTATCTCTCAGTCATATTCTCGACACCAAGAAATCAGCAGCTAGTCTCATTCGATGCCTTATCAAGGATGGGAAGACCACAAACTTATGGGACGATCCCTGGTTAAAAGGAGGGTTTTTGCAAAAGGAGGGCATGATGATTGCTCAAGCACTTGGTAGACATACATTTGACAAGGTGCACAAGCTTTTATTAAATTCAGCTTCATGGCAATTAACAACGTCTGACCCATATATCTTGGAGCGGTGGGATGAAATAAACGATACCCACATTTATTCTCGCCTTCCCTGTGATTCAGTAGTTTGGATGCCTAGCACAAATGGTATTTTTTTGCTTCGCACTGCATGGGATAGCCTGCGTAAGAGGTCTGATAAAGTTGCTTGGTCGACGGTGGTCTGGGCAAAAAGAAATCACCCTCGTTTTGCATTTATTACTTGGTTGGCATGTCTACAACGCCTCTCAACAAGAAGCCAGTTGCGTAATTGGGGGCGTAGTGACAGAGAAAACTTTTGTGCTTTGTAATAGATGTGAAGAGAACTTAGATCATATCTTCTTCTATTGTACCTACTCTAGTGAAATATGGTGTCATATCTTAGAGCTAAATGGGTATATCAGGTTGCCATTGGCTTCTTCGAAGGATGATCTCATATGGATCACCACACATTTTGTAGGTCCGACAGCAAGAGCTGCAGTCCGTTGTTTCTCTATGACAGCAACTATATATAGAATTTGGGAGGAAAGGAACAGTCGAATATTCGGTGGTACTACTACAGAAGCTCAGGTGGTATTGGGAAAAATTAAGAAGGATACCCGCTTGCGATTTGCACACCCTCCACTCAAACTTACTAACACTCAAGAAGATAGGAATTTTTTTGCTTGATGGCACATTGGGGTGACTTTTCAACTTCCAAAGGCAGTTTGTCATAGATGGCCCAAGCTAGAAGGTAATTGGGTGGCTATAAATTGTGATGGTTCTAGTCGAGAAGACATTGGTGGGTACGGAGCTATTGCCCGAAATCGTCATGGTAAGGTTATTTTTGCTTTGGCAGGTGGTAGTAATGAGAAAAATATTACTCGATTGGAATTATATGCAATCAAGCGTGGCATGGAGACTGCTCGTGAAATGGGTTTGACAATGATAGAAATTCGATCTGATTCCATGGTGACCATCCAATCTATTCAGGGACATTTATCTACATCTTGGAGGGTTGTTGATTTGATCATGGAGATTAGGGAGTTAAGGGGTGGTTTTTTGATATGTAATTTTGTTCATCATGTTCGGGAGATTAACATTTATGTGGACTTCCTGGCAGGTTTCCTTAATACCTCCCAAGAAATCCATCTAGCTGCAGATGCTCTTCTGTTAGCTCTTTCTGCTTTTGTTCGGGATGATGCTAATGGTAAGAAATTCTTCAGAATGTAATTTTCTTTCTTTTTTTCTCTTTATTTAATCAAAGCTCCCTTTCTCCAAAAAAAGAAAATAACAAGGTGAAAGAAATTTGTAAGGGGGGGGCCGGTGGAAGAGAGAATAATTAAGGGAAAAAATTAAAATAAAAATATTCTAGAAAATCTATAGAAAATTTTAAAAAAATTGTAAGATTCTAATCTTTGACTACTTGTGGGCCCCATATATACACTAATATTTTTTTCAATAACAATAAAGTAAAATAAAATAAAAATCATAACTAATCTTAGTCATCGATCAAAATTGGCTTTTTTTATTTCTAAGATATTCTTGGAGTTGACCCATAATTGCATCTTGATCTACTCTTGGCTCATCATGCATGGAATCAGGCCCTCTTCGCAACTGAGAATTTGAATTGGACTTCTTTATATGTATCATACCTAAAAACTCCAAATATGCATTTAGATCCTAAAAAAATCCTAAAATCTACAAAAACAACATAAAACCCAAGGTAGCTCCACTCTAAGTATGTAAAATGCATATTTTATGCCCTAAAATTTCACACATAAATGTTTTCATCAGTCTATAACTAGGATCTTTGGAAGCCCAAACTAATAAATCATCTTATTGGGGACAAACTTCAACGTCTGCTTCTTGGTGATGGTCGCTATAAGGTTCAACTTCTACCCACTTGGTGAAGGAGCCGATAGCAACAATTAAGAACTTCCTTCCTCCCAAGGCGGTGTAAAGTTGCACATAATGTCCATATCCCACATGGCGAAGGGGATAGGACTCATCATTGATGTTACGGGATGGTGGGACTTCGCTGAATTGGAGAATGTATCTAGCATTGCTTGCTAGTCTTCATGTAATCCATCACTTCCTTCTATATTCTCAACCAATAAAACCTTTACTGAAGAATTTTGTAGGCCAACGCCCGACCTCCCATGTGACAAGTGCAAATCCCTTTGTGCACCTCCACGAGGGCATCTTGAGCTCTTGCCATACCAAGGCAAAGAAATAAAGTAAAAGTCCCAAATGGGGAACTAGCTGGGGTAGAACAATGAGGGTGAGCCTCAATTGATTTCTCTCCTCATATAGATGCTAGATAGGGTTCTGATTAAAAAGATAACCTAGTTTGCTGTTAGGGTGATGGGTTTGAGGAAGCATGAAAGAAGCCCCTAGGCTTGATTGATGATTGCAGCCTATTGAAGCTTGAGATATTCTTAGTGTGGAAGGTTTCTTCATGAATTTATGCAAAAAATCAACCATTGTGAAACCTGAAACGAAGATGTTAGCACTAGACTTGTAAACTGATCGGATTTGACTTGAATACACCGCTATTCGTATCCAAATCCGATTAGCAAAACCGCGATCCAAATCCGGTCAAAATTTTAGAATGTATCTGAATTCGAATCCGGAACTTCATTGGATATCCAATAATAATCCAATCCAATAAACTATTTGATTATTGATTTTTTTATTGTCATTTTTTTGAATTTCTGATTTTCAAGTTATTGATTACCAGTTTTGGAATCAGATTATCAACACTTTATAGAGATTTTTTTTTAATATTTTACTCTAACTGGATAATTTCCAACTTTTGATTACCGGTTTCTGAATCCGATTATTAGTCATTTTCAAAGAAAATATGTTTAATATTTTAGTTTAACCGGATAAATTTTTAGCCGGATATTATTTGATCCGATAAGCAATTATCCGAATTCGTATCCTATTGCTTATCGGACGGATACAGCTATTTTCCGGAAAGAAAAATTCCAGATTTGAACACCCTTAAATTAGTACGAATGCGAATTCGAGATTTCGGCTATCCATTTATGGGTCTAGTTAACAAAAAGACACTCTACTTTTAGTGATCCCCGCTTACTGTGGAACTGATTTAGGGTTTGGTGTCTGACTTTCCTATCTAGTTTCCAATTCGAGAATGATAGAACGTGCTCATAGCAACCGGACTCCCTCAATCCCAAAGAAACCTTGATGGGAAATTAGGGTCGACTTTGCACAAAACCTGGCCAACACCTCTCCCCTAAACCCCATTGAGTTGATGGTTTGAAGGTCTCCAAATGCTGATAGCTTTGAAGTAGTACGTCTCTCGCAGAGAATCAGCGAGTCCTCATACTAATTGTATATAATAAGTAAAAGCAAAAAGAAGCAATTTTGCTAATAAAAGAACGAAGATGGATTTTTTCTAGTGATATGAACTGCTTACTCATATTCCGTGGACATCATCAGAGACCTAGATGAGCTTGGAGCCACTGTCCTTGACAACTACACGGATGGAGGTAGATCCATCATCAAGGCGATTCTCCATGAGCTCTTTTATAGCACAAACAAGGCATTGATTGACCTCATCGGCAACAATCCTATTCACCATTGACTCGGGGAGACGATTAGTCTTCGGTGGTTGTTTTTGCTAAAGAGATGCTTCTTCTTCTGCTTTTGTCTTCAATGATAATGGCAGAATCGTGTTCCATTGATATCATATTGTGCATCGTTCTCGACTTACTCTTAATCGTGTTTGCAGTTTCTACTCAATCGACCTATTTCGAAGGGGCTAAAGTGGGCAAAGAGCGTGCAAGAGGTGTTCGTGACTTTACCTGCATATGCAAAGGTTGGTTTGGCCACTAAAATGGCTTGGGCCATATTGGTGTTTCTCTACAAGCTCGACGTCAAGGCAAGGCGATACAAAGACTTTGCTTTATCCTATCTGATTTTGAACCCAAGGAGTTTGTTTTGTATAATTTCAAAAAAATTAATTCAAGTTTGACAAAATAAAGGCATTTAGATCATAACACATTTCAAATTCTAAAAACTCAACGGTTAAGATAAAAAAAAAAAAACCGACATTCGATTTTTTGTAATATTTTGAGTTCACCAAATTAGGCAAACTGAAATATTGGGCACTTAAGTGGGCAAACAAGACTTTTGGTCCAATCTAAGTGGGCAAAATGAAAAAAACTATAATAATAAAAGTGTAGGAAACAAAATATGAAAACTTGCCCCCATGCAGGATCGAACTACAGACCTTCAGTTTACAAGACTGACGCTCTACCACTGAGCTATAGGGGCAATGACACTTAATTTAAAAAAAAAATGAAATCAAGATTTTTTAATTTTCCCTAGGCTTTCTACAGACCTTCGGTTTACAAGACTGACTCTTTGTTTTGGTTTTGAGATCCTTCTGAGATACTTGTTACTTGATTTATTTTTTAATTAATATATAACATTGATTTATTTTTGCTCATGATTAGGCTATTTTGTGGAATCGTTTGTGATTATTTGAAACCTGATTCATTGGGCTGTGAATCACTCCCTCGAATATTCGGGTGAATGGATACTAACTGGGTGGATGTGACAAATCCAGTTAGACTTGTTGGAGGAAAAGAGAAGCCCTCGAAGCTTGGAGACATCTATGGGGAATCCATGGATCATATTGTGTTCTTGTCTTTGCTTAACTCGGGGATAATCTTAAAAATGTGTTGGCATCTATGTCTACTTGTTAGTTTAAATTCCATGTTGTTGTAATCCAAAATTTCAGATTCTGTGATGTCCAAAACGAAGCAATTTCTTATTCAGTCCAAAGGGGAACTCTGTTTTACATCCAATTCTAAATGTGGGCTCTGAAAATTTTGGGTTGGTAAGCATTGATTTCCAATAGACTTGTTAGAACTTCCAATAAACTTGAAACACAAGGAATTTAGCCTTTCACTTATGGAATACAGAAATTAGGTTTTAGTTGTGGAATGATCCTTGATGGAGTCAATTCATGTGCCATATTTTCCTGCTTTTTGGTGATTTCTTACATACGAAAACTTTTTTCTCATTTGAGCAAACGTTTTCGAAGATGGAAAAACGATTGGTGAACGTGTACTTCTTTGTATTGTGGACAAAGATGTGCCCTAGGGAAGGTTTCTCTCCATCTTTAATGGTAGAAACTCTGAAAATAATATGTCGCTATGTTTGACTAATCCCTTTATAAGATGAATCTTGTAGGCAAAAAAATCAAAGAAACCCAGTTAAGAGTCATTAAGTGTAAACAACAATAAAAGTGTTTCAGCCATTTTCTTAAACAAAGACCCATAAGAGCATGATTTGTAATCGGAGGAAGAGAGACAAATCTTGAAGACACCGAACAATGTAAGATTGAAAATGAAATCTGAGTGAATGGGGCATGTGATAAGGGGTCATGCAGGTTCTCCAGTGTTGGCTATTCCATTGCCTTCTTCATTCCATTTGGCCCTTCTGGGAGAGGCTATGGGATGGACAGTTTTTTTTCAAAGAAAATAAAGAAATGCATTGCTAAGTAGGCACAGTACATAGATCCTCAGTTTGTGTGGTGCTTAGATCATTTCTATTGTTAACAATATAACTACTAATAGTTCTACTAGCCAAGTTGTTTAGGTATTTATGGAGTGTCGGGGATTTATAGTTACAAAACTCTGCATGCTGTAAACTAGACTTTATTTCTATCAAATCAGATATTGGGTAGATAGGCCATGAAAGTTTAGGAGGGTTATGAAAGAGGAGAGCTGTCTTTTCTTCATTTATCCACACTTCCTTAATTTGATCTGAAAGTTTCATGCCTTCCTTCATGGAAAAAAATCATCTGCTGTGCACATCTCTCTGCTGTGCACAGCAGTGCACCACTACGAAGCTGACACGTGTAATATACCAAATAGAAAGCTAGGATTAAAAAACTAATTTCAAGTGAGAAAAATCCAGATTTGAGACCCATTTACCATATATCCGCCCCGTTTCTTAAAAACCCAGTCTGGAGACTCCTCAATTCCTCCCGCCGATTCTCAAGTCTAACACTTTCACTTGGGTTTTTCGTTTGGTTTAGCTTTCTGGGTTTTTTGTTTGGTTTAGATTTATCAAAAGACAAATTATCTCTCCTTTTTATATGGAATTTCAAGTTTTAAATTACTGTCGTTGAATTTCAACAGCAACAAACTCTTAAATGTTTCCTAAGATCAGGCGATACCCAACCTTCGGATTTCAGAAGCAGCAAACGATAGCCCTTTAAAGATCGCTAACATCTGAGATGTGAGATCGTGAAAGACACCGCTGATGGTAGGGAATGAGGGTTTGATTTTTCATACCATATAAATCAATTAGTTGGTTTATTTTTTGACTTCTTTTATGTTCTTCAGCTTCAGAAACAGGGGACTTCCCAATGAAGCAGATACAGAGATAGCTGAAGTGCTTGAGAGGAGTCGCAGTGATTCTTGTGGGTGGTACGATGTCCTCCGCCGGAGAGTTACAAACGGCCTTCATCCTCTGCAACAGATGATTTTGATCTCGAAGCTTTGATGCCGGATGGGTTTCTTGATCGGACTAGAAATAGATGACCGGTGGTGAAATCGTTCGGCACCAAAGGTGAAAGTGTTAGACTCGAGAATCGGTGGGAGGAGTTGAAGAGTGTTCGTACTGGATTTTTAAGAAACGGGGCGGGTATATGATAAATGGATCTCAAATCTGGATTTTTCCCACTTGAAATTAGTCTTTTAATCCTAGCTTTCTATTTGGTATATTACACGTGTCACTTCGTAGTGGTGCATTGTTGTGCACGGAGAGAGATGTCCACAGCAGAGGATTTTCTCCCTTCCTTCATTGCCTTTACTAGTGCTTCGAGGGAGTTGCTTTTTTCCAAGTACCCAGTCTTTGAGATCACGATTTTGCCTTGCTCCAAAATCCCCGCGCTCCATCCTGCAGTGTCTAGTGATTTGTTATATATCCCTACACAAAGTAACACAATAATTTTAGTACTTGGCAGTATACTTTTAGATGGGTCAATGTGGTTTGTGATGTCTTTGTCTTCACCCCTAAAGGGTGAGACCTTCATTTCTAGTAGCCATTTATTTATGTTTTGCATTGTTTTGTGGGGGTTGGGTTCATTTTTTTCCCCCATTATTGCATCATTTCTTTCTCTCCATATGAAGTAGCATGTAGTCACAAAGATGGAAAGGAACCACTATTTTTTATGCCTATCTAGTTGGAAACCAACTAGGAAATCATTGCATAAAGTGTAGTAGGGAAGCTTGGCCTAGGTGTTCTGTTCGCAGTCCGAGAGGTCCAGCTGCCCATTTTCTCTTGGTCCATTCACATGAGATGAAGATGTGCCAAATAGTCTCTGCCTTATCGCTGCATAGTTCACAAAAATCGTGCATTTCCGTCCATTGAGAAAGTGTAGCTCTAACTGGTAACCCTGCATTCAGTAACACCAAAAAATGTTTTGAGTTTAGGGTGTAGTTGCATTTTCCATAACATTTTCCACCAAGTGGTGAACTCATTTGGCATTGTCTCATATTTTTGTTTCATTAATGCAAACTACCCGTAATAACGAACTTGAAAAATGGATCTGTTTATCATAAAGAGATTCGTTGTTCCTGACCCTGCTTCACCTTAATTGTTATTTGAACAAAAAGATCACAATAAACTTTTGGTAAAAGTTATGTCTTGGTCCGAGTGGGGATAGCATTTCTCTTCTGCATGTCCATGGAGTTTTGAAAAATCCTTTCCTACCAACTTGGAGGAGAATTCACCATTGGTGGAAATGCGGGAGATCCAATAATCTTGTGAAAGATTAAGGTTTAATAGTGACAGTGCGAAGAGCTGGAGATAAAAGTTTGAGAGATACTCCCTATTTATTGAAACGTATTGTGACATTTGGGCGACTGTAGTGTCGTTGGACCAAACGTTGGAGTGGGGATACATTTCTAAAACACTCTTTGCTTCAAGGAGCCAAGGATCGTACCAAAAAGAGGTATTGGTGTCATTTCCTATTTGCCTACTAATCATTTTCTTAAGATCATGAATGATACTGTGAATACTCTGCCATGGCCAAGAACCACTTTTGAGTCTTGATTTGGGATTGAACAGGCTTGATTTGGGAAAGTATTTGGCTTTTAAGGTGGTGGCCCAGAGAGAGGTATGGTCATTAAGGAGTTTCCATCCTTGCTTTAGGAGTAAAGCCTTGTTTATATCCTCCATTTTTTTAAAGCCGGCCCAGTCCCCCATGATGTTTTGGTGTGCAACACTTATCCCAAGAGATTAGGGTCAAGTTCTTCTTTGTTGGAATCTTTGGCAGAGGGTGTCAATTTGTTTGCATATTGTTTTTGGAAACTGAAAACATTGCATGTGGTAGAGGGAGAGGGGTTATAGGACAGATTTTATAAGGACTTCCCTCCTAGCAAAGGATAGAGTGGAGGCTTTCTAGGATGCAAAACAGTTGCAATTTTGGTTAGGATGAAACAGAGATTTTTAGACTTGGATCTTCTTGGGAATAGACTTGTTCCTAAGTATAGGGCATCCTTTTTCATTTCAGAGATTCCCAAGATCGACAGGATTTGGGTTTTTGGTCATGGCAAACGTTTCTGCTGAAAAATGCTCCACTTTCTTCTAAATTTATCTCTTGGCCCTTAATGTCTGTGAACAGCTCCAATGTAGCCTTGAGGGTGAGCACATCTTTCTTTTCAGCTCTGCAGAACAAGAACGTATCATCTGCAAAGAAAAGGTGAGAGACTTCTATTGCATTTTTCGCAATTTTTATCCCTTGGAACATGTTGAGGGTCCTGTACTCGTTGAGGATTCTGGCCATGATCTCCATGACAATAAGAAATAAATAGGGGCTGAGAGGGCAACCTTGCCTAATTCCCCTAGTTTCCGAGAACCATTGAAAAGGGCTACCATTGATTTTGACAGAGAAAGTTGCCAAGTTTATGAGTTTTGATACACATTCACACTAGGTTTTACCGAAACCTAAGAAAGAGAACAGATCACTGATAACCTTCCACTCAACCCAATCGTAGGCTTTGGACATGTCTAGCTTCAACGCAACATATCCTACCTTTCCTTCCTCTAGTTGTGCTCATGTAATGAAAAATTTCATGGGCAAGAAAGATATTCTCCATAATTTGTCTCTGCGGTACAAAAGCTCCTTGTAAAGGGGAGATAATATGTTTTAGGATGGGTTTCAACCTTAGAGCAAGGGTTTTTGCAAGAATTTTGTAGGTGACATTGCAAAGACTGATAGGTTTGAAGTCGGAAACAGTCTGAGCATTTTCCTTTTTTAGTATGAAGCACAACAAGGTGTGGTTGGTTCCCTAGGGTAAGGTTCCTTCAACGAAGAAAGAGTTTACAAATTTCTGCACATCCTTGCCAATGATATCCCAGTTTTTGTAAAAAAAGAAAGCATTGAAACCATCGCAACTTGGGGCTTTGTAAGGTCCAAGTGAGAAGACAACCATTTTTATTTCTTCCAGAGACGGAATCCTTGTTAACGAGCTTAACATACCAGGTTCCAAAAAGGGGGGGGGGGGTAAGAGGCTTTGGATAAAAGAGGTGTTAAGAGGTTTTGAAGTGCGAAAGAGATTTTGCATGTATTGAGCAAAGGCAGAGGCAATGAGAGGTGGCTCAGTTAGGGTGGTTCCATCATGGTCAATGGACTCAGTTTTCTCAAGTGGTGATTGATTTTGGTGTTGTGATGAAAGAATCTTGTGTTCCTATCTCCCGCAAAGATATACTGGGTTCGGGATTTTTGGAACAAAAAAAACTCTTCAGCATCCAAGGCCCAGGAGAGGAGGTCCTTTTTCTCCCTAATCAGCTCAAAATCAAGGTTAAGACTACCTTCAAGAATATCAATTTCAGAAGTCAGACTACAAGGTGGCTTCTCAGTGGTTTTTGTTGAGTCAGACTATGAGTCCATTGTAAAATTTATTAATGATGTCATCCCCCCTCCCTTTGAGGTCACCCCCTTCGTCTTTTCTCTCACGATTGGGAGTATTAAACGAAAGAAGAGGGTTTGGAAAGGAGATTTTAGAGTAGCCTGGTTCGCATGATTCGTAATGAACCGATCACGGTTCTAGTTGAAGCTTAAAAAACCGGCACTGCTCCAACTTAAAATTTAATTTTCTGCACATGCCTTAAATATACGGTTGTCCTTTAATCTTGTGCTCAACTTTGAATCTTGGTCGTGAGGTACTCCGAGTAGTGCCGTGGCCACTATTATGAAGCAAAATCTGGAGAAAATTAAATGATTAGTTACTTATAGGTTTTCCTTTATAAAAGTAGTCACTCAATGTTTTAATTAAAAAAAAATAGTTAAAATTGAATTTAGGTCCACAAAACTAAACAATGATTTTTCATCCCTTTGAACATTTATTACCCTTAAAACTAATCATAGATGGGGAAAATCACTATTTTGTCCAAAAGGGAAAATTCACTATTTTTTCATATCCTTTGGACATTTTCACCCCTATGTTGATATGGTCAAATTTAGGGGTAAAAATGTCCAAAGAGATGAAAAATCACTATTTTTGTTAGTTTTGTGAGCATTTTGCTTGGGAGCACAACAGTCTGCCGCCCAGATTTAATTTGGGGTCTAGAGCAAATCTGAACCGATGAATGAAATGTTTATTCAACGGTCCAAATTTACTCTGAACCCAAAATTGGATTTGGACCGAATAGCAGCTGCTCCCAACCATGATCTGTGTTCGTGAAATAAAAATAACCGCAAGCGCATATCGTGTAGCTAACGGGTCAATCTCAAGGAGATATGCCACTTAGAATTTAACCTCTTAATGATAATGCGAGAGTGCAATGATTTAAATTTGTTAATTATTTAATTAAACTAAACGAACGGTCCTAATCCATACGTTTAATGTGATCGGATTGAAACTAAAGATAACACAAATATAACCAACTCATAAATAAAAGGCAAAAAAAAAAAAAAAAAAGCAGGAAGGAAATAATCATAGCAATAAAAGGAAAAGAGAAATCTTAACCAAAGAGAGGTACGATTGTAGACATATCTGATCAAGGACCCAAGGGAAAGGGAGAATAATAAATAAATGCTGAAAGTAAATTGTAGAAAGTAAATAACAAAGCAATATAAAAGGAAAAATGGAAACTTTAACCAAATAGAGGCACGACCTGTAGGCATTTCGATCAAAGACCTAGGGGAAGGGAGAACAATAAATTAATGCTGAAAGTAAATCTTAAATTAAGAATATGGAGGGATAGATAGAAGCAGGAATGGAGGGGGTAAAGAAGATTATTGAAGAAAGTTACTTACTTACATCTTTGAACTTCAAATAATAAAAAAGAATTGAACGAACGATTTGAATATCAACCAACCCTAACAACTAGATCTAGATTTAGAATGATTTAGATCTGCAATTGCTAGACCTAGAGAAAAACAAATCTTCAAACTTGAAACTTGAACTTGAAATTGCATTACATAGAAAAATTAAACCTAAACATTCAATTTAGAAATTAGAATCTCACAAAAGTAATCAAAGAAAACTAGAGAAAACCTAAATAAACTAAAGAGAAAAGAAAGAGTGCTTCTACTAAGCTCTAAAACACGTCCTCCCTTGATAGAGTATCCTCTCCTTTTATAGAGTTTACATGGGATATGAATCTTGACAGAATTTGAATCAAACTCAGAGTTCCTATCTGACTCAACCAATTAGGGTTTTGGCATACTAATCGAACTGGTCTAGAGAGATCAAATGCAGAATTCCACTATTGGATTTGAGGATCAAGAAATCGTGAAGCTCTCCTCTAGAAATCAGCTCGATCGGACATCGGATGACCGTTCGATGAAGGGCTTGATCGAAATTGGACAGAGACTTTCAAAAACGGGATTTTTCCCTCTTCCTTCTCTAAATATAATTATTTTCCCTCTTTTTTATTTCTTTGATCAAATCTCAAATAGGAAATTAGATATTGAAGTATGCAATGACTCTTTTTTCCATTAGGACTCTCTCAATAATATCTCTGTAGATTTGATTGATAATTTATAATTTCAGCCGTAGATCAAAATTTGCTTCTTTATCTCTAAAATATTTTAGAGTTGACCCATAATCACATCTCTAGCCCATCATGCTCTAGATCAGGTCATTTTCACATTTGAGAATTTGAATGGACCTCTTGACGTGTAAAATTGCATGTTTCATAACCAAAACTCCAAATATTTGCTTAAATTTTGAAAAGTCCTAAAATCCTGAAAGACAACATAAAACCCAAGGTAGCTCCACTCTAAGTGTGTAAAATGCATGCTTTATGCCCTAAGATTTCACATATAAATGTGCTCATCAATCTGTTTTGTAAGCGCAAACTCAGATTTAACTAGTTTTGTTAAGTGAAACATTGAGTGGCTACTTTAATGAAAAAGAAACCTAAAAAATATTAATCATGTAATTTTCCCCAAAATCCCAGTTGCTTTGAGCTGGATCTCCAAAAATAAAAGAGAGAAGGAACAACAAAATCCGATTATTCACACAAATAATCACACAACATCAAAATGAAGATGATCTTTCCAATATACTGCAAGCCCGGCCACCCTCTTTATTCACTGAATCTATTGAAAAGGTCTCATGCATACCCAACTTCATGACCAAGAACTCCACAGAGAACACAAAAAAATTGGCAGCCTTTCATACTTGATAATGGCTTGAACTTGCTCCTCACTTCTCCTTTGGATAGGAGGTATCTGTATAGGTAACTCTTGACTGATACCCACCTTCGTTCGCACCCTCACAAATGATCTCTGCTCGCCAAACTGAACTCCCAACACCACCATAGCTTTACTCGATATCCCCATTCTCTCTGCCAACTGAACTGCCAATTTAGTGGATTGCACCTCATGAATTTGTACCCAAAAGTCCGCATAAGAGAAAACCCACAAAATCTTATCTCTCCACCATATCAAGACCAGGCCCTTCATCAAGCACTTTTTGCATATCCAACACTAGGTGGAAATAGAAAAATGAAGGTATCATGTTCAGAGAACCTCCATTGATTCTCCAAATCATCACCAAGAACAAACGGGACACTAGATGAATTCATTAAGGTACACTAGATGAAACAACTAGCATTGGACAGCAGAAAACCACACTAAAGCACACAGAGACACTCCGAAAGGAGGAGAGATCACTCTGAGAGGAGCAAAGTGCTGTGTGCTTCTTGCTAGAGACAACCTTTTTTTTTTTAATCCTTAGAGAATAGAGACCAAGCAATCTCCAATAAATATGCTCAAAATTACGATTTTCCTGCATTTGTGTATGAATCACACAAAATCTTTGTGTTGTCTTGATTTATTTCCCATATTGTTTGGTTTATATCTTCTAACTAAACAGGTAACAATAGTATTGTATTGAAAACTGATTCTGAAGGATCTCAATCTCAGCTGAAAGATAACTCAGTAAAAGTATCACCAAAAATCATCTTATTGAGATAACCAAATATAGTTACTCACACAACTGAAAAAGGGAAATTTCACTTCACAGGTCAATAGTATTCATTGGGGGTACCTTGAATAAGATGCAAGTAATATGGAGAAGAAACAGAAAAATGCTGTGGATCTCAAAGGTTATTGAAGAAATGACTGAAATCATATATAATTCATTAAATATGGAGTTCTACAAAAAGACTGTATGTTGGAAAATTTTACAACCCCCTTTCTTCTACAAGTGAATTGAATGATTCCAAGTAAAACCAGAGAGCTCAACCTAAAAAAAAAGGGAAAAAAGAAAAAAAGAAAAAGAAAGAAAGAAAGAAAAGAATCAGTGAATAAAGTAAGTGAGAGCCAGGGCAACTAGCATGAGTAGATAAGCAATCCCTTGATCAATCATGGTTCCTGCATCCAAACCCATACAGAAGTTGGATCAAAATTACAGAACTAGAAAATACTTTCTTCAAAGATCGGAGGAGAAAATTTACTTACCATCAGAAGGAGCTGGAGCAGTCTCAGTTGAAGGAGCAATGCCCTGTCCATGGCTCAGCTGGAAAAGCATGAACAACATAAAACCAAAGATCCCATAAATGGTTGATGATCTAGTCTTCATTTTCTTGATTCACTTAAACAAGAAAAGAAAAACAGAGCCAAACCAAACAGAGAGAGAAAGAATTGAGTTGTTATATTACTATGAATTGTTTAGATTGAAATTGCAGGGGAGAAGATAGGGTGGGAGTTATTCGGCAAATGGGGTGGAAGCAGAAGTTGCAAAACGTTGATTTTGAAGGACTCTGGAAGTCACCAAGTTTGAATAGGGAAAGCGCCGTGTGGATTTTGGAATTGAATGGCGGGCGGTTCGTTGACGCAAACCCTCGAACACTTAGCGGGTGTGTGGTTGGATGGACGACCAGTAATGGATTGCCGCTTGGTGTCTACGGCCCGTTTCTGACGCCAGCATTCTAGATACGAATAATTCTTTAAGTCAAGATTGAGTTTCTCTCTAGAACAATTTGACATGGCAAAATTAAATTAATGAGTTTTTTCTTAGTAGGCCCACTTTAGTGAGGGTGAAACTTCATGCACCTACTCCTTGCTAAATATTACTAGTGACTTACTTCAAAACTATAGGTTACTTATTATAGTTTGAGCTTTGATTATATTAAATATTTAAATTTCAAAAACTAAAAATAATCATAATACCTTAAGTGTAGTGTAATGTGAATGAAGGGATTCTTTAATTTTTTTTGGATCTGAGGAATTCATTAATTTTCTTCCTACATCTCGTTAGAAACCAATTGAGATAAACAATTTAAAGTGGGGCAGGTTTCCTCACAATCTTTAGAAAAAAGTTGGGTGAATTTTTTCACCCACCTATAGGGTCAGGTATGGGAAGATGATTCGATTATTACTCTACACTTAAAGGGCATTATGGTCATTTTACTTTCAAAATTTAAGTACTTAATAGACCCAAGCTGCTAATATTTGGTAATGAAGTAGAGTGCTTGAAGTTTCATCTCACTAAAGTGAGCCACCTATAAAAAAAACCTTTTATTAATTTACAATCACATCTAACTCCTTAGTTTCTATAATTTAGAAATGAGAAAATTTCCCAGATCACCTATATTTAAGAAAAATATTTACTTGATAATATTGTCAAAAAATATTTTATTTTTATGCATTTTAATTTTGAAAACATTTAATTATTATTCATTTTAATGCCTTTTTTTCCGGTCAAATGAAAATTTTAACCTCTAAAGTATCCTTTTTAGAGTTAGTTTGTTCTTAAAATTTAGTTACTATTCTTCATTTTTTTTGTCTACCTTAAAAAATAATTTATTTTCCATTTTAATTATCAATCCTAAACAACCAAATTGACAATATATTAAATAAAAAGATATTCAGAATTTTTTCTCAATTAAAGAAAATTCTAAAATTAAAAATAAATTATCAAAAATAAAATAAAACCATGAGGATTAGTAACAATATTATAGGAGTAAGTTAGGAGAGAAATGTAAATGAAGGGTTAGTAAAATGGTTAAGAATTTGACTCTCATTGGCGAGGTCGTGGGTTCAATCATTGCCAGTCCTTTTAAGAAAAAAAGTAATTAGAGAAGTATTTAAATAAAGCATGTTTATCAAAATAATTAGAGTAAATTCATTAAAACAAATTTAAAAAGTGAGTAGTGGATACTAAATTTAAAGAGTAATTTAAGAACGAAGTCTTTAGAAGAATACTTCGTGTAATTAATGTCAAAAATTTTATTACGAGGGAACGAAAAGCATTAACATAGTAGTAATTCCACAACTTCTTTAATAAGTCAACTTCAACATCACCTGGTAGAAATGAATCTTTAAACTTACGAACTTTGTTGATACTAGTGCTACAGTTAAGTATGCCTTTGGCGTGCTCGCTACTATAAGACAACTCTGCATTCTCGCTACTATAAGACAACTCTGCATTCTTCCATATGATCAACAAATAATTATTTTTAAAATTAAAGCTCATCAAATTAAAACTTTTTTAAAACAACCTTATCAAGTAGATATTTTTAATATAGAGGATCAGGGAAATTTTCCCTTTTGAAAATAAGGCTCTTCTTCATCAAAGGTAACTCAAATTTAAATGCTTAATTAAAGAAGTATAATTACTAACGGACTCTTTTAATTTTGTGGTTATTTTTATCTTTTCACATTAGAAGCTTTTAATTACCGCTTCAACATTTCCATCTTCGAATCTGGATCCTCAACCCATATAGAGAGAAAGTTTTCCAACCCATATAGTTAACTCTCAACCCATGTCCGATCTCAAAGCAATAACTTTTTCCCCCTAGTAATGGTGATTAATAGTGTAAGTTCTATTTTAGCTCATCCTCTATTTTTGAAAAGATTTTGTTAATTTTTTTGGAAATGTTAGTTAACTCTACTTATAAAGTAATTTTTAACTGAGATTATACTAATGACTCACTCGGGATACTTGTATCGCCAATGCAGGGTTGGTCAATTGGTAAGACCCATACCTCAAGATCAGAAAAAAAAAAAATTAATTTACAGAAGACTGAATACTTGCTAGAAGATCAGCACCAACATTTAACCCTGGAACCACATGATTAAACCCACATTGTTGTAGCTGCTTAGCTATGTTTTGCATCTCAAGGTATGTGAAACCAGCCCAGATCATTGTAATCATGCTCATTGAATCTAGTCGAATTTGAACCATTTGAATGGAGTGCTCCAACACGGCCACCAACCCTCTATGAATTGCAAATAGTTCCATGTATAGAATATTGAGCAAATTGCACTGGCAACCCCAAAATGGAGGCTTTAAAGTACTGACACTCCATTTTATGTTTAAAAAGCACAAAGACCCCAAAATTGGATTTTTATTGGATATATTTGTCAAATTTATTATTGAAAACAGTTAAATCACTGCTTATTTTAAAAAATATCCCTATAATAATAGTGTCTGAAAGGTTTTCAATGACAAATTAGACAAATATAAATCTAATTTTGGGGTTTCTATTCTTTTTAAACATAAAGTAGGGTGTCAGTGATTTAAAGCCTCCACTTTAGAGTGCCAAAGCAATTTACTCTAGAATATTTGATTCACTGAGCCCCTGAAATGGCAAAACTGACATCTCCCCTTGAATCTCTTGCATTCCAAGCCACCGAACCCCTCTTTAATGGATCCATTGTAATTTATTAGTTGGAAAAATCAGATGTTGATATTAAAAATTTAGCAAGAATTAGTTTACCAAACCATATAATGACTAAGTTGTATGAATCAATTTAGAACAAAATTTAGGACCGATCTAGAACTGAAATGGAAACTCAACAGAACCAGAACCGAGTTGGTTTGGATTTAGACCCAACTCTAAAAATTGAATCAGTTATTAAATCGAATTTGGCTTAGAACCAAACCAAATATCCAAGACTGAAATCATTGACACCTTTCCTAACCTCTTACATGTAAAGATACATGCTAGTACATATCATGGCTCTCCATCCCATACTAGAGAAGCGCTCAATCCCTTGACCTTCTCTTCTCAGTTTGTGCTGATCTCATGGCTAAGGACAGAATAATTATAAAGCCTTGTAAGAATTAAACAAGCTTGATTTTTTCCTAATTTTAATGTCATTGCCCCTATAGCTCAGTGGTAGAGCGTCAGTCTTGTAAACTGAAGGTCTGTAGTTCGATCCTGCATGGGGGCAATGTTTAATTAATTTTGTTTTCTACACTTTTATTATTAGAGTTTTTTTTTTTTTCATTTTACTCACTTAAGAGGGACCAAAGCACTACCAGCGCAAGCACTGGCCCCATCAGCGGAGCCCCACCAGAGGCTTAGTATAGTCCACAGAAGTCGGTATGACTCATGCCTAAGCCAAAGAGCACACAACTGTTGTTTGCCCACTTAAGTGGCTAATATTTCAATTTGCCTAATTTGGTGAACTCAAAATATATAAAAAATCGAACGTTAATTTTTTAATCTTAACTTTTGAGTTTTCAAAATTTGATGTGTTATGACTTTAATGCTCTTTTTTTTTGTCAAACTTCACTTAATTTTTTCAAATTTACAAAACAAACTCTTTGAGTTCAAAATCAGATAGGCTAAAGAAGAATCTTTGTATAGCCTTGCCTTGACATCGAGCTTGTAGAGAAGCACCAATATGACCCAAGCCATTTTAGTGGCCAAACCAACCTTTGCAAATGCAAGTAAAGTCACGAACACTTCTCGAGCGCTCTTTGCCCACTTTAGCCGTTTTGCAATAGGTCGATTGAGTAGAAATTGCAAACATGATTAAGAGCTAAGTCAAGAACGATACACTATATGATAACAATGGATCGTGATTCTACCATTATCAATGAAGACAAAGGAGAAGAAGAAGCATCTCTTCAACGAAAAGAACCACCGAAGATTCATCGTCTCCCTGAGTCAATGGTGAATAGGATTGCCGCCTACGAGGTCAATTAACATCCTGTTTATGCTACAAAAGAGCTTGTAGAGAATAGCTTTGAATCTTTGATGATGGGTCTACCTTCATCAGTGTAGTTGTCAAGGACGGAGGCTCCAAGCTCATCCAGGTCTCTGATGATGGCCACATAATACAAGTAAGCAATTCATATATCACTAGAAAAAATCCATCTCGTTTTTTTTATTAGCAAAATTGCTTCTTTTCGCTTTACTTATTATATACAATTAGTGTGAGGACTGACTGATTCTTTGCGAGAGACATACTACTTCAAAGCTATCAGCATTTGGAGACCTTCAAACCATCAACTCATTGGGATTTAGGAGAGAGGTGTTGGCCAGGTTTTGTGCAAAGTCGACCCTAATTTCCCATTGAGGTTTCTTCGGGATTGAGGGCATCCGGTTGCTATGAGCACATACTATCATTCTCGAATTGGAAGCTAGATAGGAAATTCACAAACTGAAACCTAAATTGGTTCCACAATAAGTGGGGACCACTAAAACTAGTGTGTCTTTCTGTTAACTAGACCTGTAAATGGATAGCTGTTCTCCCTTCCCCTGGATCCTTGATCAGAGATGCCTATAGTCGTGCCTCTCTTTGGTTAAGGTTTCCATTTTACTTTCTGCAATTTACTTTCTGGATTTACTTACGGCAATTTACTTTTAGCATTTATTTATTGTTCTCCCTTCCCCTGGGTCCTTAATCAGAGATGCCTACAGTCGTGCCTCTCTTTGGTTAAGGTTTCCCTTTCCTTTTATTGCTTTGATTATTTCTTTTCTGCAATTTATTTTTTTCTAATATCCATTCCCCCGATCGGTGGACTGTAAGCTACGGCAAAGGGCCCACGGTTAAAGTCATTATTATTATGCTCCCCTTCCCTCGATCCAGAGCTGACACTCGGATCACTTCCCTTTTCCTTTTATTTTTATTGTTCGTATTTTTTTCCTGTCTTTTATTTATGCATTGATTGTGTTTGCTTTATTAAATTAAGAATATGGAGGGGTAGATAGAAGCGGGGTTGGAGGGAGGAGAGAAGATTAATAAAGAAGGTTACTTACTTGCGAATTGAACAAACGATTCGAATCTCAACCAACCCTAACAACCAGATCTAGATCTAGAATGATCTATATCTGCAATTGCTAGACTCAGAGAAAAACGAATCTAAAAACTTGAAACTTGAACTTGAATTGCATTACATTAAAAAAAAATAAATAAATAAAAATAAAAATAAAAAATAAATTTAAACCTAAACATTCAATCTAGAAATTAAAATCTCACAAATGCAAGCAAATAAAACTAAAGAAAGCCTAAATAAACCAAAGAGAAAAGAAAATGTACTTCTCCTACTCTCTAGAACACGTTCTCCTTTGATGGAGTATGCTCTCCTTTTATAGAGTTTGCATGGGATATGAGGCACGACTGAATTTGAATAAAACTCAAAGTTCTTATCTGACTCAACCAATTAGGGTTTTGGCGTACCAATCAGACGGACTTAGAGATATCAAATTTATAATTCCATCGTTGGATTTTAGGGTTTAGAAGTCGTAAAGCTCTTCTCCAAAAATCAACTCGATAGGACACCGAATGACCGTTCGATGAAGGGCTTGACCGAAACTGGACATAGACCTTCAAAAACGAGATTTTTCCTCTTTTTCTTTTTGAATATAATTATTTTTCCTCTTTTTCTTTCTTTGACCAAGTCCCAAATAGGAAATAAGAGATTGAGGTGTGCAAGGACTCTTTTTCTCTATTAGGACTCTCTCAATAATATCTTTGTAGATTTGATTAATAATTTCTAATCCCAACCGTAGATCAAAATTTGCTTCTTTATCTCTAAAATACTTTGGAGTTGACCCATAATCACATCTCTAGCCCATCATGCTCCGAGGTTAGGCCCATTTTTGCATTTGAGAATTTGAACGGACCTCTTGACGTGTAAAATTGCATGTTTGATACCCAAAACTCCAAATATTCGCTCAAGTTCTGAAAATTCATAACAACATAAAGCCCAAGGTAGCACTCCACTCAAAGTGTGTAATATGCATACTTTATGCCCTAAGATTTCACACATAAATGTGTTCATCAATAGCCAAAATCCGCATTGGAATTTGCATTCGTACTTATTTAAGGGTGTTCAAATCCGGAATTTTTCTTACCGGAAAATTGTTGTATCCGTCTGATAAGCAATAGGATACGGATTTGGATAATTGCTTATCGAATCAGATAATATTTGGATAACAATTTATCCGGTTAGACTAAAGTATTAAACATTATTTTTCTTCAAAAATGACTGATAATCGGATTTGAAAACTAGTAATTAGAAGTCAGAAATTATCCGGTTAAGGTAAAGTATTAAAACAAATTCTCTAAAAAGTGTTGATAATTGGATTCGAAAAATGGTAATCAATAACTCGAAAATAAAAAATTTTAAAAAGAATGAAAAAGAAAAGAACAATAAAAAATCAATAATCAGATTGGATTATTATCAGATATCCGATGAAAGTTTTGGATTCGAATTTAGATACCTTATAAAATTTTGACCAGATTCTGATAGCGGTTTTGCTAATTGGATTTGGATAGGGATAGTAGTGTATCCGAGTCAAATCCGATCCGTTTACAGGTCTAGTGCTAACGTCTTTGTTTTAGATTTCACAACGGTTGATTTTCTGCATAAATTCATGAAGAAACCTTCCACACTAAGAATATCTCAAACTTCAATAGGCCTCAATCGTCAATCAAGCCTAGGGGCTTCTTTCGTGCTTCCTCAAACCCATCACCCTAAGAGCAAACTAGGTATCTTTTTAATTAGAACCCTATTATAGCCTCTATATGAGGAGAGAAATCAATTGATGCTCACCCTTGTTGTTCTACCCTAGCTAGTTCCCCATTTGGGACTTTTACTTTATTTCTTTGCCTTGGTATGGCAGGAGCTCAAGATACCCTCGCAGAGGTGCACGAAGGGATTTGCAGTTGTCACATGGGAGGTCGGGTGCTGGCCTACAAAAGTCTTTGGTAAAGGTTTTATTGGTTGAGAATGTAGAAGAAAGTTATGGATTACATGAAGACTAGCAAGCAGTACTAGATACATTCTCCAATTCAGCAAAGTCCCACCATCTTGTACCATCAATGATGAGTCCTATCCCCTTCGCCATGTGGGATATGGACATCTTGCGCAACTTTACATTGCCTTGGAAGGAAGGAAGTTCTTAATAGTTGCTATCGGCTACTTCACCAAGTGGGTAGAAGTCGAACTGTAGCGACCATCACCAAGAAGTAGATGGAGAAGTTATCCCCAATATGATGATTTACCAGTTCAGGCTTCCAAAGATCCTAGTTACAGATTGATAAAGACATTTATGTGTGAAATCTTAGGGCAATTTAGTATGCATTTTATACACTTAGAATGGAGCTACCTTGGGTTTTATGTTGTTTTTGTAGATTTTAGGATTTTTTAGGATCTAAATGCATATTTGGTGTTTTTAGGTACGATACATATAAAGAAGTCCAATTCAAATTCTCAATTGCGAAGAGGGTTTGATTCTATGCATGATGAGCCAGGAGTAGATCGAGATACGATTATAGGTCAACTCCAAGAATATCTTAGAAATAAAAGAAGCCAATTTTGATCAATGACTGAGATTAATTAGGATTCTTATTTTATTGTTATTGAAAAAGAAAAATATTAGTGTATGTATGGGGCCCACAAGTAGTCAAATATTAGAATCTTCCAATTTTTTTAAATTTTTCTATAGATTTTCTAGAATATTTTTATTCTAATTCTTTTCCTTACTTATTCTCTTTCCCCCCCCCTTACAATTTCTTTCACCTTGTTATTTTATTCATTCTTTTTGCTCCTCACCATCCCACGTTTCAAATTTTCCCCACACTCTCTCTCTCTATTCCTTTCTCAAATGATTTTTCTTCTTTTTGTTTCTGTCGATTTTGGGGCTGCAGTTCGATCCTTCTTTCGAAAAGGGAAACTTCCAAAAGGGGTAAATAATTGTTTCCTCACTTTAGTTCTCAAGGTGGAGAATGCAGCTACACTGGACAAATTTTGGCCTCTATGTATGGGGAATTTGTTTTGCAAAGCATTGTCAAAGATAATGGCTTCTCGGCTGAGTCCTCTTTTGCCTAAGCTTATTTCTGAGGAGCAAGGAGCTTTCCAGAAAGGTAAGATGATTTCTGAAATATTGTTGTAGCTTTCGAACTTACAAATATTTTATATTCTTCTGTTAGAGGGGGAGGGATGGAAATTAAGATTGATATTATGAAGGCTTATGATACTCTATCATGGGAGTTTTTATTCTTTGTCTTTAAGGCTTTCGGATTTTCAAATAGATGGGTTGGTTGGATTCATGAGATGCTTCAGACTACTAGAATCTCAATTTTATTGAATGGGGGACCAGTTGGAATCTTTGGAGTTGAGAAAGGGCTTCGGCAAGGGGACCCTTTATCTCCTCTTCTTTTCTTCTTGCAGAAGAGGTACTATGCAGGGGCCTTCATTATTTGATAGCTGCTAGTAGATTGAGAGCTTTGCCAGGTCCTAGGGGAGTAGAAGTTCTTTCTGTATTGATGTATGCTGATGATATTTTTATTTTTTCAAATGCTTCTTTATGTTATGTTAAAGCTTTGAAAAATTTCTTATCGAAGTATCAAGAATTTTCTGGTCAACATATCAGTTTGGAGAAGAGTAAGCTTTTTCTTGGACGTGTGCCTCTTAGTTAGAAACAAAAAATTGTGGATATATTAAATATCCCAATTGCTCTCTTTCCTACTCGATATCTGGGGGTAGATATTTTTAAAGGAAGAGTTACTCATGTTAGATTGCTGCCAGTTTTAGACAAGATTAAGAATCGGCTACAAAGGTGGTGCGGAAAGCTGTTATCTTTGGCAAGTAGAGTGGAGTTGGTACGTTTAGTTATTTCTAGCATGCCGATTCATAATTTTTCAGTGTACTGCTGACCTAGCTCTATTATTTCTCAAGCAGAGGCTTGGAGGCGTAACTTCATTTGGACAGGGAGTATAGAGGCTGTGAAGAAGGTTATAGTGTCTTGGACAAAAGTATGTACTCCAAAATGTGAGGGTGGTTTGGGTATTCAGAGATTAAGAGATGTCAATTTTGCATCCTTATGCAAGTTGGCTTGGATAATTAAACATAAACACTCTGGTTTTGCTCACTTTTTAAAGGAGAAGATGGTGGACAAAAGGGAAAATTTAAAGATTTATGGGCAGCAGTCATCTTTGATGCTGGGATTTCGAAAGGTTTGGGGTTTTGTTCAAGCTCATGAATGGTGGTCAATTGGAGATGATCAGAATATAAATTTATGGTTTGACAGATGGTTGGGGAATTTTACCATTGCAGACTATGTTGGTATTCCTCTAGATCTAAAGGGTCATTTGAAATTGACTGTTGCAGATTGTTTACAGCAAGGGGAGTGGAGATTTCCGTCGGTGGACAATGCCAAATTTCAAGAGGTAATCTCTTTTATTATGTTATATCCTGTTCCTTGTGCTGGTTTTGTTGATGTTTGTCATTGGCAAGGTTCGGTGGGTGGAGAGTTTAGTTTTCAATTGGCATGGGATCTCTATCGTAGAAAAGGAGAACAACTGGAATGGGCAAAAAGTATTTGGAAGACTTCTTTGCAACCTAAACAACAAGTTTTCTGTTGGAGACTTTTTCATGATAGGCTACCTGTTGATGCCTTGTTGACTTAGAAAGGGATTATGCTAGCCTCTCATTGTAATCTATGTGGTAAAGCTTTAGAGGACATAGGACATCTCTTTCTTCATTGCTCATTTTCACATGGATGTGGAGAAGCTTTTGCAGCAAAGTTTGGTTATTAATGGATAGTAGAAGATTTGATTGTAGAGTTGTTCAAGGCTTGGAAACACAAGGCTTCACAGTCTCCTTTACGGACTGCTTGGATTAATTGATGTTGTTTGCTTTTATACTTTCTTTGGATGGTCAGCAATCAAATCCGGTGTGAAAATTTAAATTTTAGGATTGATGAGGTGGTGAGTTTATTTTTTTCAAAATTAGTACAGTTTGGCTTTAAAATGGATGGGAGAAAAGTAACTCCTACCATTTTCTTGGATGCAAGAAGACTGAGTCTTCACTTCTCTGTCTTTAGTGCTGCTCCTCCACAAGAAATTTTTTGGTGTCCTCCTGCTGCAGGATGGGTTAAACTAAATATTGATGGGTCTTCTTTAGGCAATCCAGGAAGGTCTGGCAATGGAGGAGTATTTCGAAATGAAGTTGTTGCGGTGGTTTTCAATTTCAGTATTTTTTATAGATGTTAAAACCAACTTTGAGGCTGAATTGGAAACTTTCATTCACAGATTACGTTGTGCAATGCATTTACAAATTACAAAGTTTTGGGTAGAAAGTGATTCAAAAGTTGTGGTGACTTTAATACAGCAGAAGAAAATACTTTGGTATATCTTTCATATGTGGAGAGAGTTACAAGAATATTTGCTGACTATAGATTGGAAGATTTCACATTGCTATCGTGAAACTAATACAATGGCAATTTTTTTGGCAAATTCGGCAGCTAGGACAGGAACTTCTGATATTAACATTCCTTGGTCAGCTTCGATCCTTAATGAACTTGATGTGGATGCCTCTAGATGTCCTAGATTTCGTTTTATGAGTTAGTGGTTTTCTAATTTGAGTAGGAACCAGTGAGGAAGAGTGTATTGGGGGCAACAGTTGTTGTTGCGGGTAAGGGAGGTTGGTTCCTTATAAGGTATTAATTGATGTATTTTTAATATTCTTCTTCGCTTAATATAATGATCTTTTTAGTGAAAAAAAATAAATCAATGTTATAAATTAATTAAAAAATAAATCAAGTAACAAGTATCTTAGAAGGATCTCAAAACCAAAACTGAGCGCTAGTCTTGTAAACTAAAGGTCTATAGAAAGCCTTGTGAGAATTAAAAAATCTTGATTTCATTTTTTCTTTAACTTAAGTGTCGTTGCCCCTATAGCTCAGTGGTAGAGCGTCAGTCTTGTAAACTGAAGGTCTGTAGTTCGATCCTGCATGGGGGCAATTTGTAATTACTTTTGTTTCCTACACTTTTATTATTAGAGTTTTTTTCATTTTGCGCACTTAAGTTGGACCAAAACTCTTCTTTTCCCACTTAGTGGCCAATATTTCAGTTTGCCTAATTTGGTGAACTCAAAATATTACAAAAAATCGAACGTCAGTTTTTTTTTTTTTTTATCTTAATCGTTGAGTTTTCAAAATTTGAAATTTGTTATGACCTAAATGCCCTTATTTTGTCAAACTTCAATTAATTTTTTCAAATTATACAAAACAAACTCCTTGGGTTCAAAATCAGATAGGCTATAGCAAAGTCTTTGTATAGCCTTGCCTTGACGTCGAGCTTGTAGAGAAGCACCAATATGACCCAAGCCATTTTAGTGGCCATACCAACCTTTGCATATGCAGGTAACGTCACGAACACCTCTTGCACGCTCTTTGCCCACTTTAGCCCTTTCGAAACAGGTCGATTGAGTAGAAACTGTGAACACGATTAATAGTAAGTCGAGAACGATGCACAATACGATATCAATGGAACACGATTATGCCATTATCACTGAAGACAAAAACAGAAGAAGAAGCATCTCTTTAGCGAAAACAACCACTGAAGATTCATCACCTCCTCGAGTCAATGGTGAATAGGATTGTCACCGACGAGGTCAATCAACACCTTGTTTGTGCTATAAAAGAGCTCATGGAGAATAGCATTGATGATGGATCTACTTCCATCAGTGTAGTTGTCAAGGACGGTGGCTCCAAGCTCATCTAGGTCTCTGATGATGGCCACACGAGTAAGCAGTTCATATATCACTAGAAAAAATCCATCTTCGTTTTTTTATTAGCAAAATTGCTTCTTTTCGCTTTTACTTATTATATACAATTAGTACGAGGACTCGCTGATTCTCTGCAAGAGACATACTACTTCAAAGTATCAACATTTGGAGACCTTCAAACCATCAACTCAATGGGGTTTAGGGGAGAGGTGTTGGCCAGGTTTTGTGCAAAGTTGACCTTAATTTCCCATCAAGGTTTCTTCGGGATTGAGGGCGTCCGGTTGCTATGAGCACGTACTATCATTCTCGAATTGGAAACTAGACAAGATAGTTAGACACCGAAAACTAAATCAGTTCCATAGTAAGCGGGGATCACTAAAACCAGTGTCTTTCTGTTAACTAGACCCATAAATGGATAGGCAAAATCTCGAATTCGCATTCGTACTAATTTAAGGGTGTTCAAATTCTGAATTTTTCTTACCGGAAAATAGTTGTATCCGTCCGATAAGCAATAGGATACGAATTTGGATAATTGCTTATCAGATCGAATAATATCCAGATAAAAATTTATCTGGTTAAACTAAAGTATTAAACATTTTTCTTTGAAAATGACTAATAATCGGATTCAAAAACCGGTAATCAAAAGTTGAAAATTATCCAGTTAGAGTAAAATATTAAAAAAATTCTCTAAGAAGTGTTGATAATCTGATTCCGAAACTGGTAATCAATAACTTGAAAATCAGAAATTCAAAAAATGACAATCAAAAATCAATAATCGGATAGTTTATTGGATTGGATTATTATCGGATATCCAATAAGTTCCGGATTCGAATCGGATACATTCTAAAATTTTGACCCGATTCGGATAGCGGTTTTGCTAATCGGATTCGGATATGGATAGCGGTGTATCCAAGTCAAATTCGATCAGTTTACAGGTCTAGTACTAACATATTAGTTTTAGGTTTCACAATGGTTGATTTTCTGCATAAATTCATGAAGAAACCTTCCACACTAAGAATATCTCAAGCTTCAATAGGCTGCAATCATCAATCAAGCTAGGGGCTTCTTTCATTCTTCCTCAAACCCATCACCCTAAGAGCAAACTAGGTTATCTTTTTAATCAGAACCCTATCTAGCCTCTATATGAGGAGAGAAATCAATTGAGACTCACCGTCGTTGTTCTACCCCAGCTAGTTCCCCATTTGGGACTTTTACTTTATTTCTTTGCCTTAGTATGGCAGGAGCTCAAGATACCCTCGTGGAGGAGGTTGGGCGCTAGCCTACAAAATTCTTTGGTAAAGGTTTTATTGGTTGAGAATGTAGAAGGAAGTGATGGATTACATGAAGAATAGCAAGTAGTGCTAGATACATTATCCAATTCAGCGAAGTCCCACCATGCCATAACATCAATGATGAGTCCTATCCCCTTCGCCATGTGGGATATGGACATTCTACGCAACTTTGCACCGCCTTGGGAGGAAGGAAGTTCTTAGTAGTTGCTACCGACTACTTCCCCAAGTGGGTAGAAGTTGAACCTATAACAACCATCACCGAGAAGTAGACGGAGAAGTTTGTCCCCAATAAGATGATTTATCCGTTCGGGCTTCCAAAGATCCTAGTTACAAACTGATGAAAACATTTATGTGTGAAATTTTAGGGTAGTTTTTGCAGTTTTGCAGATTTTAGGATTTTTTTAGGATCTAAATGCATATTTGGAGTTTTTAGGTACGATACATATAAAGAAGTCCAATTCAAATCCTCAATTGAGAAGAGGGCCTGATTCTATGCATGATGAGCCAAGAGTAGATCGAGATGCGATTATGGGTCAACTCCAAGAATATCTTAGAAATAAAAGAAGCCAATTTTGATCGATGACTGAGATTAGATAGGATTTTAATTTTATTTTACTTTATTGTTATTGAAAAAAATATTAGTATATCTATGGGGCCCACAAGTAGTTAAAGATTAGAATCTTCCAATTTTTTAAATATTTCTATAGAATTTCTAGAATATTTTTATTCTAATTTTTTTCCTTATTCTCTTCCCCCCCCCCTCCTTACAATTTCTTTCACCTTGTTATTTTATTCATTCTCTTTGCTCCTCACCATCCCACGTTTCAAATTTTCCCCACTCTCTCTATCTTTATTGCTTTCTCAAATGATTTTTATTCTTTTTTTCCCTTCTATTCTTTCTTTTTTTTTTTTTTGGTTGCCAACCCCGGTTTCCAAGGCTTTGCCCTGACTAATCCGGTGTTCAACCCGGGTCGCACACCTGGCTGTGGTGGGTGAGTCTCCCAACGGGGATTTTTTGCATCCACAAGGTTTCGATACCGGAACCTTGCTTAAGCGGACCAAGCTGCTTACCACTTGGACCAACCCCCGTTGGTTCCCTCTATTCTTTCTATCCCGTATTTTTCTTTATTTATTTAATTAATCTATTTTCTATTCTTTTATTTAAATTCACAAAAGTGTTATTATTTCTTTCTTTATTTACAATCCCTTACCGACCCTTATAAATACCCTTATCCTCTTAGACTTAAGTTATACTTGTTATAAATAATATTGATTGTGGATATCCATCACCCCCCCCCCCAATAGACAATACTTCCAATTGAAGATCTCAACCACTTCAGCATATAATCTTGGTGATTCACATTCCCATCTTAATTGAAGATTACAATGATCTCAACACGCAATGTTGGCAGTCAATATTTCCATTTTATGCACCTTCTATCTTAGGCGACAATTTATCTTTCCATATCAAGAATATCTTGTTGTGTGCAAAAATCATATATTGTATTTTCATATCAGAGTAGATGCTCTTTCTACTATAAATATATAATGCACTCAACTGACTGAATCACTTCTGATTGATCTTATTCTAGTTTTCTTCTTTGTCTTTGATATATTCTCTTTATTTTATAACACGTTATTAGCACGATTCAGCTCGAAGTAGTCGTGTTTTGAGCACAAATCTGTCATAGTAATTGTGTACGACTCCGCTCGAAGTAATTGTGTGTTGAGCACAAATCTGTCGTAGCAATTGTGTACAACTCCGCTCAAATTAATTGTGTTTTGAGGTAAATTTTCATATTAGTTTTTATGTTCAAATATTCTCTTTGATTTTCATTACTTCAAATATTAGAAGATGCACTTATTATTTAAAGTTTACATAAAATTTAATTTAATCTTTTATTCATCTTTTATATTAGCTTACATCATGTCAAATCTTACGAAATTGGAGTTTGCGGCCCTCGATATAATGGGCAAGAATTACTTGTCATGGGTCGCTGATACTGAGATCCACATTGACGTCAAAGGTCTTGGAAATGCAATTATGAAAGAAAAAGATGCATCCAATCAAGATAAGGCGAATGCCATGATTTTTCTGCGCCATCATCTCCATGAAGGATTGAAAGCAGAATATATGACTGTGAAAGATCCACTTGAATTGTGGATCAATTTAAAAGAAATGTACGATCACCAAAAGATGGTAATCCTACCTAAAGCTCGCTATGAATGGATGCACTTGAGGTTGCAAGATTTTAAAATTGTAAGCGAGTACAATTCTGCAGTTTTTAAAATTAGTTCTCAGTTGAAATTATGTGGAGAAATTATTACTGATGAGGACTTATTAGAAAAAACCTTTTCAACTTTTTATGCTTCAAATGTGCTTTTACAACAGCAATATCATGAAAAGGGTTTTAAGAAGTATTTTGAATTGATCTCATGCCTCCTTGTGGTTGAGCAGAATAATGAATTATTAATGAAAAATCATAAAGCTCGTCTTACTGGTTCTGCTCCATTCCCTGAAGTGAATGTAGCAATTCATGATAAGCATGAAAGAAGACAAAATTATAATCGTGGTCATGGTCGTGGACGTGGATTTGGACGTGGACATGGACGAGGAAAAAGAAAAAATAATTATCATCCTTATGATCGAAATAAGTAAGAGAAACACAATGATTCTCAAAGTAACTCTTCAAAGAGTAAAGATAATGTTTGTCACCGATGTGGAATGAAAGGCCATTGGTCGCGTGTTTGTCGTACTCTAGAATATTTTGTCAAGCTTTATCAAACTTCAATAAAGCAGAAGGAAAATAATGTGGAGACGAATTTGATTTTCCAAAATAATGATATGGAAACAAATTTTGCTTATAAAGAAGATTTTGGTGGTCTCACAGACATTACACATCTAGATGCTACAGACTTCTTTGAAGACAATATTTGATGATTTGGTTTTTTGTTATTTGGAGCTCTTTTGTTATTTGAGTTCGAATAAAATTTATGTTATGTTTTCAATCAGTTTATTTTATTCATTTCTTTATGATTTTCTACATTTTTTGATGTATTCCTTTTTCATTTTAATGAAGAATATGGATGTCCCTCAATTTTCAATTGGATCCAAGATTAGTGAAGACAATATATGCCTCGCAGATAGTGCTACGACGCATACTATACTAAGAGATAGAAAATATTTCTCTTATTTGAAGATGGAGGAAGCCAAAGTTCATACAATAAGTGGTAGTACAAAATTAATTGAAGGCTCTAGAAGAGCTAATTTATTATTACCTAAAGGAACCAAGTTAATAGTCAATGATGCATTATTTTGTAGTAAGTCTCAAAGAAACTTATTAAGTTTCAAAAACATTCGTGAAAATGGCTATCATATTGAGACTGCATATGATGGTAAAACCGAATATCTTTGTATTACTACAAAAGTGACAAGTAGAAAATATATTTTGGAAAAATTACCTGCTTTTTCTTTCGGTTTGTACTACACAAATATTCACATGGTTGAAATACATGCTTTGGTGAATCAAGCAACACAATAAAAAGAATTTTGATTCCAATAGTTTTATTATTTGGCATGACCGGTTGGGCCATCCCGGGTCGAATATGATGCAAAAAATTATTGAAAATTCACATGGTCATCCATTGAAGAACTAGAATATTCTTCAATTCAATGAATTTTCTTGTGTTGCTTGTTCTCAAGGGAAACTTATAACTAGACCATCACCAGCTAAAGTTGGATTTGAATCCCCTACATTTTTGGAACGTATACATGATGATATATATGGACCCATCCAACCATCATGTGGACCATTTAGATATTATATGGTTTTATTAGATGCATCTACAAAATGATCACATGTATACTTATTATCAAGTCGCAATTTGGCATTTGCAAGATTGCTTGCTCAATAATTCGATCAAGAGCACAATTTCTAGATTATACAATAAAAACAATTCGTCTTGATAATGCTGGTGAGTTTACATCTCAGGCTTTTAATGATTATTGATTGTCAACTGGAATCTCAGTTGAACAGCTTGTTGCTCATGTTCATACCCAAAATGGTCTAGCAGAATCATTTATTAAACGTCTCCAATTAATAGTTAGACCATTGCTTATGAGAACAAAACTCCCTATGTCGGCATGGGGATATGTTATTTTACATGCAACATCACTTGTACGCATTAGGCCAACAAGTTATCAGAAATTCTCTCCATTACAATTGGCTTATGGTCAGGAGCCAAATATTTCCCATCTTAGAATATTTGGTTGTGCTGTTTATGTTCCAATTGTTCTACCACAACGCACAAAGATGGATCCCCAAAGAAAGTTGGGAATTTATGTTGGATATGAATCTCCCTCTATAATTCAATATCTAGAACCAATGACTGGAGATTCATTTAAAGCAAGATTTGCTGATTGTCATTTTGATGAATAAGTTTTTCCAACATTAGGGGGAGAGAATAAACAGTTGGAAAAAGAGATTGATTGGAATGTATTATCTTTATTTCATTTAGATCCTCTTACTAAGCAATGTGAACTTGAAGTTCAAAAGATAATTCATTTATAAAATATTACAAATTAGCTGCCAGATGCTTTTACTGACTTGCCAAGAATTACTAAATCTCATATTCCAACTATGAATGCTCCAATTTGAATTGATGTCTCTGTAGGACAATCTATTAGTGCAAATGAGACTAAACCATGTTTAAAACATCGAAGACCAATTGGTTCCAAGGATAAAAATCCTAGAAAAAGAAAGGGAGTAAATGATCAAGATGGTCATAATATGGAAACAATATGGAAACAATTGGTCATGATATAGAGACAATTGATCATGAAAATCTTTAAGGCATAACTTTTCATAAAACCTTAGAAGAGGTTCAGGTATCTGAAAATAATGAAGATATCTCAATTAGTTATGTCACAATAGGAAAAAGATGGAACCGAAAAGATATAGTTGTCGACAACATTTTTGCGTATAATGCTTCGGTTGAAATAATGAAACAAGACGATGATCTTGAACCTAAATCCATGGATGAATGTGAACGAATAAATGATTGGCCAAAATTGAAAGACGCAATTCAAGCGGAATTGAATTCACTTGAAAAACGTAAAGTTTTTGGACCTATAGTCCAAACACCTGATGGTGTAAAGCCAGTGGGAATACAAATGGGTTTTTATGTGAAAGAGAAATGAGAAAAATGAAATCGTAAGATATAAAGCACGACTTGTGACACAAGGATTTTCTCAAAGGCTTGGCATTGATTATATGGAAACATTTTGCTGTGGTGGATGCAATCACCTTCAAATATCTTATTAGTCTGGCAGTGCATAAAAAACTTGACATGCGTCTGATGGATGTTGTTATAGCCTATTTATATGGCTCACTCAATAGTGAAATTTATATGAGAATTCTTGAATGATTCAAAATGCCTGAAACATATAAAAATTCCCGGAAAATTTGTTCAATAAGGCTTCAAAAATCATTATATGGATTAAAGCAATCAAGGCGTATGTGGTATAATTGCCTTAGTGAATATTTATTAAAAGAAGGGTACAAAAATGACCCAATCTGCCCTTGTGTTTTTATTAAAAGATATGGATCTAACTTTGTTATATAAGTGTATATGTTGATGACTTGAATATCATTGGAACTTCTGAAGAGCTTCCAAAAGCAATTGACTATTTGAAGAAAGAATTTGAAATGAAAGATCTTGGAAAGACAAAATATTGTCTTGGCTTACAGATTGAACATTTGACAAATGGAATATTTGTTCATCAATCAACTTATACACAGAACATTTTAAAGCGATTTTATATGGATAAAGTACATCCATTGAGTACCCCAATAGTTGTAAGATCGCTTGACATAAAGAAAGATCCATTTTGACCCATGAAAATAATGAAGAACTTCTTGGTCCTGAAGTATCATATCTCAATGCAATTGGGCATTGGGGCATTAATGTATCTTGCTAATAGTTCAAGATCGAATTTATCATTTTCTGTAAGTTTATTAGCAAGATTTAGTTATTCTCCAACGCGAAGACACTGGAATGATATTAAACATATATTTCGGTACCTTTGAGGAACTATTGATTTGGGATTATTTTATTCAAATGAATGTGGACATCAACTTATTGGTTATGCAGATGCAGGATATTTATTTGATCCACACAAAGCTAGATCTCAAACAAGTTATTTATTCCCAAGTGGAAGTACAACTATTTCATGGCATTCAACAAAACAAACTATAGCTGCCACTTCTTCAAATCATGCAGAGATAATAGCAATTCATGAAGCAAGCCAAGAATGTGTTTGTTTAAAATCTATGACTCAACACATCCAGGAAACATGTGGTCTTCCATTGGATAAAGGAATTTCAACAATATTATATGAAGATAATAGTGCATGCATAGTTCAATTGAAGGGAGGATACATCAAAGGAGATAGAACGAAACATATTTCACCAAAATTCTTTTTCACTCATGATCTTCAACGAAATGGTCAAATCGATGTTCAACAAATTCGTTCAAGTAATAATTTGACAGATTTATTTACTAAGGCATTGCCTACTTCAAGTTTTGAAAAGCTGATACATAAGATTGGGATGCGTAGACTCAAAGATATTCAATGATCTTATCATCAAAGGGAGTAAAATACGTGCTGCACTCTTTTTCCCTTCACCAAGGTTTTATCCTATTGGGTTTTCCTGATAAGGTTTTTAATGAGGCAGCTAATGATACATATTATTTAGATATGTATACTCTTTTTCCTTCACTAAGATTTTTCTCCCACTAGGTTTTTTCTTAGTAAGGTTTTAACGAGGTACATTATCTATTGATGGACATCCAAGGGGGAATGTTATAAATAATATTGATTGTGGATATCCATCACCCCTCAATAGACAATACTTCTAATTGAAGATCTCAACCACCTCAGCATATAATCTTAGTGATTCACATTCAAATCTTAATTGAAGATTACAGTGATCTCAACACGCAATGTTGGCAGTCAATATTTCAATTCTATGCACCTTCTATCTTGGGCGGCAATCTATATTTCCATATCAAGAATATCTTATTGTGTGCAAGAATCATATATTGTATTTCATATCAGATTAGATGCTCATTCTACTATAAATATGTAATGCACTCAACTGAATGAATCACTTCTGATTGATGTTGTTCAAGTTTTCTTCTTTGTCTCTGATATATTCTCTTTAATTTTATAACAATACTTTCTTTTTCCTTTAGTTTTTTAGGCCTTCTTTAGTTCTTTGAATAATTGGTGGCTCTTAGTTTTTAGATTCAATGTTTAGAGTCAAAATTTTTTTTTTTTAATTAGTAATTCAATTTGTTTAGTTTATTTTATGCAAGCTTATTATTATTATTATTTATTTATTTATTTCAATCAATGTGGTTTCAATTTCGAGTTCAAGTTCATGCTTCAAGTTTCAAGTTTTAGGTTTTAAGATGATTCATTTTTCTTTGGGTCTAGCAAATGTAGATTCAGATCATTCCAAATCTAGTTGTTAGGGTTGGATGGATTTCGAATCGTTCAAGGTTTCTTTTGTTATTCAAGATCCTAAGATGCAAGCAAGCTTTCATCAATAATCTTCTCTCCTCCTTCCTTTTTTTTTTTTTTTTTTTAACTTATGATTTATTTTTCTGCATTTATTTATTGTTTCCCTTTCCCCTTGAGTCCTTATCAAAGATGCCTACTTGTGCCTCTCTTTGGTTAAAGTTCACTTTTTATTTATTGCTTTGTTATTTGTTATGTTATTACTTTCTGCATTTTTTCCTTTTATATCCATATTCCCCGATTGATGGACTATAAGCTATGGCAAAAGATCCACGATTGAAGTCATCTTAGTTGCACTCCCATTCCCTTTATCCAAAACTAACACTCGGATCACTTCTATTTTGTTTATTTGTTTATTTATTATTCTTATTTTTTTTAAAAAATTCGATGATGAGTGGTTAGGTTATGTGTGTTTTTATTTTTACTTCCAATTCAATCATTTTAGATGCATGGGTTAGGACCACTTATTTAGATCCATTAATTTAGTTTAATTAATTAGTTTTAAAAAATTATCTTCTCACTCATTGATTGCCATTAAGAAGATTTAAGTTAAAGTGATATATCTCCCTAACACGATACCGTGTGCTTCCCGTTACTTTTATTTCATGTACATAGACAAAGGGTAGCAGTTCAACAATGACAACTCAAAAAATTTCTACAAGAAGTATGATATCGACTTCAAAACAACCGTCTTTGCTTACCCCCAATGCAATGGCCAGTCGAGATCACAAACCAACTCTTTTGAACTGTATCAAGCATCAACTAGAAGATTGTCATGCCAAAGGGGTAGAAGAATTATAGTACCACAACTCAAACACCTACTGGAGAGATGCCATTTAAACTGTCATCTGGCACCAATGCCCTTTTACTGGTTGAAGTCTTGGCATGACCTGTAAGATCCCGAGAATTTGATCCTGAGGCCAATGAGGAAGGACTCCGCCCTAATTTGAAACTTTTGGATGAAGTACGTGAGTCAACACCCTACAAAAACATTGAGTACCAGAAGAAGACAAGTTAGGACATTTAGCATCTAAGGAAGGACCCTTTAGCTTGAGACATTTTCTCAGCCGGGACTCGACTTTGATGAAGCTTGTAGCTCACCAAGGAAGAGTGGGTGTTAGAAAACTATTACCTTGGTAGACCTCAAAAACATTTGTAGCTCGAATTGACTAGTACAGGGGCTACATAAATTGATGCATGGCACTCCTTCGCTAAGGTACCAGCTTGGAGGCTAAGGAGTACTACCTACTCAAGTCCAATTGCCTAGTAAACCTAAGTATTACTCAGTTAGGGCATCGGTTAAATATGGCACCTTAGCTCGTGAAATTATTATGGCACCTTAGCTCTTGAAATTAAGTACATGAGAACCAGAAACTTTTACAAGTAAGGCGTGTCAGGGTGTTAACCATGATAAGCAGTTAGTCTGGGTGTAATAACCCCCATAATCCTACCCCAAAATCCCAATTGCAGGTCCGAGTACCCGAGCCTCTAGTTGAAAGAAGCTATGGGCCACTGGAATTGAAGCCCATGTTTCAACCCCAAAACCCATGGATCTAGGTGAAGTTGGTAAAGAACATGCCTTATTGGGAACAAAAAGAAGATCCAGTCGAAATCCTGATGGTTTGGGCAGGTGGATACCTAGTGTTAAAGAGACAAGGTTAGAAGATGTTAAAGAACTAGGTATGAGCCTCCTACATGTTGTTTAAGTTTCCAGCGGTGTTAGGGATCAACTGGTAGTGCAAAATGCCCAAGTACTAAAAAGTACTAGGGACGATTTCTTAAGGCAGTTGATTGGCCAAGCAACCGCCACCCCTGATAATTAATTGGAAATTATGGCCAGAATTGATTGTTTTGCCCTTTGACACTCTATTTAAACCCCCTAAACCCTATTTTTGCATTATTTTAATGTTGTAGACTATTGGGGACGGCAACAACATCAAAGAACACGTATTGGAGAAGGAAGACCTTGATCTGCAAAGAGATTTACGGAGACTTCGTTGACTCTTGGATTCTAGAAGAAGGTTAGTTAACTACTCTCCTATTCTAATTATTCTCTCCTCTTAAAGGAGTAGTTTTCTTCCAAATCTTTGTTGGAAGATGATTAGAGATAGAGAATATTTATTTCTTTCTATTAATACAACCTAGAGGGGGGTGAATAGGTTGTAACCAGGACAAAGGGCACAACGCGACACACGGCGAGCCAGCGCCGGGGGCGCGACACCCCCAGCGCACCGACACGCGAGAAGCGGCGAAAACGCCGACCCGCGAAAAGGGCGAGAACGGAAAATCCCCCCCCCCCGAGCCCCATTCGCACCACAACGCCGACCGACACACGGGACACGCTCCGGCCGGAACACGGCGCGACGAGCCGGCACGACGAGAGCGCAAACGGAACCACTACCAAGTAAATTCACAAAAGCAGCATATGAGTTGGATGATTTGAAAAAAATGTTGAAACCAGTGACGATCTACGACACGGAGCGAACCCAAGAAAAGTGGGAAAAAGAAGAATCTGATGATTACAAGGAACGGGGGAGATGATAGAAAAACAAGGGAACCCATGAGCGACTATGGACACGGAGGAAAAGACCGAAAAATAAGAACAAAAATACCCGAAAATAAAAAACAAAAATGAAAAGCAAAAAAGGGAAAAGGGGGAAAGTGAAAAAGGAAAAAATAAGACAACGGGGGGCCCAGGGCCACGCGGGAAGGGGCAAAAAACAACAGCAAACAAACAAAGAGAAGGAAAAGATAAACAAAAAGAGGAGTTAAGAGAAGCAAAGACAGGGGGGGAGCGAGGGGACGGGCCCGGGGGGAGAGGACGAGGGGAGGGAGGGAGGAGGGCGGGGACAACCGAGAGATCGGAGGGGGGAGGACCGACAGATGGCAAAGACGGCAGATGGAGACAAAAAAAGAGGAAGCACAAAAGAAAACCGGGGCACGAGGCAAGGGCACACAGGGAGCAAAGGAGTGACAAAGACGAGGCCCAGGAGTAACAAGACCGGGAACAAAACAAAAGGGGAAGAGAAAGAGACGAAGGAAAGCAAAGAGCACAGAGAGCGGGGGGGGCCGCACAAGGGAGACGAGAGAAGGGAGGAGGAGGGGAGACGGGAGGAGAGGGAAGGGGGGCCAGGCGAGAGAGCGACGGCACCACGGGAGCGGAAGGCGAGCAGAGCACGGGAGGGCCACGGCCCGGGGGCGACCGGGGGGAGGGGGGGAGGAGGGGGACACGAGCGGGGGCCCCAACACGGGGACCGCGGCACACCACGGAACACGAACAGCGGGACGACCAGGAGCAAGACGAACACGGAGAAAAGGGGCCAAGAGCCCAAGAACGGGCAGGAAAGGTAGGCAAAGAAGGAAAGAAGGAAGCAAAGGGAAAAACACAAAAACACAGACAGGGGCCAACAACGAAAGAGAACAGGGGAGCCGGAAAGGGCCCAACCGAGGAGACCACCCAAGAGGAGAAGCAAGAGCGCGGAGAAGATAGAGAAACCCGGGAACATGGATGACACAGCGAGGAGGACGGCCGACGAGAAAGCCACAAACCAGGAGGAGGAGAACGCGAAATCGGGAGCACGGCAAGAAAGACCACGAAACAGGGCCCGAGGAGGATGACGGGGGAGGAAGAAGTGGGAAAGCACGACAAGGCCCAACAAAGAAGGGGAAGGGAGGCCAGAAAACCAGGGACACGGGACACAAGACCAAGAAGGACAGGAAAAACAGAGCCACAACACCGCGAGAGGCAAGAGGAACAACACACAACAAAGGCGGAAGAGGGAGAAGGGAGGGAGGGGGAGGACAAGAGCGAAAAGGCCGAGCGGAAGAAGAAGGGGCCCGGACCAGGACGAGAGGGGAGGGGGACAAGAAGAAAAACACACAAAAAAAAAAGAGAGAAGAGAAAGAGACAAGAGGGAAAAGACGACAAGGGGGGACAGCACAAAGAAGGGGACAGGCAAAGCATCAAACCAGGAAGGGGGGGGGCGGGGCGCGGGGGGGGCCGGAGGAGAGGAAGGAGAACAGCAGACCACCGGAGGAGGAACCGGGGGAAGCGCCAAAGACCGAACACAAATAGAGGTGAAGCGCAAAGCCGGGAGCAGGCCGGAAGAAAGGCAAACAAACGAGAAAGATGGCCGAAGAGACAAGACCACGGGAGGGACGGGGGAGCGGAGGACCAACGGAGGGAGGGAGGAAAGCGGAGGGGGAAGGGGGAGTAAGGCCCCGAAGAGGGGACAGGAGAGGCAGGACGCGAGAGGAGGAGAGGCACGGCAGGAGGAGCAGGGAAAACCCGAGAACAGAGGGGGGAGAGAGAGGGGGGGGGGAGGGGGGGGGGGGGGGGGGGGGGGAGGGGGGGGGGGGGGGAGGAAGGAGAGCGAACAGCCACACGGAGAACGAGCACGACACGGGAGAGAGAAGCAGGGAAGACAGGGGGAGACGGGGGAAAGAACGAGGCGAGAACGAGGGGAGGGCAGACAGAACGGGAGGGGAGGAAGGGGAGAGCGGAGAGGAGGCACACGGAGGCACGGGAAAGGGCGGAGGACAGAGAAGGGAAAGAACCCCAACGACAGGGAGAGGGCCGGACAGGGAGCAGAGACACGAGACGACCAACAAGGGACGAGGAGAAGAGGGCAACCAAAGGAGAGGGGGAAGAGACGAAGAGGAAGAAAGAAAAAAGAGAGAGGGAGAGAGGAAGGGGGGAAAGGAGAGAGGAGGGACAGGGGGGAGAGAGGAAAGGGGAGACAGAGAGACAAGAAGAGAAGATGGAGAGAGGAGGGGGGAGAGGACAGGGGATAAGAACAAGAGGTAAGTAGCAAAAACACACCAAGGGCCAAGGCATCAGGCAAGACCAAAAACCCGAACGGGGCACGGGGCGGACAAAGGGAGGGTCGGGGGCCAGGAGCGGGACACGGTTTGAACTATGGTTGTAACTAGTGAACTTGCCTAATTTTTTGGTTTAATTGCAAATACGAAGTAAATTGTGCATTTCAAAGATAATTCAATAATGCAATCAATCCACAAGACAAATATTTATAGTGGTTTGACTTTACAAGTCTACATCCACTCCTCTCTTGGCCTTAAAAAAGTATTCCACTAGTGATTCTCTTTCAATACAATGGGTAGAGATCAAACCCTTTACAATTTATGTTACTTGGGCAAGAGCACCCTTTACAATCTTTGTTCTAAGTAGGGCAAAAGCACCCTTTTACAATCTTTGTTCTAAGTAGAGAAATAGCACCCTCTACCAATTCTAATCAACCTAGACTAGAATTGAACAATCAATACAATTTGAAGAGTGAAGGATATTACCTAACAAGGGGAGTGATACTTTACCCCTTGTGTGAATGTGATGCAATGAGGAATGTATGCTCAAGATATGAAATGCACCACTAATGAAGTCCCAATGGCCTTCCATATCTCCAAGCTTGACTTCAATGAGTTTGCTTGACAACTTTGGAATGTCCTTCAAAGTAGGATGGAGTTGGAGGCAAGTGATCAATGCTAGTTCACCAATTTGAGAGCTTTGAGAGTTGCAAGGTAGTAATTACTCAAGAGGCAAGGTAGGAACTCTCAAATGGGGGCGTTTGGGCTTATAAAGAAGGCATTTAATTGCTTTGCCCAACCTTCAAACGGATAGAAAATTTTAGTGAAATTTTACTCCAGACGAACTCCGTCTTAATTTGAATCCGTTAAAATATAGCCATTAGGCTTATGTTAGGACCAGACGGATGACCGTCTGGTCAGACAGTCGTCCGTCTGGCTTAGACAAGCCAGATGAAGCATCGTCTGGCCAGATGAAAATTCCGTCGGGCACTTTGTGACTAGACGGGCATCCGTCTGGCTCAAACGGCCGTCCGTCTACAGCACAGAGTCCCAGTCAAGTTTAGGACTTGGACTTTGGTTGGGTTTTTGGTCTTTTTGGTCAAACCCTAAGCCTCATACACTTTCCTAATATGTCCTAGGTCAGTCTTGTGACATGATATGCATATAATTAAATGTGATAACATATGAGTGTATGTGAATGTGTCATAAGTCCTAAATTCATCTAAGTCTTGATCTTGACTTGATCTTCGCATCTTCTTGTGTTTTGAACATGATACTCATCTTGATTTTGATTCTTTGTCCAAGGTTGCTTGTTCTTGACTTGGGCTTGAGCATTTGGTGAGTTTGGTCCAATAAGTTGGAATTGATCCACTTGTTTTAGTAATGAGCTGGACAATCACAACTTAATGTAAACATAGTAAATTGTGTTTGTTAACATCAAAACTAATGGAGGCTTATGTGGCAATGCTAATATGGTATTTCCCAACACTTTCAGTAAGGATCACAAGTGAACGCATTGATTGGGATTCAATCAGATCACTGGGAGAATAGATCTCATATCTATTGTAATGGTGGTTACTCTTAGAAAGAGATATTCACTTCCAGATCCATGTCGTGTTTCTTAGTTTTGTTTTCGAGAGATTGGAGAGGCTTTTGTGTTGCTCTAGGAATGTGAATTAGGCTTGTGATTATCCCAAAATATGTCGAAGATGGATAACAAAAGTCTGAATTTTGTACTTAAAAAAACACCAAAAAACCTAGCGGTTGCTTAGGAGGTCACTTAAGGTGGTTGATTGGACCATCCACCTAGAGCAATCAGCTCAAGCAACCAGCCCAAGCAACCGGTTGGTTTTCAAAACCTATTTTGAGGTTGTTTCTGCTCAATTTGATTCCTAAACCAAAAAGTAACTTAATAAACATAACTTTAGGGTTTACTAGAATCTACTAGAGTGTTTGGTTGTGAGAATCTTGGTCATCTATCAAGGATGTCTAGATACACAATTAGGTTACCCATACATGATAATCTATAAAATCCCCTCAAATCCTAATCCGATAACCCATTATTTCAAGTTCAAGAACTCGGATTGCCAGTAGAAGGCAGCTTTAGACCATTTGAGTCAAGACTGGGAGTTTGAAAATTGAACCTATGGACAAGGATGAGGTAGGAGATGACCCGGCCACCTTAGATGATTTTGGAAGGAGAGAGAAAGTCAACTTGGATGGGTTAAATGTGATTTTGGCATGCACAAAAATTGAGGCTAGAAGACCCCAATGCCAAGGTAAAGTATACCACTGAGTAAAGCATGTTTAGAGAAGTCTACCCTCCAAAGCCCAATGGAAACCGCTTTCCGATGAAGAAGTTATATGGGTGGTCTCTCAAGGGCAGTTGATCCAACTGAGTGACCACCCGCTACCTAGAAAAGGGCAATTTCAGGATTTCAAGTTTGAAAACCCTATTTTATTATTCTTTTGTCTCTCAAGCGAATAGTTTATATTCTTGAGGCTGAGAGCTTGGGAATTAGTGGAGTCTTTACATGATTGGCAGTGCCAAAGCACAAATCACAAGGATAATTGCGTGTTGAGGTCATGAAACCTCTAAACCCCTCTTTACAATTATTATTTTGAGTTATTTAAGATGGTGGTTGGCATTGATGATGGTGAATGTTGGTAGTTGAAGTAATTGAATCTTGTTTATGTTTTCTAGCATGTTTCCCAATACCATTCGGGTGGTGTGCTTTTGACCCTATTGATGCATAGTCCTGTCTTTAACTTAAACCTAATTTAATCTACATATTTTCTAGGGTATGTGTAGATTTTTAGCACTTTGATTTGTGGATCTTCTTAGATTCTTAGAGACATTTTCATCGTCGACAGGTGAGGAATACATCATTATGTATTTGCATACTTTATTTATATTCTATTTCATGCTATTATAAAACTTTGTGTGTGTGTGTGTGTGTGTGTTCTTATGATTGGCATAGTAGAACATGCATACATGGTTGATAATATGATTTTATTTGTTTATGCTAGTTATTACTTATTTCATTTCAAATTATGATGGGGAATGTGATGTGTTGAGAATTGGGTGCTAATGCATTATATGTATATCAACCTAGGGTTGTGGGTTCACCCATTGCCCTTGGTGCCTTTACATGTGCCTTTGCCTTCACTTAGATAACTATGTACATCGTCGGTAAGTGTCTAGATGTATTGGCTAGCTTACCCTTATGCAAACTACTATCCATTTGTCATGGGTATTGAAGTCAAGTGATCTGTGATAGCAATGGTTGGGTCTCATGTGCGTCCAATAAAGGTAACCATTCCATGAGGAGACATAAAAACACTATTATTATGCATTGGGAAGGTTGCATATATAGATTGTTAGGGCTCATAGGCGTCCAATAGAAGTAACCATTCCGTGAGGAAACACGAGAGCATCCGCCGAAGCATATGTGGACAACCATAGGGTTACAAAATATTAATGCAACAAAGGTAGCCATTTCATGAGGAATAACACTCCTAGTTGGGAATGATACACAGACCAATAGGGCACTAGGCATGAGGGAAGGTATTCAGATCACATGTAGTATGAAACATACTTTGCATTGGGCTAAGCTTATCCCTAATAAGGGAGTCAACTAGTACGGTTTTTGGTAATTTGGTATTGTACCAACTTTGAATACCAAAAACAAGAACTATACCGTACCGAATTTACACAGTACGGTATGATTTTGGTATTAAATTGGTGAAGGAAAAAGGTTTAAACATGTAATCTAATCTGGTACAATTTTTATACTAATGAACTCATGCCACTTTTGTTATTAGTTCATTAAGATCCTAATGAAATTTCGATCAAACAATCGATATAATCTAATATTAACAGAGACAAAAGCAAATAAATCTAATTGACAAAGACAAAACAAGTAAATCTAAGAAGAGGAGTGAAGGACAAAGCAAAAGACTGAAACAGGGAATTAGGGATAGGGTAAAGGTAAAGTGTTTTAATTGTAAAACTACATTTATATCCCTTAATTTTGTAAAGTACCAATTTGGTATGGTTTCTATACATACCGATGGTATGAGTACCTAAAACTACTACCTTACCGTATCGAATTTCAAAATTCGGTTTCAGTATGTACCTTATCGGGTTTTGATGCATACTATATCGTACCAAAATTTGAACGATGCAGTATGGTGCGGTTTTAGACAGCGCAATTTGGTATGGTTAAACGTTTCGCACAATTGACACCCTTAATCCCTAACACGCACCAGTATTCATTGCCAATGGTATAATGAGAGTGGTGACCAAATCCTCAACCATGGTGTGATGTTACTGAACCCCTTTACCCAAGATCCCAACAAAGGTAACCATTCCATAAGGGATCAAAGAGATGAGACCTTCCCGGAGGAGGCTGGTGTTACAATTTAATACGTGTCCGCCATAGAAACTAGCACTTGCTAGAGTATAGAAGCATACTTGTATATACATACATTATCCCAGTTCATTTACACTTATATACTATGTATTGCAAGTGTGATGTGCGATATGTGATTTTGTTGACCTCATTGAGTTTTGTGTAACTTATTCCTCAAAAATATATCTTCTTTAAATTCAGTTGCAAGTTATGAGAATGCCATTTACTTAAGAGTTTATTGCCGGAGGAGTCCCACGAGGGACCAACATGAAAGGACATCGAGACACATAGAGAGTCGTGCCCCTACCCAGACTGCTCCTATGGAGTCCAACCATTCTGAAGCCCCGAGGAAATTGTCTGGAAATGTAGTTGCCTTGGTTGCAATTAGTTATATTCTCTATCTATTTGTTTGGCAAGGATATATACCCTATTTAACATTTCACAATAACACTTGAGACTTTTGTTGTTTAAACATTGAATTTAACTGTAACTCTAATTATCATTATGGGATGACTGTAATAACATTTGTACTTCGATACATTTTATTCATTTTCTCTATTGATTTGCTAGTGAACCTAGATCCTGGCGATGGATCACAACCATGGTATTCGGGTAGCCCTGATACTGGATGGGTGGGGTGTGACATAATCGGCCTTAAGTGCCCCATCTCCATAGGATTTTTCCTTTTGAAAGTTAGAGTCAAACAAGTCTTGTTAAAACTATGGAGCATAAAACCATTTCGGAAGGAATGTTTAACAACTGAAATCAAATCTAGGAGAAAACTACATCCCAATTTGATTGAAAAAACCTGGCTAGGAAACCATCAATCCTTGGGGCTTCATACTCTTCAATCGAGAACAAAGCTTTAGGAACCTCCATTTCAGTAGGATCTATACATAAAACCCTATTGTCGGATTTAGATATAATCGGATTTATAATGAACATATGAAAAAAGGAGGTATTTCTATCCCCATTCTGCAACCAGTTCACTCGTGATCTCTGTCTCCAATAACAATCTTCTTCATACATTAGCCTTTCTAATTTCAAGACAAGGTTTGCTTTAGGGGTGTAAACGGATTAGCAAAATCCGCTTCCGAATTCGCATTCGCATCCATTTAGCGGTATCCAAATCTGTCCGATTACTAATTGGATGCGGATATGGTATACCCATTTCTTACTGATTATTATCCGTTCGATTAAATTATCTGATTAATTTATTTATTTAGATTTATTTAGATTTATTTTTCTTATTTTTATAGTTTTTTACTTGAGATATGTCACCATTTTTCTAGATTTTCTACTAAAATAACTACCAAAGTTCTTAAATATTAAATTTCGAACCTAGCCTTCACAAATAAAATGGTAAATATGTCAATAGGTAGTCGAAAACTTGTATTTAATTTGTATTCATACCCATTTAGAAGAATCTACCTAAGAAAATAAATATTCGATTGTCATCCGAATCCGACTGAATCCGTCTGAAAACTAATAGGATATTATCCGAATCCGTCCGAATATAATAGGATGCGGAGATGGTATTACCACTATCCGATCTGAATCCGATCCGTTTACACCCCTAGTTTACTTCCATAGCCGTTGTCCCGCTTTGGTGATTGCCAATTAGCAACCCTTCCAACTCCTCTTTAACCTTTTGAATTTCCCACTCTGCATTCCCAAAGGTGTATTGGCTCCATGATTTCAACAAGGTAGAGACAAATATAATCTTTTGTTGCGGTTCAACTTTATGTTGCGCATTAAATGCACAACATTCAAGTCTCACTCCTTTTGTTGAAGTCTATAGAAGGGACATCAAGGGGATGTTGAAGACCGACCCTGCATAATCTAGTCTTTCAATTTATAGTGCCCTTCCCATTTTCATTCAAACTTTAAAACCCATTTCCCTCCTCTACGTGCTAGATCCCAGCTTGACCTCTAGAGGAGTATGTCACTTCCAACCATTGCATGTTTGTGAGAGGAAATGTTTCGAACAAGGGATTAAAACTTTGCATTGCAAAACACACGATCCATATTTTCTTTCATCAAATCTCAAAGAGATTTAAACTATAGAACTCTTACTTAATAGTTGTCGATCTTTCTATAACCAAAGATTTCTTTAAGAAGGGCACTTTCCAAAGAACACCTAATGATCATCCCAGAGTTGGGGTGCTAGATGCCTGCCTACCTATCTACATTTATTTGTGTGTCCAAGTCCACTAGTCATTTGTGTCTTCCTCTCTTTGGACATTTGTGATGGAAGATACATATTTCATATCTTTTGTTTTTAATTGTTGTTGTAATTGTTACAATGTTTATCATAAGGGTTTACTGGGCTTGACCCGTCTCTTAACCTGGATGACCCTGTCTATTGCATGTGCGACAGTTTGATTAATTTTTGCTCCTTGGTTCAGATCGAACCTTGTATTTTCATGTATTTGTCTTTTGTATATTTTTTTTCTTTTTCTTCCGTGTGTATATAAATTTTTTTTGGTACTGGTGTATATAATCTTTTCAAGTTCAATGAATGAAGTCTTTAAACTTCTTTAAAAAAAAAATCCACTAGTCGTGGATGCTTTTCTGATCAATCAACTTTGACAGAGACAAATCAAACCGACCAACCCGATTCAGAACTAAACAAAATCCAACTCTCTTCGACGTAATGAAAATTCACACTTCCAAAAAAACAAGATATTTCAGCTTTACTAGCGAAGCAAAAATAGACGAGTGGGCAGAGCATCTGATGGGCGCGTGGTAACCGATTTCGCCATTATTCGGACAAGTGTAGAAAAGGTTTCTCTTCTGAGTCATCCCCATCATCGCATCGACAAAATACAAAAAACGTTAGTCGTTCACATCCGCCGGAAAAGCTCGAAAAAAAAAAAGAAGAAAAAAGAAGCAACAAATCCCTTTCTCTCTCTTTCTATCTGGGAATCAATCCAAAGCTTTTATACCCCTTTACTTCGATACCTTCCTTCCCACGATTCCTCCCCCATTCCTTTCTTTATAATCCTCAGAATCCCTCTTTCCCAACCTCACCTTCCTCCTCGCATTTCTCTTTATCAACACCATATATATATCAGAAGGAATCAAAGCCAGCAGTTTCAGCCAGGAAAGAGATGTGTTACCCAGGAGAATTTCGAGGGCGACGCTTCATACTGCAAGGTCGATTTCTCGTGGAGATACTGAGATTCTCCCAGGCAACAATAACTAGTGGCAGCGACGGCGGTGGCGGAGGAGGAAGAGGAGGAGAATCACGATCACCATCACCATCGCCATCACCATCACCAGCCAAGCAGTGTGTGTGTTCTCCAACTGGGCATCCGGGTTCTTTCCGCTGTAGGCAACACCATACGAAGTATGAGTGGGTTGGTCGGATAAAACCAAGCCCTTCTGCAACTTCGATTCTGTCATCATCTCAGAGCCGAGAATCAGAGAATGGATAATCAAACTGTTGTTCTGTTTCAAATGGATGATGTTCAATAAGTCCCTTTCCTCCATGGTTGTTAATTACCTGTATATATTTGATGATTAGTGGGGTTTCAACTTTGATTTAATATACCAGAATCTTTTTATTGTGAAGCTTGATCGAATTTCTACACTTCGAAACCCAATATTTCATTTTGTTTCTCCAACTAGATTTTAGAATCATTGTTTATTAATCTACCTTCCTTTGTCTCTTTCTATCTTCCTCAAGAATGTATGTGAACCTGCTCTTGAGGCACCTGGGGTCTTAACCGTCTTTCTTCTTGCATGGGATGATGTCAGGAATATTGCGGCGGCACACACTATTGCATCCTTGTACTAAGGCATCCAAAACATTCCAGAACTCAACTACGTACATTGAATTTTCTGTGCTTTGAATGAAAAAAAGAATGAGTCCGTTTCACTTGAAATGTTTTTCTACAAGGTCATGATATGGACTTCGATACTGTTACCTATGTGAATGCAGATGGGTAAGAATGAATTATGGCCTTTGTAGCTGGACTTTGACAAACTTGCCAATGTGAATGCGGATCGGTAGGGATGCAAGTATGGCCTGGTGGCCCGGCCAGCTCCGCCCAACATATCTAGAGAGCCCAATTAGGGTCTGAATTCAAGGTTTTGATCTTGAATTAGGGATAAGGGATAAGACAATCCATCTCGACCCAATTCAATCAAGGACAACTAGCAAAAAATTGGACTGATTGGGTTGGCCTATCAAGGTTCAGGATCAGTGATAAGAACTTGAGGTTCTCAGGGTTAGGGCAATAATGGACTTAGCTAAGAGCATTCAACATTGGAATTAGGTTTTGAAAAGTCCTACTTAGTCCATCCTTAATGCAGTCCAAGGGATGGGTTAAGATAGGAATGCATACCGTTTAAATCTGGGGGCTAGTCATGACCAGCTTAGGGTTGAGTTGTTCGAGCAGTCCAGGAATGGAGTCAGCAAAGAGCATTCAAGACTGGAATTGGGTTTTAAAAAGCCTGATCCAGTCTAATCTTAACATCATGTTCTTTTTTCCCCCTTTTTCTTCATCTTTTCTTTGTAGGCAAGCTTGAATTATGTATTTTTTTACTATTTTGTGCTTAAATCCCCTCTAGGTCCCGACAGGGTTTGATCCTATCGAGTTACTGTTAGGATCAAAGTTGAGTTAAGGTAATTAATTAAGGACCAGAATTGAGTTAGAGTATTTAGGGTCAGCATCTAGGTTTAATTTAAAGCCTGCTCAAGGTGAAGTTCATAGTTAAATGTTAACCTGGTCCAATTAGACAGTCTTATTGAGTTAGAGTTACATATCAAAGCCAAAGTTTATGATTAGGCTGAGTTATGGTATTTAGGATCAAGATTATTTAGGTTTTGAAAACCACGGTTCAATCCAACCTTATTGTAGACTTAGCTAGATCCAGCTAATTATTGTTTCAAGTGATGCATGGATTGGACTATCGTTTGATACAGATCTTAAGCAAGTGGTAAGCAGCTTCGTCCGCTTAAGCAAGGCTCCGGTATCGAAACCTTGTGGATGCAAATATCCCCGCTGGGAGACTCACCAACTACAGCCAGGTGTGCGACCCGGGTCGAACACCGGATTAGTCAGGGCAAAGCCGTGAAAACCGGGATTGACAACAAAAAAAAAATAAAAATGAAGAAATAGATAATTAGTAATTTCATCATTTAAAATTTAAATTAAACTACTAAAGACTTAGACATCAAACTTTTTCTTCTGGTTGCATGACTGCAATAAAAGAAACTTTTGACCTTGAGATAAACAACAAGGAGAGACATAATGAAACCTGAGTTTACAAGCAAGTGTTACTTTCTTTATTGGTAAAATGTCAAAGCAACTATTTTTTTTTCTGTAGTACAACAAAGTGTTACTTGTTTTCCAATGAAATAATGAAGCAATACATTATTTTCTAGTTGGAAAGTGAAGCATTACTTATTTGTGAAAATCAGCATCTAAGCACTTTGGTGCATGTAAAACTTCATAATGTAGTCGATGCTAAAGGGGCCTGGAAATGGAGTCAAGATATTATCAGCTATATAGATGTATAGTGCAAAGTGTTAGAGTTATTAAGAAGCGTTATATAGCTAGACTGAATGTAGTAGAAACGAGGATAATGAGATAGATGAACGACAAAATTAGGAAGAATAAAGTAATAAATAATCATATTAGAGCTGGTTTTAAGATTACATAGTTCCGATAAATGATAAGCTACACAAAAGTCATTTGAAGATGATACCAATCATATTCAACAAAAGATTTTAAATACCACATATTGAGGAGTGGTTTAATCCAGACTAAAGAAACAAGAGCTAGAGATAAACTTAAAATTGATGTAAAATGACATGCATGACTTGGTGTAAAATGACATGCATGACTTACACTTTGTATCTAATATGACATCGAACAAATCTAATTCAAAGATAATGATCTATTTAATTAACATAAGACTTGTGTTGTTGTTGTTGCTACCAATACTTACATCCTAACTCAGTATTTTCATTTTATAGGTTACTAAGTAATAGTGAAGTTAGGGACTTTAAAAAGTTCATTGTTATTAAGAAAATGAAGAAGAAATTTCTGGATTATTTCCCTTGGTGAAGTGAGGTAGATGAGATGAGTTGGGATTGAAATCTATATCTGGTATATCTTATTAGTGTTCAAAAGTGAACATTTCTTCTAATTGTGTTATAAAAAAAAATTGTGAAAGGAACATAATCCTTTGATAGTAGGGATAGAAGATTTGGAATCAGATGAGATGTGCCCATATATATGTGACAAGTCACTATCTCATGGGTGCATTATGTATATTATATGGTTGATTTACTAAGATTAGGCTTCCTTATGGCCCGAGAATGGTTGGCCTTGAAGATAAGATTAGGTTAATAAGAGCTGGAATCATCCCCTAATATGATGGGGGAATAAAGCACACTTGGGTGCATTGAACCCAGTAACCAATCAAATGTAAGAGTGTGTTTATCAAAAACATTAAATACAACAATCAAATCAAAGTATATCATTATTAGCAGGTTTAGGCTCTGATTGGATCCAATTGCATCTTCACCATATAATGTTGCTAGGGTTAGGAAAAGATTTTCCACATAATACTCATTGATTGGACCTTTCGGAAGGTTTCATCCACAAACAGATTTATTATAAAAAGCATAATTAGACCCCATAATCATGGATGGCCTGAATTCTTGTAACCAACTTCAAAGATGGACTTGCACCTATATATTTTGATAGCTGACTTAAATGACTCAATTCATAAAACTTGTCACAAAAGCAGAAAGCTTGGTTTGGTTCGGCCCAACTTTTTATCAAATTAGAATCTATAAATATTTGTCTTTGTTCTCTTATTAGGTTATTGTGAGATTTGAGATTTTTGTTTTTATGTTTTGGTTGAGTTTTATAATATCGTTCTAGCAATTGGTTGATAGATATCTATTATTTTCTTCTTCTACATGGTAAGAATTCTTTTTCATCACTGGTGGACATTGCAGACCGTATTAGTACGTGAATTATGTTAAATTTCTGTGTTATTTGATTTTCCTCGTAACACAACATTTCATGATAATGATTTGAAATGAAACAAATGAAAAATAAACATGTGGTGCGTCATCTAATTGGTTGGTTGGTCGTGAATTCTGACAGTTCCATTAAAGAAGATAGAGTAGGATAAGGAGCGATTAGGCAAGTTCATGATGGACGTGTCATCTTTTCCATTGCAGGTGGGTTGATAGACACCATCATATTACCATTATTCTATTTATTTTTGACAAGGAAATGGACCATTTCCTTACACATACGTGACATGTGTTCCAAAATTCCATTAAAAGATTATAAATGGGTTTCAACTATTTGATATGATGTTGTAGATACATGTCATACATCTATAAGAAAATAAATAATCCATTTTTAATAAGAAAATAAATTGGATAAAATTTCCAGCAACATACTCAACTGTTAGATGCAAGAAATTAATTGTGGATTATTGGCGGCGAAGAAGCTGGGGCTTCAAGCGCGTGGAAGTTCAGTCAAATTCCGTAATCAAGAGTTTGTGGCCAGCTGCGCCTTGGCTTGTGGCAGCGATGCTTTGAAGATATACTCATGCTAAAGGGAAGGGTTTGATTAGTGCATGGCAAGGTTTAAAGTATCCCACAATACCATATGATACTAACCGATATGTATCCATATTTGATCCAACCAATACAATACATCTCAATACGTTTCTCCATTGAATTACACTAAAATTCATTAGCCAAAGCGATATAATACTCGATATAAGACGATATGTCTCTTCAATCACCTGACCAATACCATACTCGATACTGATACTTTAAACCTTGGTGCATGATTGTTCACAACGTCCGGGAAACCAATTGGTGTTTGCCAATTTCTGGGTTTCTTTGAAATCAAAACCAAAATGTGAACAGATTGATTGGATGTGACTAGCTACCAATCGGGTTAGGATGAAGTGGCAGAGCTTATCGGTACAGCTGATCTAATCCAAAACCAGTCCACAAATGTTGACCTTTATGATAATCCATTTACTAACAGCTACCAAAAAAATATGTAATAAAATTTACTAAACACCTGCTCTTACTCATTGTTATCTCAGAAGCTGTTCTGTGAAGTTGCAATGGAAGATGACTATCTAAATGAATTACAGAGAATCACAACTTAATTTCACTGAATAATATCTACTATATATTCATAATTTTCTACAACAGGTATTACAGAAGCATCAGCCATTATTAGAACAAGAAAGAGTTGAAGATTGATGCATATATACAGAAAATGGTTGGCTAGGTGGTGGACTCAACAGACTTGGTAGCCACTGTTGAGTGAGAGAGAGAAGACGAAGCTTTGGAAGGTATGGAATTAGAGCGGCGCAACCAGGGAGAAGAGGGAGAGCGATGGAACCTGCACCTGAAGGAGCCGCTGTGTGTCGTCGGAGAACACAAACACGTACCCCTTGGCGAGTTCTCCGTCGACCCAACTGATGCTGACGCTGATGATGATGATGCTTCTGCTTTCCTTTGTTTTGGTGATGTTACAATCTGCACTTTCATGGTGCTTGTAGCTGCCATCTCTTGCGATATTCTTCTAATAGCACAAAGTTTTGAACTGATGAAGAAAGAAGAAAGATGATGAGAGCACTTATAGAGAATAAGAAATAATATAATGGAGATAATTAAAACCATACAATTTTTTTCCCACTTTCGTAATTGCGACTTGTGAGGTGGAAGCTCTTGAAGGATCAGAACCGGATCAAGTGGTGGTGCTGTTGTTGCTCTTCTTCTTTTGTCATGGGTTGGCTGTTCTAGTGGGGTCTATTAGTCTCTTTCACTGCTGTTATCCATTCAAGAAAGATAGGTTGAGATCAACGATCATGTTATGTGTAATTGGGGACCACTCTAACGTAAGAATGCTAGATTAGACAATCTAGCATGGGATGGGTTAAAAGAATCCCATTTCGATCAATCTATGGATTTTTTTTTATTTTATTATTATTATTATTATTTTTTTTTTTTTTTTTGAAAAGTAAATCTATGGATTTGATATCTTGAATTTTGCAAACTTCATGAAATACCTCTTTACTTCATCAAACCTTTTGGATCGATCCTAACTTTGTTGAAGCACTCTTCTTGGCCTCTCTTCTCGGCCTCCTTTGAACAAAAATCTTATTTCACAAGCTATTTCTCATCCACCATCAATTGAAGAAATTAAAGATACATCTTTTTCAATAGGTCCACACAAAGTACCTGGGATGGATGGGTTTAATAGTTTTATTTTACCAAAAGAATTGAGACCTTATTAGCAATGAATTATATTCCTTTGTTAATAATTTTTTCTCAACCTAGACCTACCATCTGGAACAAACCATACTTTAGTTTGTTTTTGTTCCAAAAATTGAAACTCCAAAAAGAGTGTTGGATTGATTAGTCTTTGTAATGTTAACTATAAGCTCCTTGCAAAAGTTCTTGCTAGGAGGCTAATACCATGCCTGCAAATTCTCATCTCACCTTGTCAAGGTGTCTTTGTTCCTAATAGACAAATTTCCGACAATATAATAATTGCGCATGAGATTGTCCATTTTATGAGCACAACTAAAGCAAAGACCGGATATGTCCAAGGCCTATGATAGGGTTGAATGAGGTGTTATAACCAATTGTTCCAGATGTGAAAAGTTTTGATAACCATTTGTGTGATCTTGTCAAAACTTTAATATCATCAGCCTCCTACTCTGTAAAACTTAATGGAAACCCTTACCTTTGGTTCACTGGATTTAGAGGACTAAGGCAGGGATGCCCCCTAAGCCCATATCTCTTTTTTATCATCATGAAAGTTCTCTCTAGAATTATCACTGAATACAGGGATTTCAACCTCTTCAAAGGTATCAAAATTGTCATAAATGTTCCGAAAGTCTCAGATGTTTTCTTTGCAGGTGACACTTTTCTCTTATGCGAGTCACAAAGGAAGATGTACTAACCTTACAAGCTACCATTGATATTTCCTCTGATACTACAAGATAACAAATCAACTTTGAAAAAAATGGTGTCTTTTTCTCTAGAAATGTAGACCATGCCAAAATGAAAAAGAATGCAATCTATTTATGAACTCAATTGTTCCATAGAAAAATTAAAAAAAAAAAATTTGATTATCTCCTAGCAAGAATGGAAAACAAGATGGCCATTTGGAAAGCCTCATCTTTATCCTATGCTGGAAGGGAAGTAATCATGAAATTTGTACTCCAATCCCAATCTCTTTATCTAATGCAGTGTTTTCGCTTTTCCAAAAGTGTAGGTGGACACTAGATGCAATATGTCAATGATTTTGGTTGGGAAAACCAAACAAAATAAAACAATTAACACTCATCTCTTAGGAGCGATATTGTAAACTTAAACAATAAGGAGGATTAGGGTTTAAAAGAATGGAGTAGATTAATTGTGCTATGTTACTCAAACAAGGTTAGAGACTTCTCACTAACCCAAACTCTCTATGGGGAGAGATTCTTAAAGCAAGATATTTCTCCAACTCATCTCTCTTTTATCCATCTCTTAAATGTAGGATTACTAACAAAGATGATTCTATCCAAATAGATAGGAATGACTTCAACCTGTGAATTATGCAACAATAAGGAAGAATCGATTTGGTACATTTTCATCTCATATGACTGAACAAAGAGAACTTGAGCAGCCAAGATCCTTGGGGCTTAGATCATAATTGATTAGCAACAGCTCTTTCATCAACTTATGCAATTCCTTTCTAAATGAACCCCATGTTGATAGATATACTAAAGTTTGGTTCTTCTCTAATTTTATAACAACCTATTACTATATTTGGCTACAAAGGAATGCAAAAGTATATATAATAACAAAGAACCAAACCCACTTCAAATACTCAATAATGTAAATAGACGGATTAGGGACTTGAAAGTTCTTACCAAAACTAATCTTGAATTAACCAATGCAGAATAACATGACAACCTACTTGTTTCAAATGTCTTCACTCAGATAATGACTTTGGAAATTCACCAATATTCATGTATGCATATGTATTTGTTGAATTAGATGGAGACAGATGGAGCACGGGATTGCTTTGGAATAGAATCATACATGACAACTTTTAAAACAATTACTAGAAACCACTTGGGCAATGATACATAGAGCCCCCCCCCCCCCCCAAAAAAAAAAAAAATAAAAAAAAAAATATACAACTACAGTACATTTGGTGTGATCACAAAGAAGGAAAATACCTCAACACAAGCAAAGAGATAACCTCTTATCTCCAACCCTTATTCCTATTTTGGCAATGATGCTACCAATCACATTGAAGTTAGAAGTTTGTAATCTAAAATAGAATGCAACCAAAAACTGGCTACTTAGTTTGACAGATGGACATGTAGGCTTACTTGCTCTGAGACTATGTCTCATGCTGGATGTAATTACAACTGATAAATTTATATAACTATTTCTCTTTATCATAAAAAAATAAAAAATAAATTAAAAAAATCGTTTACTTGGAAAATATCGATGGATTTTAAAATTTTGCCTAAAAATAAGATTTTGTGAATTCCTGGGGATTGGGCGGAATTGTTGGATTCCACCCATTGTATAAAAAACCATGAATCTGTGGATTCACACCTCAGGTTCCATTGTTCCATCAACGTTACCATGACTCCATAGACTTGAAATCTATGGATTTGAAATCCGACTTCATTTTAAATCTATGGATTCATCCAATCCAAAACTCCTTTCCATCAGCTTTAGTGTTAGAACGAACACTAATAAATCACGAATTAAAATATAAAAAAAAAAAAAAAAAAAAACAAAAGAACACTTATGTTTAACGTGGTTCACACATGTTTCAATGCAATGTAATATGTCCATAAGCAAAAAAGAGCTTTCTATTATATAGAGGAAGAAAAAAATGGAGATCTCCCAAACAATTGCCAAAATGCCATTATAAGAACTTTCACTTAAAACATGAAAGTGAAAATCGGCAAACATAGGGCACACACTGATTGATTTTAATTGGATAAAAAAGTCAAATAAACAAATCGATCTATTAGCTCAAGCCCTTTTTATCACAAATCTTCTGAAATTGATCATTTGGGTGACGCATCAAAATATGTCAATGCATGTCTATCTCTGAAATCGATATAAGAATTCAGGTTACAAAAAGACATTTGAGGCTTTTGATGTATAATCAACTAACTAATATAGGATTTTTTTTTTTTTTTTTTTTTTTTTTTTTTGTCAAACTAATATAGGATTCAAATCTCAAAAAGGATTACCTTGGAGAGTTTTTTTTTTGGGTGAAAAAATTATGAGAGTAGATCCTTCAAAAACCCTACTCAGATGCCAACGATTGTTTCTTTTGTCCTGGAAATTTGGATAGTTATGCGTGGTTGATGATCGATGGCCAAAGAAATGGAATTAACTTGCTTCTTTTTTTTCAAACGCTAGTTAAATCACCAGCAATCATCAATCAATACTTTCCTTTGAGTCTGTGGGTTTATAGTTTTGTGTAACACTTGGAGTAAATCTCCTTGGCTCCTTCCCACTCTTTATATTTTTTCACTTTATTAAGGTTCTCCAGGAACCTTAATGGGCCTGTAAAGGTTTTCTATAAGTTCAATTTTTCTCATTTGGTTGCTTCGATTCTATAATTAACAGTATTTGAAAGTCAACAAAATCTCACAGAATTTTTCCAATGCATCCACAGTATTTAATCTCAGAGAGATTCGCATCCAGAATCATCATTCCTAAGTTAACAAAATGTAAACGTAGTCACAAAATATATGATCTCATCTCCAAGAATGTTTCCAAGGTTTTCTCAATATCAAAGAACATTTTCACCATCGGTGAAGATTAATTTTGTTAGCCCAAATTTTTTTGAGTTCATTCCAAGTCTCAAACATGCTTGGGTCGTCGGAAAAAGAAAAAACTCCATGCCCTCCTGGAATTAGAGGATTAAGATATCCTTTCTATTTTCCTCAAAATTAATCTAAATGCATTCAAACAAAATGAAACCAATATTTTGCAGTGTGTGATGGATTTTGAGCATGTTATTGTTGGGTTAGTGATGAAAATCACTTAAGTCATTTGAGTTCTAAACTTCTAATGTGAACTTGGTGGGTCTCACTTAGTATTAAACATGGGTTAGGTGTTTGCTATCATTAAAAGGGCCTTGGGAGAGAAAAATGGGGAGAGAAAAGTAGAGTTTTAAGTGAGTTCCAAGAGTGGTTTTGAACAAAACGGGATTGAGTTTGATAGGTCTTCTTGTTCTTGTGGTTTTGCAAGAAAAATGTTTTCTCTCTTGGATTTTCTTCTCCATTATTACTACATTGAAGTTTAAGCTTAGTTTGAAGAGTTTTCTTCAAGAGCTTGAAGGTGGAAGAGTGTTTTCAAGGAGGCTTGAGAGATGATGTGACTAGTTAGAAGTAACATTGTATTATTCTCAAATATTGTACTATTTTAAAGATTAAAACAGTCGATTTCCTCCCCGTAGATATAGCTAATCTCGAATATTTTAGGTTAGTGAACCACATAAAAATCTTGTATGTTGTTTTCCTTTATCTTTTATTCTTGTGATAACTTCTTGTTATTTGCTTTGTGATTGTCTTCAATTTATTTGTACAAGATCCTTGGATTATTTTGTTCATTTGGGTAATTTGTTAAATTAGCTGAATCCTTTGATTGGGTCTTAGTTGATACATTTGGCATCAGAGCATAGGTTTTGTGCATCTATTTTGGAGACAATGAGTGCTTGCTCATACATTTAGGATGGAGGGAATTGATAGAAAGACAAATTTTGAGTTATGGAAAATGAAGATGAAAGATTTATTAATTCAAAATGGTTGTCACAAAGCATTGTTGGGAAAAGATAGGAAACCGAAGGGAATAAAAGATAATGATCGGAAAGAGATGGAGGTTTTGTTTAATATCACACATGAAAAAATAGCAACGAGTTTATGGTGGAAGTTGGAAAACATCTACCAAACTAAGTTTCTCACAACCAAATTTTCTATTTTCTTTGAGAATAAATGATGGTACAAATATTTCAAATTATTTAAATGAGTTCAATAACATACTTTTTCAATTCAATTGGAGAGTATTAATGAAGAAATAAAAGGATGAAAACAAGGCAGTGATTTTACTTTGCACTTTACTGAAATTTTATGATCATTTAATAATGACACTAAGTTATAGTAAGGGGGATTCTCTTGACTATGATTCGATTTATAGTACATTATTTCCTAAGGAACTCTGGAAAAAAAATTCTTTAGGAAATTCTATGGAGATGGAATTGTAAGTTAATATGACAAGAAGTAGAAACAATAAACGTCATGATTCTTCTAAAGGTTCTTCAAGAAGCAAGTCAAGATATCATTCTAAATCCAAAGGGCATGATGGCAAGTATAGTTGTTAGTTTTGTGGAGATAGTGGACATCTTAAAAAGAATTGTTAAAAAAAAAAAAGGGCTCTAACTTAGAAAATGAAAAAGGTAATAAAGAGATTGTTAGTGACAATTCTAAGGAAGCAAATCAAGTTGTGGCTACTACATCTAGTGTTATTGATGATGAAGTGTTGATGGTGGGTTGTAATTTGAAATTTTACCAAAATTGGATTCTTAATACCAATGTTACACATTATATGTACATACACAAATCTTAGTTTAGCACATATGAGCTATGTAACGGAGGATTGGTAAAAATGGGGAAAAACTCAACTAGTAAAACACTTGGTATTGGATTGGTATGCTTGAAAATATTTGATGGTATTATTCACACATTTGAAAATGTTAGACATGTTTCGGATATGACAAAATGTTTGATTTATTTACCAACTTTGGAGAATGAATGTTGTAAGTTTTCTGGGGGAGATGGAGTTCTCAAAGTTTCAAGAGGTGCTGTTGTTATCATGAATGGAGTCCGAGTTGATATTTTGTATAAGTTATTAGATAGTCTTATGATTGATGATATTGCAAATGTGGTGGTTGGCAAAAGAAATATTCCTATTAAGTTGTGGCATTAAAGACTTGGACATATGAGTGAGAAGGGGATGAAAATTTTAATGGAAAAAAACTTATCCCCAAATCTATGAAACCCCTAAAAATTCCTAACGTAGTAACTCGACATTTCAAATCTGTGAACCTAGAGTACTGTTATAAGGGCGTTTCAGACTATTCAAGTTAAGCCCGAAAGTTCAAAAAATTGAACCTATAGACTTGGATGAACTAGTAGAAGGCTCGGCCACCCTAATTGATTTCAAGAGGAGAGAGAAAATCAGCCCAAAAGGCATAAAAAGTGAGGTTTTGGTATGCACAAAACCTATGCTAGAAGACTTCAATGCCAAAACACAGTATATCATTGATTAGGAAATGTTTAGAGATTCCTACCCTCTAAAAGCTGTCGAAATAGGCATTTGTATGAGGAAGATACATGGCTAGTTGATTGGGCTGGTTGGTCAGATTGGACCAATTGCCCCATGTCCAGAAAATGGCAGTTTTGGGTTTTCACTCTTTGAAGCCCTATTTCTTTGATTCTAACCTCATAAACGATGATTTGAGTTGCTTGGAGGCTGAGATCATCGGAGAGGAGAAGAGGAAGGATCTTGGAGTGGATTTTTAAGTGATTGAAGGTGCCGAAACCCGAATTGAAAGGGTAATCGCATATTGAGGTAAGTGTGTTCTACTAAACCCCTCTTTCAAGCATTTTCTTGGTATTTTGTGGATTGATTGGATGTATGGATGAAATTGATGAGTTTTGTTGGAATAGAATGTGTGTTCCAATTCCCTTTTGAAGCTCTAAAAAACCCCATTTGAATCAGCTTCAAAATGAGCTCGAAATCAAGTGTTTTCACTTGCAGCCAAGGTGGGCGGTTGACTGGCCGGTCGACCAGGTGAGTGATCGGCTGAGTCAACTGGCCCAGTGAGGCTGAGTTGCCACCCAGTCAACCGTAGTCCGATTGATGTCCAATTTGATTTCCGATTAAAACCTAATTTAACCCTTTTGTTTTTTAGGTTAATTGTGGGTTATTGACACTCTTTAATTGTGGAATTCTTGGGTTTTGGAGACTAATTTGTCACTTACAGGTGAGGGACACATACTCACATATCGCGTGATTAATGTGATTTCATTGCTTGTTATTATATAGAAAACGTGAAAAGAAAGAGTCAAGAGTCAAAAGAAGCTTCAAGAAGAATGTGAAAAGCAAGAAACCATGAAAAGCAAGAGGTTAGTAAGGACAAAAAAACTAAATTGGATCTCAACATGCTTTAACACCATATGGAATAAGAAATTGATGTAAATGACCATATGTCTCATTTGAGATCATAGACTTCTTTATATAGAATAATTGAAATTACATCATATATGACAACACTAACCATAGTCCCTAATAGGGACACATTTTCACATATCGTGTAGTTAATTTGATTTCATTGCTTGTTATTATATTGTGAGGGACACATTTGCAGATATCATGTAGTTAATTTGATTTCATTGCTTGTTATTATATTGTGAGGGATGCATTATCATATATCATGTCGTTAATTTGATTTTAATGTTTGTCAATATAAATGTCAATTATAATTATCTTAAGGCTTGTTTGGTTACATGAGTCTGGAGATTTCAAATATCTAGAGATTTCAAATCTATAGATTTCAAATCCATGGAGTCATAATTTATAAAATTAAATGTTTGGTTGTGGAATGAAATCTATGGATTCATCCTAAAAAACTATTTGATCGACGTGATTTTTGTGAACGTGCAAATGTATAGCTTTTTTGAAATCTCTGGATTTCACCCCTTACCCATAAATCTACAGATTCACATTTTTAGTGTAAAAAGGTGAATCTCTAGATTTCATGAATCTAGAGATTTTTACAACCAAACGGGTATAATTTTTAGATTCATGAATCCAGAGATTTGAAATCTCTAGATTCATGTAACCAAACAGGCCCTTATGAAATGTGTGAGACTTTGCATTATAAATGATTAGGTGATTTTTATGTTTATCTATTACTCAACTCATTTCAAATTATAGTTGTGAATATGATGTGTTGGAAATTGAGTAATAATGCATTGCATGTATATTAACTCAAGGTTGTGGGTTCACCCATTGCCCCTAGTGCCTTAACATCCATTTAGTCCTTTATGTGCATTATATATAGGTGTCTAGATGCATGGCTAGAGTACCCTTTTTGACATACTACCCATTTGACATGGGTATTCAAGCCGAGTGACCCATGATAGCAGTGGTTGGGTCCCATGGGCGTCCAACAGAGGTATCTAGTCCATGAGAATACACAAACCCACTATTATCATGCAATGGTAAGGTTGCATATGTGGAGGGTTTGGGGTCGTGGTTGTCCAACAGAGGTAGCCAGTCCGTGAGAACACGCGAGAGCGTCTGCCAAAGCATATGTATACTACCATAGGGTTACGAAATATTATTCTAACAGAGGTAGCTAGTCCATGAGGAATAACATTTCTAGGTGTGAATGAGATTGAACCAACAGAGGTAGCCAGTTCATGAGAAAAGGTATTCGGACCACATGTAGTATGAAACGTTGATGACCTTGCATTGGGTTAGGCTTATCCCTAACACGCGTCAATATTCATATCAATGGTGTGGTGAGAGAGTGATGACCTAATCCCCCAACCATGGTGTGATGTGACTGTACTCTATACCGTGGGATCCCAACAGATGTAGCCAATCCGTGTGAGATCAGAGTGATGAGACTTCCTAAAGGAAGCTAGTGTTATGACTTAATGTGGTTTATCATAGAGACTAGCACTTGTTAAAGTATAGGTGTGAAACCCAACCCTAACCTTGACCTGGAAACCCTGTTGTTTGTAGGTCTTGTTGGTGCTAAAATTGCCCGGTAGCTTTGAACCGTAATCCTTGCACCAATCCACTCAGATCTGGATCGATCTGACTCGCCCTTCAGTCAATCAACCTCTCGCTCCTGAAAGACAGAACACCAGTGAGAAACGAAGCCGATCGTCTTGATCGGACCGTCTCCGACGATCTAGTCAGTAGTTGATCAGAAGTAGAGCTCTCAGAGAGCTTTAATGGAAAATAAGCGAGAAGAGTTTGAATATTCGAATGAGCTTACCTTTCATGAGAATCTTGGCTCTATTTATAGGCTTTAATACGTTGGCTCTTGTCACTGATGACCGTTGGATGGAAAGTATAGATCGGATGGCTATGATTAAGCCTTTGTTTAACCTTTGGGTGGTCCCTTAAATTCATTCATCTCATCAACTGATTCCGGTTGAACCTGGTTAGACCGATATAAACCGAAAGTGGATATTTTAGTCACAACACAAGCCCCCAAGCCCGCTGATCAGGTTGAACTTGTATGAGACTTTGGTCAGGAGGTTTGAATCTTTTTTTCAAATGACTTCAGAATATTCTACATCTTGTATTGGTTGTGAGAATTCTTCAATCTTGATCTTCTCTTGCATTTGGAAAATGTTCAGCCCCCAAATCATTTTAGAAAAGAAATAATGGGCGACGGAAGAGAATCTTGAGGATGAAAGGAATATAGAGGGGGCATCAATCTTTGACTTGGTGCACATCTGATCACATACTATACTTCTGACCACTTGTTGTATTTCTGATCACTTGCTGTATCTTTGATCAGTTGCTGATGAAGTATTCTTAGGAAAGAGTGGTTGATGAAGCTTTTTGAGAAAATAGCCGACGAAAGCCTTAATAACTGATCAGATGCTTTAGAGAAAACGGCTGATGAGAGCCTCAATAGCTGATCAGAAACTTTTAGAGAAAATGGCTAATGAGAGCCTTAATACTTCTCAAAATCCTTAAATTATTTTGTTCATTTAGCTGATTCGGTCATGGGATCTGCAGTTATCTTTGAACATTGTTGGGTTCCTGCCACTGGAATAACTAACTAAAGAAATTAACAAATTTGCTCAGTTCTTGAGATTTGAGAAGTTAACGCTTCAAACCCAGTCTTCTTCCACATGAAATCATCCCTTAGGTGTCACTCTTTCGGTTGCTTCCCTTCTCTTCCTGAGTTGTTCTTAGACGATACCATTTCTAAATTCCAAAAGCCTCCAAGCATACGGAACATAAACAAAGATAAACTCTGATCTCTAAATTCAAAAGCCACCAAGCACACGAAACATAAACAAAGCGAAACTCTGAAGTAATGAAAACCTACCAGTCTCCGCTCGTCAAACCTACCAGTCTCCCATTCATGTTCTGCTCTTTAGTTATTACTACCGGGTACTTGATACTAAACGGAAAATGCATTTGACCAACCCCTTTTATCTTCCCTTCAATTGGACATCGTGTTCTTCCATTTCTTTTGCGTTCTTGTAATCTAATTCCCCCTCGCTTCCTCTTCTCTTATCACAAATCTCTGGTTGCAACTGCAAGAATCGGTTAATCCATAAGCATGGCAAGAACGGGCAATAAAAGCATTCACGCAAAGCTGGTGGGTATGCTTCCTTGATTGATTCCCTTATGAATTTCGTTTCCCCTGTCTTGGATTTGATTTCTACCTTTTGCTTCTTCTTTAGGTATGAATGTTCCGTGTAAAATTTCTGTGCCCCCCTTCTTTTTTTCCCCTCTTTACATGTTGCTGTTTGACTTATTGGGGATGATAAATGTGTTAAGTGTTTGTTTCTGGAAATTTTGGAGTGCTTTGCTCGAATGGGGAAAATATGGAAATGAAGTCCCTTGAATAAGTCTTGCAGCCTGAGTCGTGTGACTATTTCTGAATGCTCTTATTGAAACCCTGATGAGCTAGGAGTAAAAGGCCTATTCATAGTGTCATATCCCTGCCTTGTACTTGCAGATGATGTTGATTTATTTGATTAGTAAAGTATTAAAAATGATAAACCACGTTCACTGAGAGGGTTGTCATGGAAATTCTGTCATTCCTTCATTGGTTTTACTTGTTCAGCATTCTCTGAGTGTCAATTCCACCATCTAACCAGTACCATCATAACTACCAATTCAGGAGCTGCTTGGTGTCGTGGAGAATTATCATCGTCACCCTGAGTCCTTACAGTATCTGGGTATTTGGCTCTTTTTATTTCTTCCCTTGGAAAAGCAATTCCTCTGTTGCTTTTGTTGTTTTACTCAGGCCTTATTATAGAACTTGTCGAAGAAAAAAGATAACCAGAAAAAATAAGCATACATTTTTTTTAAGGGGAGAAAGGGAAAGGGGAAGGGGAAGGGGGGTTATAGTTTTTGTTTTGTGTGATAGAATAAGTTCATCTTACCTTCATTTTTTCTTTTCTGAAAAAAAGACCAAAAGTAATTCGTGTTGCATCATACCTTCTTTAGGTTTTGGGATCAACAAGCACATGGGAAGATGACTTACTGTAAATTAAAGCATGCTCCTTTTCCAGGTTCTTCTTGGCGACATGGGAACTGGGAAAACAAGTTTGGTATTAAGATTTGTCAAAGGCCAATTTTTCGATTACCAGGTACACTTTCAAATGTTACTTGTCTTGTGGACTTATCTTCTTTCATTTGATCTTTCTTTCAATAGAGAATGCTTGACATTGTTTGAAGCTGTAGGAGTCAACAATTGGAGCAGCCTTTTTTACTCAGGTCTTGTCATTAAATGAAGCTACTGTGAAGTTTGATATATGGGACACAGCAGGACAAGAAAGATATCATAGCTTGGCTCCTATGTACTATCGTGGTGCTGCTGCAGCAGTTGTGGTGTATGACATCTCAAGTTTGGTAAGCTATCCAATTGAACTTCTATAGCATGCTTTTTTCATGTCTAGAGCATGGTTTTGATGTTCATTGTTCATATTGAGATCTGTATGCAATTGCCTTCCAGTTTTATTACTTGAAGAGGATAATGAATCTTTTAAAGTTTGGATGATGGACGAGAGAGCTGACATTTGGCGTTTCGAGCAATTAAAACGTTCTCTTGTGCCCATTCTTGTCAAAAGGAATTGCTAAGAAATTCATAGTAAACATTTGTTTGTTGGGTTCTCTGTAAGTCATAAGGAGATAATATAGGCTTTATGTGTTTAATCTATGTGACCTAAACATTTACGTGTTTCTGAGCTGTGGAGATCCTCTCCACCCAACTTGCCCATCAAACCATCCTCCCACACTCGCAAAGGCCTTACACAGGCAAACCCTGTGTTAGGCCTTGTGTGAGTGTGGGAGGATGGTTTGAAGAGCAGGTTGGGTGGAGAGGATGTGGACTCATTTCTGAGTGTTAGACACAACCATGTAGTGTCATGCGTCTTGAGCTTGAAAATGTTTGTAACACTTAGCATCATTTGAAGTTCAACATTACATAGTGTAATAGCATAAATGTATAGCATAACTCCCCCGCAATGAGTGAATAACCAAAATTGACTCTATGTCTCCACTTGGGCGTTCTTGATGAATCGCTATAGTCTGCAACATCAATCTTCTGCTTCTTTCAGTGTCCTTTAGTACTTATTTCTTTATAGCTGGGTTTTCTTTCACATGGTCTTTTCTTTTTCCTTTCCTTTTCATATGCATCTGATATGGTAACATGTGTTCTGGCTTCAGGATTCATTTGTTAGAGCCAAAAAGTGGGTTCAGGAGCTGCAAAGACATGGTACTCATTGTTATTTATTTATTTATTTTTTCTCTTCAAAATTGGAGAGGCCCAGCCTCATATGGACAGAATTAATTCTTTAAAATCCTTGAATTATGCTATTAGGTGTTAACTGTGTCACTGTGTCAACACATCCTCATTCTTTTGAGAATTCATAATTCGTAACCTTATACCTCTACTTCCAAATATATCAATGTAGTGTCTTTTTGGCCAGGGAAAAATATGTTGGTCGCTGAATTTTCTTTCTATGCAGCTTCATCATGACTTATCTTTGGATATGTTCTTTTATTTATTCTTCTGTTCCATGTCTCCTAGGGAATTAAAAAGTAAGTTGTAGTATGCTACCAGAGCCAAAAAGGATTTTAAGTTGTTGCCAATTTATCCAGGTTAGGTTCAAAATCATATTTATCCTTCCCTAACTAGGCAGGGTCAGTTCAACTTGTTTTTGAAGTTATTTGATTTTTATTGTGCAATTTTTCTTGGGGAAGTTGAATTTTGTTAGTTCAATCTAATTTTCTTTCTATTATGCATGCTTATCCTTTCTTATAATCTTCTTGACCCTGCTTCTATGTTCAACTTCTTGGATGGATTCTGGGAGTGAATTCTCTAAGCCATGCCAGTCTGAATTTAGGTTGGGTCTTCTATAAGAGTCTCGTACTGCTAAAGGCCATCTCATTCAAGTCTTCATTCAATTCCTTATTCTTTCCTTTTTCATCTGCATACCTGCATAAATATACCATAGGTTCCAAACTTTCTTTATCTGAATGAGAGGAAGAAATAGTGCTAGTTCTTCTACCCAAAACGAAAAAAGAAGAAGAGTGCTCTTGGGGTTTTAGCAAGGAAATGTTCTGATAAGGATATCTGAGGGAAATTTCCTGTATGATATCCTATATGTGCCCTCTGTCATACCTTTGATGGTTACAATCTCAGAAGAAGAACAAGAAGAAGAAACAGTGCCCTTGGGGTTTTAGCAAGGAGATGTTCTGATAAGGATATCTGAGGGAAATTGCCTGTATGATATCCTATATGTGCCCTCTGTCATACCTTTGGTGGTTACAATCTCTCTATGTAACAAATAGAAAGAACTTGCCCTGTGTATGAAGCATCCCTCAATCAAAATTTTGCCAATGTTTTATTTTGATGGTGGGCTCTTTTTGTAGCTAGTCAACTGAGGAGAAATTATTCCTGATTTTAGTGTCACAACTTGGAAGGCACTTAAATTTGTTGTATGCATAGAGTGGGTGCATGTTATATTGTAGTATACTAGTCTTACAAATTTTGCATTTTAAATTATTCCAGGAAATCCAAATTTGGTGATGGTATTGGTTGCAAACAAGGCTGACTTGGATTCTAAAAGAGAGGTGTTGAATGAGGTATTTCCATACATACCCTTATTTTTTTCTCTTTTTTACAAGCCATGATTTTCTGCCCTTCGTGTTTTAAAGGTGGTCAAGTAGGTAGATGGGAAACAATACTAGGAAGTTCGCAAGTTTATTACAACGAAGTTGTAAAATTAGTTGAGTAGTTGACTCTGAAAATTAGGACATTCAGAGTGTTCGAACTGAAGTTGAAGATCTTGACAACTCAGATTCTAAACCTGGATTTACCTTGTATCTGTTGATTCTGTTGCTATCACCAAAGTGATGCAATGGACATGTGTTTCAGCTTTTGAGAGCTTTCCTAGCATTTTCTTTCAAAGGAATGAACTTTCCTAGCACTTTCTTTCAAAGGAATGAAATTTAGTACCTAACATTTATAATGTGATTCTAAATGCTTGTGGCTCTGGTGGAGCATCTAAACTAGTAAATTGATTACTCTTGTTTTAAACATTCTGTTTTTTGGTAATGTTTCATAATTTCTGTCTTTTCTTTGAATTTACTGACCAAGGACAATTAATCTTTCACAATTGCTGCCGTTTTCTATGAATTTACTGATCAAGGACAACTCTGGATCTTTCAATTAATCTTTGCAGCTAGGTGAGAAATATGCCAAAGAAAATGGATTGTTTTTCATGGAAACATCTGCAAAAACTGCACAAAACGTTAATGAACTCTTCTACGAAATAGGTAATTTTCTTACTTTCTAGTGAAAAGCTGGCTTTGAAGACAAATTGTTGGTATAAATCTGGATATGTTGATGCTGATGGACCCACTTGCCAATAATCCTATCTAGTATAATATGTGTATAAAACATACCAAGTTATATGGCTCTCAAAACATTTCTTCCCTTTTGACGTGGCTGAGCTGTGTAACAACACTGTTTTTCAAAACATTATCACATCATATACACTGAACCCATGTCATTAACTGAATAGACACTTCTCTTGTTTGTATAAACATAAACAATTCCTGCATGCAGGTGCTTTGTTGGACCAAAATTCTATATCCATGATGCCAAATTTTATAACAACCTAAAAAAGTTGTAATGTAGATAATGAAATCCTTCGATTGGATTGTTCTTTCTGTTGGGCAGGGCTATCAGCAGTTGGGTTCTTTTCACTAGGTTTCATGTAGAAAGCTAGGTGTAGATTCACTAATTGGGAAGCATTACAGCTGCTGTAAGAAGGGTGGGAGAGAAGCAGCCAAACCTGATCCGGGTTCAATTTTGGCTGATTTGTGTCAGCTGGCTAGGGTTGGTCCATGCAAGCTCATATGAGCTGTTATTGCCTCTTAGTTGTTTTATTTTTGCTCCTAAAAGAGTTAGGATTATTGTTATTGGCTGTTTTTAATTTTAGCATCACTGTAATAGCTCTTATTCGTAACTAGTAAAGTCAAACGTGCAAATGCATGTGGTATTGTATCGAAGTCTAGAAAAGTTATTAAGTTTTGTTGCTTTATATGCGAGTAGTAGTTTTGGTATCTTATAAGTGCCTTGGGCCATCTCATATTGCATTGTATTTATTCATATCTAATTCAAATCATGTTGTTATGCATTCTTCTTTTGGTAAATTTGTTATACATTCAATTATATAGTTCTTCATTATTTCTAGGGGTGCTGTGTCGGTCCTAATGGCCTGAATCTGTCCTGCCCACCCTAAGTTCGAACAGGGTCTGGGCTCAAAGTTCTGGCCCTGAGGAGCAGGTCAGGACCAGGTCAGGCTCAACTATTTGACTAAAGCTGGCCCACCCGTCCTGGCCTCATCCCACCACCTTGTAGGTTTTGGTAAAAGTAAGGCAACAACGACATGGATATATGCATTTTTTTATTGTTTTGTGGTTAGTTTCAGTGCCAAGGTCAGGGAGTGTCTAATCTGGCCCGGCCCTGTATGTTCAGGGTCAGGGTTTTAAAAAGCCCTGTCCAACTAGGCCCTATTGCAGCCCTATTTGTTTCTATTAGGACTACTATGATGCAGTCTGTAGACTTAGTTGGCTCTGCACTAAAAGTGATGATTCTTTGTTTTCAACTGTCTTCCTCGCACTTCGTTGGAAGCTTTGTGTCTTTCATTTTTCTGTAAATTCTTTTGGCAGGCACAGTTTAAACATCATGGTTAGCAACATTTAATAGTTAATTCTCAGTTTCCTAGTTTAGTAAGACTTCTAATTCAAGTCTACAAAAAGAATGGAAGGCTGCAAGCCTCTTTGTGGTTTGATGAATTAAACAATGGAGTGCTGTTGAGCCTTATAACCTGTGAGAGAAAGGGTTGGGAGAAATTCCCTTCAACCTGAGATGTGTTTCCTCTCCTCTTCTCTTCTACTACCACTTACGTGTGACTTTAATCTTTAGTCACTGTTGGTGTTTGATGAGTTGATGTCATATTTCAAGTGGGTTGGTTAGTGCTTCAATGATTATTGGATACCTATTAGCTGCTGGCAAGATCAAATCGTAGTCCAATTTCTGATTTATTCAACCAGCAGCTACTCTGTTCTCATTCCAAAGTTTCAATACAAGACGCTAATTGCTTCTGAGTCATGCAGTCTGATTTCACAATGCAGGGGAGAACAAAGAGGGGCTCTAAGACTTTAATTCGACTAGGTTTTGGGTTTCGTTGGATCTGTTATTTGTTAGTTAATTTTCACATTAAAACCAACAATTCTGTATCTTAGAATTTGGTTTATTTAAACTTAATCATTCTCTTCATATTCTCAAAGAGGTGATTTAGAGGATGAGGTTTCCAAAAGAATTAAAATAGGGTGGATGAAGTGGAGAGGTGCGTCTGGGTTCTTGTGTGCTCGGCGTATTCCATTAAAGCTTAAAGGAAAATTTTATAGGCTGTTGTTGGACCAGCTATGATGTACGCTGCAAAGTGTTGGGCTGTTAAAAAGAATCATATAGATAAACTCAGTATTGTAGAATGAGGATGCTAAGATGGATGAGTGGCAAAACTAGGATGGATAAGAAAAGCAATGATCATATTAGAGTTGGTTTGGGAGTTGCTCCCATAAGTGATAAGCTTCGAGAAAGTCGTTTGAGTTGGCACGGCCACGTTCAACGGAGACCTATAAATGTCCATGTACGGAGAAGTGATAAAATTCAGATTGAAGGAACTAGAAGAGCTAGTGGTAGACCTAAGATAACCTTAAGAAAAGTGGTGAGAAATGATATGTATACCTTAGGCCTCGTATTTAGTATGCTCTCGAACATAACTGATTGGAAGGCAAGAATCCATGTAGTCTTGCACATTCCACATTCAGTATATCCTTGCTTTCTGATATCTGTGTGTAATCTTTGCAGCAAAGAGATTGGCAAAAGTTTGCCCCTCACGCCCTACTGGGATAAATCTTCACAATGGAACACAAGAAAGAGGAAGAAGACTATTTTGTTGCTTCGGGTGACAACAAGCAAGTCAAGCGGTTCATCGTTGGTATGTAATAAACTCAAATACTCTTTATCATGTCATGACTCGTGATTTTGAAAGTTTTGAGGGATAAACTGATTTATTTGTTGCAATATTTCTGGGTTGTTTGATTAGCCACAGTTTTAGATTAATTCTATTCACTTATCGTACCAGGCAATTCTTTCATGCATATGCTACTCTGCATGATGCTGCATTGCTCAAGAAAACAAGAGCTGCGCTGCTGGTCAAAATTCATCGCCTAACAAATGGCACGGTGCTTATCTTTCTATTACTCATCTGAACAATCCCACATTCCTTAAGCAGCCCGGTGAACCTTCTTAGTTTTTACATGTTTTACAGTTTTATTTTCTTTTTTTAAATGCCTCCAAAACTAGCTTATTTGATTTAAGATAATGTATATTTATTCTATTCATGTCTTCTTTTTTTTCTTGGGGTTTTGTTGGTCTTCTCATTTTGGGAGAAAAACAAAAATCCTGGGGGAGATGGCCAAGGGAGGCAACTCAGCCTTAAATTTTATTTATGTTACACCTATACATAAACTCAATATCAGGTATATATGAAAGGAGGGGCTAATCGGTAATTTCATCTCATGTTTTTGTGTAATCTGAACCGTGGGTTGTATTGTTGTAATTTCTATTTTCTAGTTCAACCTTCATGAACCGGCGCCTCCTTCTTGGTTTGGACCAGTTAATATTGTTTGGTTGGGTTCGGTTTACATATGGTTTTTTGGGGTCACTATTTTGGCAAGGATAGAATCGCAGAATCAGAATCTCAGCTTTTGAGATTCTCCAATCAAAATCACTTTCCTTCAACCAGATAACCTTCATGACAATGTCCATATATAGAGAGCTACGCTTTTTGTCTGTCAACACAAAATTTTGATAAAAAACTTTACGAGTAGAAGCTAGCTTTTACTAGAAATGGCTTCGCTCAAGCTCCACTTGGGTTTTTTTCATAGGTACCCCAAAAGTATTTCAAACTAGCAGAGACATCCAAAATGATATCCACGCCCTTTTACGCTAAAATGATAAATTGAATAAAAGGAAAAGATAAATATATCCTTAGTAGTATTTTTATATTAAAAGTTAAAATTATGATCTTATCTTATTTTATATATTATAACTTAGAAATATCAATATATCCTTTATCTTTTCTTTTTATTTCGTCAAAATCTATGATTTTTTATTACTAAAAAAATTGTGGCAATAAATTAATCTACTGTTATCAACATTTCTAAACCACAATCTCTGAACCAGAGCCAGGGTTCAAGCGTTGGTAGGGGGTTCAATAGGTGCTTCTCGGGTAACGCACTTCTTGGGAGACTCTCTCTCAGAGAGGCTGTTTGATGAATGACATAGCAATGACACTCCATTACCCTCATGGGACTTTTCGATAAGGATGACGAGAGTGAGGAATTCTATGTGATATTCATTCAAGCATTTAATGCACTAAGGATTCTTGGTATTCCGCTACGGATAAGGAAGCTTCTAACTCACTCAAAGCTCTCCTCGAGCCCTGAACCAGCGACTCAATTGTCCCCTCGTTTGGGGGCTGTTGTCATGTCAATATCAGAATGACGCTGACCTTTGATTCATCGACGAGATCTTCCGTTGACAGGATTATCTCGCGATTTGGCTTATCTTTCAAGCCTCTCTTAGAAGTCATCACCACCCTTTATATCTGACCAGATGCGCATCTAAAGGCGGTGGACGTCCATCATCTTCTGAGGTATGGACCAACTATATAACCTATCACCATGCTTGAACAATGGTAAGATTTGAATATTCCAGCTATGACTCTCCTGTAATGATTTCTAAAGGACATTCTCTCATTCTTCTTCTTCTTAAACATTTATTCTTCCAAAGGAGTCTCTGGTTTTCTTATTGTTGTAAATATGTTTAAAACTTATTTTATATAAATATTTGTTTTAATTGTGTCTTTTATCTATGGTTTTATTTAGTCCCACATCGGGTTAAGAGGATTTGATTATATGGTTTATATATAGTAAGGGCCCATGTATTATTAATTTGCCTAAATCCTATCCATTAATATATCTATATGACTTGGGACTTAGGCTTTGATCCAGAAGGCCCATTTTGTCATGAGCCCTATTCTGGAGAGCCCACTGCTGGGTGAATATGTGGAGATGCCATGAGAGGCACTCTCTTGTAAGGAGATCAGCTGGATAGGTACCTTCCTGAAGAGAGCTGAGCTAAAAGGTACCCTCACAAAGAAAGGTACCTTACCCTTTCACCCACAGCCTTTGGGGCTCTATATAAATTCAGTTTCGTGTTCATTCTGGACACTGAACTTCTCCTCCTTTTTCTTTCTCTCTCTCCCTGTTGTTGTTCTGTCTAGTAGTGAACATTACCTGATACACCTTAAGTAACCTTTATGGGGTGCAACCTTAAAGGTTGGGCTGACTGATTTTGGGGTGAAGACACTGTAAAAACCGTGTTGCACAAATCAGGGTGTCTAAATACCTTAAAAAAATACCTCTGGTACGTTTCACCTCATTTGACAGTATATTGAGAACAAATATTCAAGTATATTTGTAGATTCCTCAACAACATTATAACACTTATTAGAACTGACTTAATCATTGGAGGTGGCGTCCCATCCCCAAAGGTGGCTCATTTTCACCATTGCTTTGGTCTCAGGATCCAGGACTGGATTAGGAGCAAACCAAATTGCTAAGAGTACATTTTTTACCTCAACATCTACTATTACAATCTAGAAAAGAAATCCGAAAGTTAAAATTACGTTCCTCTTTAAGTGAAATCTCAAGATACAAGTAAAAGCAAAACTCCATTTATCTTTTTCGTCTTCCTCATTCCAAGCCCGCTCTTAAAACAAGAACTAAATTGTAATCTTGAAAGTGAAAGTTTGTTTAATCTTTTTCATTCCATGTTTCTTTTTCCACTAGCATTCCGTCATCTTCTTTCTTTACCACCTAAATTTAATAATAGGCGTGGGTTTTTTCTAATCAAAATGAGTTTTTTTCCATTACTTTCAATATTGAAACTAGGCAAAATGGCCACAAAAAATTGCTGCATGTTGTAAATTCAGATTTGAACTTAGTAAACCTCAAAATTGCACAAAAAACAAGATAAAGATGGTTATTAGTTATTACCTAGGAATCCCCAGATTCCAAGAGTTCAAAAGATTTCTTCATTCATTGCAAATTTCTTCGTCTAAGAACCGAAAATGAAAGCCTAAAAAAATCAGATTTCTTTTATGTAAAGATGTATTTTATTACAGTGATAACAACAGCTTTTTGATAGATATCCTCATCTTCCTCATTTAATGGAAGATAGATCGATTTTCTTTTTTTCAGTTAAAGAAAATATGCTATTAATTGAGCATTATTGAATTGGGATTAAAATCCATAGACACAAGTAATCAAAGATAATATTGTGAAGTCACTAGTCAATAAGGGTAATTTAGGAATTATAAAATTATGAGCAAATTGTACTGGCACCTCAAAATGGAGGCCTTAAAAGCACTGACACTTCACTTTATGTTTAAAAAGCACATAGACCCCAAAATTGAATTTTCATTGGATATATTTTTCTAATTTGTCACTGAAAACATTTCAGACATTATTTATTATAGGGATATTTTTTGAAAATAAGTAGTGATTTAATTGTTTTCAGTGATAAATTTGACAAATATATCAAATGAAAATCCAATTTTGGGCTCTCTGTGCTTTTTAAACATAAAGTGAGGTGCCAGTGCTTTAAGGCCTCCATTTAGGGGTGACAATGCAATTTGCTCAAAAATCATTTAACCATGAGTCCTTCACTTGATGGAATTGCTAATGAAATGTAACATTGTGCCAATTTAAGAGACATTTTGGGTGTCTCTACCAACTTGATATATTTTTGGAATGTTTGTGATTTTTACTATATATTTTACGATGTCTTTAAAATTCCCCCCCTCAAAAAAGAAAAAAAATAAATGTAAGACGTCCAAAATAAAACTTTTGATATGTATTCTAATTTTATTGTTAGTATTAAATTGGTTAATTAATTCAGAGCAATCTTATCCTTTTACAAGAACAATCGTTATATTACATTTTAATATAGATTTACCAATTAATGATATCAAACTCTTTTTAATATTATTCTTTAAAAAAATTAAGAAAAAAGAAAATAGTTTCGAGATTTTCAACTTGGTTACCATTTAATATAAATAAAATAGAATATTACCATTGGAAAGAAGGTGCATGTATTTGTAACTTCCTTGAATTTCATTTTGATCTCATTAGAAATACTTTTCTATATTAAATTTAATTATAATTAAAAAAAATTTCATTTGGATCCCATTTGGTCTAAGTCATTTTTAGACTAAACAATTTGATACTTTGCATTTGCCTCTCCTCTGATGTCTTAAAAAATTAATTAAGTACACATAATTAATTTTTATGATCAATTGACCTTTATACTCTTTTAATATTTTTGGGATAGTGATGTTCTTATACTATAGCTTAATTTTATACCAAATCTTGCCCTATAAAATTATTATTTTCCCGCCCACCTTCAACACCAGTAAGAGACTATTGGTTTTTAGTTCAAAAATGTCCATTTTCGCGTTTGTTAAAAAAAAAGCAAAAGGGGGAGAGAAAAAAAGGTGAAAAAAGGGGGATCCATTCCAACTCCAGTCCACCAACGGGGTTTTAAAATAGCATTGGGAAAGTTGGCCACACAAGAGAAGCTTTGATAAGAAAATTGTCTCCATCCACCCAAGAACCAAACAATCTATTTGGGATTTAAGTTAAAAGTAAGAAATCTACACTTTTTTCAAGAATTTTCCCACCCATTTTTTCCCACCCCACCTTTATTCCAGCAAACAAACGCAGCCTTAAATTTTAATAATTTTTTTTTAAACAAGTGCACATTTTAGGGTTACTTTGGGTTTATTCATTTTGTTACCTATTTATCCACTAGCATAATTTCAGGTTCATACATACGGATTTTTTTGTTGTTTTTTTTAAAATAATTTAAATTTATAATCGTTTTCACTTTAAGAGAATAATTACTTTTGCAAATTATTATGAGATTTTTGTACATTTTCATTTTGAGGGAGTAATAATTTTGCTCTAAGATCTAGAACTAAATTGGAAATCTTTTCTGTTGAACCCATCTCACCATTCTTGCAATACATGGAGAAATGGCGTGGAGAATTTTAATACATTATTAGCTTACCATAATATTTATGTAGCTATCATGCCTAATGACCTCGGGGGTGAGAAATGGTAACTTTTGACAGAATAGAATCAAAAGATATATCAGTTGGAAATAAATAAATTAGGGTATTTTAGTCACGAAGGATCACTATCCTAAAAGAAAAATATTACTCACATGCACAGCTTTATATATACATGTATTTTGTCTCCCACAATGCATCTCTTTAATATAATTAAATAGAGAAATGCTTGCATGATAAGGTCACGTGATTTTCCTTACTTTGTGCAATTAATTAAGGATCGAGATTTATGAAATCGAGATGCACATTTAAATCTTGGTTTTCTTTAATAATATATTCTTATTGAGTACTTGAATCGAGGCATAGCTGTTGAGAGAAGCTACATAGGGTCTTAGCTATTAACTACAATTGAGAGTTGATAGTTGAGAGCTGAGCCTTTCACCCAAAACAATGGCAAACTACATTTCTTATAGAAGTTGCTTAGTAACCAAAACCAGAGAAGAAGAGGAAGAAGATAAGAGAGCTTTCCAGAGATATAATAGTCTCATGTCAACCCTACCCAAGGAGGAGTGTTGGATGTTTGAGAATCTTTGCCAATACCAAAACTTCTGGTTTCCAGATGTCTATTGCAGAGCAACAATGGCATTCCAAGACCACTTTAAGCCTCGCTCCACTGATATATTCTCTGTAAGCACCCCAAAAGCCGGTACTACATGGATCAAAGCCCTTCTCTTCTGCACTGTTACGCGTGGTATCTACTCCAACCACAACCACAACCAAAACCATCCCTTGCTTAGTAACAACCCTCATGATCTTGTTCCATTTGTGGAGCTCAAGCTTTACAACAATCAAATTCCTAACCTTGAAATCCTTCCTTCTCCAAGACTCCTCGGAGTTCATACACCTTATTCTTCCCTGCCACCAAGTGTCATCCAACTCGATTGCCGGATGGTGTATGTTTGCCGAAACCCTAAAGATGTCTTTGTGTCTTTCTGGTTTTTCATCAACAAGATCAGAGATAAACTATCAAAACCACCATTGACTTTAGTAGATGCATTTGAAAGATTCTACAAAGGGAGTTCCCCATTTGGGCCTTTTTGGGATCATGTGTTAGGGTACTGGAAAGCTAGTTTAGATAGGCCTGAAAATTTATTGTTCCTCAAGTATGAAGAGATAAAAGCAAACCCAACTCTCCACTTGAAAAGGTTAGGCCATTTTGTGGGATACCCTTTTACCTCACAGGAAATCGAGGAAGGAGTTGTGGATGAAATCTTAAGGTCATGCAGCTTTGAGAACCTCAGTAGCCTTGAAGTGAACAAGGTTGGAAAACCTCCTTTGGATCTCGGGAATGATATCTTCTTCAGGAATGGTAAAGTTGGGGACTGGGTAAATCATTTAACATCTGAGATGATTGAGCGACTTGACAAGATCACAGAAGAGAAGTTCCAAGGCTCTGGCCTCAAATTCTGATCTTGTAAGTATTGTCTATATGTTTTCAATTTAGGTTTCACTACAAATATCATGCATATGTACTCGTTAGTATTTCTTCAACATTGCCAAGATAAAAGAAAAACCCATATGAGATTTGAAATCTCAGATCAGAAACCACAGAAGGACAATATCAAGTACTTTGAGACTAGGTAGGTGGGTTTTGTTGGGAATTCAGATCTTCTCTATCCAACCTACTTGGATCAGCCTTTTTTGTGAGTGTGGAGAGGAAGCTGATTTTTCTACATTTTTGACCTCTCAAAGAGTTAGAAACCCAAAGTTAAGATTGTTTTGTTGCTGATGGGATGGCCTACTCCAATTGCCTACGGCTATAATGTTTTAGATCACTATGGGCTGTGGAGCCTAATTGATCATGGGTATTGTTCAGTATATTAAAAAAGAGATCAAAATAATTTACATGTTAAATATATTCATCTTCACCTTTAGTTTGTGATATCTAACTTTCAAAACTGAATCGATGTATATACATTACATCTTTCTCTATCACCTAAATTATTGATGCTGCTCGGCCCAAATGGTTGAGTCCGGTTGTGGATTTTGCCAAACAATTCATTGATGAGATTATTTCTTATAACAGTTCGTGATTTTTCATTTTATTGTATCCAATTAAGAAGGGCCTTATGCACCACTACCATTCCATGATATACCATGGAAGCCTCCTCTTGACAACCAAAGATACCACTACAAGTGAGTCTGTTTCCTTTTTTGGCATGTTTAGCTCCTCAACCACCTCCAAGACATGCACAAATGCTTTCACTTCTGCTTCAAAGTTTGTTCTTACCACTAAATATACGCGATATATCTGCAAGGTAGCTAGCTATTTCATTCCTAACGAATCTCCATCTATGTTTAATTTTACCAACCCTGGTTGAGGACAAAACTAATGTTTTTCAAACAATCTTGTTATACCCACCTACACATTCACACTTAATCTTCTAAATTGTATGAATTGAAACTAAGCAAGAACTCTTCCCTTTAACAGTGGTTGTTTTGCACTAAATTTCTTTGAGCTCCCATCATTTCAGCAAATTCTATCCAGGGTGCGAAGCCTTGGCAAACCTCGCCGGTTCATTGGTTGCCGAAACCAGTGAAACGAAGGCGAGATTTTGCTGATACACTCTGTGCGTGATAGCTTGATAGGGTATAAAAACAGTGAGTGACATCGATTTATGTGTCTAAGTGGCCTTAAATGTCTAACTCATATTCTATAAAAAAAAAAAAAATATATATATATATATATATATATATATATATATATATATATATATATATATATATATATATATATATATATATATATATATATATATATATATATATATATATATCAATAATTTTTTCGCTTCTAAAATGTGTGGCTACAAAATAAAAATGCAATTGTCATATGTTAAATCCACTTTAACTAACAAAAAAAAATTCAATTTTTAACGTTGATGGAAGACAGCTACACAAGATGAGTCGTCGTCTTTTTTAGTTCTTCTTCAATTCTTCTTATGTTTTTCACTTCTTCTCCATCAAACCAAGGATTTCGCTGGTGATAGAAAGATTTCGACCAAGAAACTGAACACCGAGATGTTATCGTCATAACTCAGAAGGATAATTCCTGGGCCAGACCTGAGATGACTATTGGGCCTGGGCTTTCCTTCATTTTATCTTCGTATTGGGAAATAGGACTAAGGGCCCAGATCAGCCCATCATCTCCAACAGGGCGAGGGTGGTCCATGTAGCACAAGGCCATCATGCTTAGATCCATTTTTTCGTAGGGGAGTTCGTCCATATCAATGACGTTGCTTACTCAAGGATCTCCTCGAGCCTTGGGACGACAATATCTCCGTTCTTTTCAAAAGGCTCTGACATATCGGAAATAGAAAGGTGCACATCACCTTGATCGGACCTTCCTGACGGCTGATGCGACTATCTTGACTGCGCCTGGATCTAGTAAACGATAAAGGTCACCGCCACCCTCTGGCAGGAGAGGTAGGTCCTCTCCGGAGGTATGAATCCATTATATATCCCATCAGTGGGCATGAATGGGGGTAAGCTCTACACACTCCAGCCATCCTTCATTATCTTTCTGACCCTTCAGGAGCATGATCCTCATCATCTCTAGGTGCTATTTACTCCTTAATGGAGTCTTTGATTATTTGGCCTGGACTAACTCGATCGTCGGAGGTGGCTCCCCGTCCTCAAAGGCGGCCCCCTTTCACTTTCTTTTGGTCTTAGGAGCAGGGGCTGAATCAGGAGCGAATCATGTGGTCAAGATCATATTTCTTACACCAACAGGAGATAACTTTTTTAGTCAATCAAATCGAAGAGGCAAAGAACACATAATATGAACGTAGCAACATATCTAGGTGGCAATCAATCCATTTTCGGTGATATTTGCAGGTTCGATGGCAATTTTTGACAGATTCGGTATTTTTCCGACGATATTTAGCGATTTTCTGGCGACGTTGTTTAATTTCATTTTCGGTGCATTTTTCAGTTCACTACTCACCGAAGTGGGCGAAATTTCGTCGAAATGTTTTTCCGTGATTCTATCATAGCTAACAACTTCAATATGTTTATCCCAGCATGGACCCACACTCCATCCTCTGCCTATCATTATCTACAATTTTCTTCTACATATTCCCTTTCTTTTCTCCTCAAATTAGTAATTAGAGCAAGATCTTGCAAAAATTAATCACCGCCAGCTGGCCAATGGCTAGGAGTCGGGATCATCTCCCCATCGATGGAGCACTGCTGTGCCTTACAACCGGAAACCGTTTACAGAACGAGTTTTTTTTCAAAACCCACGGGGTGGCGCGGGGCCCAGAGTGACCCAAATCATGAGTTTTTTTTTCAAACTAACAAAACCATGAGAAGGAACAGCCACCGGGAAAATTGATTTCCGTTGGCAACCCGTTTTTCTAGGGCCCACAACTACAAAGTATTGTCCCTTTGTTGTGGCTACCGATTGACGTCGAAGGGCCAACATCTCCAAGGTCATGGAGCACCAGTAGAATGTGATCCGCCAACTCCATGGCAAGCTGGCACACGTTGTCTGGGGCTCTACAACTGAACAAAAGATAGGCCCCGGGGGCCCCCCGTGTAAAACGCAAAAGAAAAAAAAAAAAAAAAAAAAAAGGATAACTCATGTTAGATATGTGAAACAGGACCTACCTAGGGCAATAATTGATTTCTGTTGAGCAACACGTTTTTCTAGGGGCTCTACAACTACACAAAAGTATATGTCTCCTTTGTTGTGTGACTACCGATTTGAACGTCGAAAGTGACCAGTCATCTACCAAGGTCAGGGTTCAACTTCAATGTTGTACATTAACTGTGTTTCTGTCTCGTTTTTAACCATTTGAGACAGATGATTGAAATCAAAGCATTCAATGGACAATATTCAAGCCTGCCCCAAGGTTGACCTGTTTCTTGTAGATTTTTAGGTGGTCAAGTTAGACCCAGATGCAACAATATTAAACAAAAATCAAATTTAAAATAAATACCAAATGCATTTCAAAGAAAACAATAAAAAATGAGAATGATAATTGATACCATTAAAAAAAACTAGAGATTATTTAATAAAATAATTTAGCGGTGGGACCCCAAATAGGAAGGTTACTAGCTTTCATTCTTCGGCCCCCCCACTATTGCATCCTGGGTCCGCCACTGACGGTCATTCACATCTAATGCGCATGACTGAAGCTTTTTCGCCCTATTGAAAATTACATTATTGGATGGGCTGGCTGGTGCTTGCTGCTTGCTGCTGGGACAGTTCTAGAGTTTGAGCTATCACATAAACAGGGAGGGATGTTGGGTTGTTAATAATGCAGACCCCACAATCCATGGGACACCTCTTTCATTTTCCGATAGACCATAATGAATCCGTATGGTACCAACAGCATCAAATAATTGAAGGAAGCAAAAGGAAACATGCATGTAAGCTTCTTAAACTTGATGGGGGGAGGATTATAAATCATGTATTCCATCGTACAAGTTTGAGATATGAAAACGTAGATTACAGTAACACATCTTGTTCATCTTGTTCATGTATGGTGAGAATGAGAAGATCCCAGAGTCAGAAAATTTATGAATCAGATGGCTTGCTTGTTCCATGTTTACAGGCGGTGGCATGGGGGCTTGGTTTTGTTTTTTCAATTCATTACCAGCAACAATAAAAAAATGCAGTATGCCTGCAGGAAGTTTTGGGAAAGGCCGGTGGCGACCAATCAGCGCAGGATGGATGACCTGTCAGGACCCACAAAATATAAAATCCATCCATTATGTTTGACCATAGCTTCAATAATGCTATTGTATACTGCAATATAATTCCATTTCATGTCAGCAAACTAACTATGATACAAATGGATGGATCTGTTGCTTATAACTATATTTCTTGATAAAAACAGACTACCAACATTAATCATGTACATGCAGAAGGATGTAACACAAATTAGTCATTAACTACTCAGATGATAGTTCAAAAAATTACACTGATGCAACTTGAATCAGTGAACATATGAATTGAGAACTCACAAGAACCACTTTTTCCTGTAGGAATAGATTGAGGGAACAAGAAAAAGGTACTCAAAAGGTTTTTTCTTCTTTTCCTTCCACATCTTCTGCATCTCAGCCGTTCATTATCTACAATTTTCTTTACTTATTTCATTCCTTGGCGCCAGATCCTGCAAAAATTAATCACCGCCAGCCGTTCATTTGCTAGATTCAGATAGACTTCAGGACTTTTCCAAGGATTTTCAGATGAAGCCATGATAGGTCAAACTCTGAAAATCTGAATTGGAGTCAATGAAAACATGCTCAGATGCATTATCATAGATAATAAATAAATAAATAAATATATAAATAAAGCAAATTGCATTGGCACCCCAAAATGGAGGCCTTAAAGCACTGAAACTCTACTTTATGTTTAAAAAACATAGAGACCCCAAAACTGAATTTTCATTGAATATATTTGTCTAATTTATCACTAAAAACAGTTAAAGCACTGTTTATTATGGGGATAAATTAGTTCGAGAACCACTTTTGAGCCGCTCCTGTCAATGAAGACTCGAACACTGTGCACAAGATCTCATCTAAGTTACCAGCAACCGCCATTGTCTGCTGGTAGTAACTCATATGGGCCATCGGATGTCCAAATCCATCAACCGAAGAAAAGGTTGGGAGCCTAAAATTGTAAGGGAATTTAATACTGTATTGCTTCAGCAAATGGGGTCTTTCTAACGATTGACTATATGTCATCCGTCTTCCTGCCCCTTATGAGCTCTCCCAATTTTTTATTTATATTCGTAAATTTTCGATTGATCTATACCGCCCAAGTGCTTGGCGTCCGAACGCTGTCCCTGTCTGACCGTTGGGACGTTACTAAATGTGAATCGATGTATATACATTACATCTTTCTCTATCTCCTAAATTATTGATGCTGCTTGGGCCAAATGGTTGACTCTTGTTGTAGATTTTGCCAAATAGTCCATCGATGAGATTATTTCTTTATAACAGTTAGTGATTTTTCATTTTAATGTATCCAATTAAGAAGGGCTTTATGCACCACTACCATTCCATGACATACCATGGAAGCCTCCTCTTGACAGCTAAAGATACCACTGCAAGTGAGTCTGTTTCCTTTTTGAGCATGTTTAGCTCCTCGACCACCTCCAAGACTTGCACAATGCTTTCACTTCTGCTTCAAAGTTTGTTCTTACCACTAAATAAACGTGATATATCTGCAAGATTTAAGCTATTTCATTCCTAATGAATCTCCATCTATGTTTAATTTTACCAACCTTGATTGAGGACAAAACTAATGTTTGTCAAACAATCTTGTTATACCCACCTACACATTCACACTTATCTTCTAAATTGTATCAACTGAAACTAAGCAAGAACTCTTCCCTTTAACAGTGGTTGTTTTGCACTAAATTTCTTTGAGCTCCAATCGTTTCAGCAAATTCTATCCAAGGTGCGAAGTCTCGGCAAACCTCACCGATTCGTTGGTTGCCAAAACTAGCGAAACAAAGGTGTGATTTCGCCGATATACTCTGTGCGTGATAGCCTGATAGGGTGTAAAAATAGTGAGTGACATCGATTTGTGTGTGTTAGTGGCCTTAAATGTCTAACTCATATTTTATAAAAAAACAAAAAACAAAATATCAATAACTTTTTCACTTCTTATGTGGGTGGCTACAAAATACAAATGCAACTATCATATGTCAAATCCACTTTTTAAGTTTAACAAAAAAAATCAATATTTAATGTTGATGGACGTACACAAGATGAGTTGTTGTCTTCTTTAGTTCCTCTTTTGTTCTTCACTTCTTCCCCATCAAACCATAGATTTCACTAGTGATAGAAATATTTCGATGAAGAAATAGAATACGAAGATATCATTTTTGTTCGATCGAACTGAAGAGGCAAAGAAGAACATGTATACGAACGTAGAAGCAGATCTAGGAGGCAATCAATCCATTTTCGGCAAAATTTTGTAGGTTCGCTGGTGATTTTTTACGGATTTGGTATTTTTCCGGCGTTATTTAGCAATTTTCCAGTGATATTATTTAATTTCGTTTTTCGGTGCATTTTTCGGTTCACTACTCACCAAACTGGGCGTAATTTGGCAAAATTTCGACGAAATATTTTACTGTGATTCTATAATAGCTAACAACTTCGATATGTTTATCCCAACATGGATCCACACTCCATCCTCTTCCTATCATTATCTACAATTTTCTTCTACTTATTCGCTTTCTTTTTCCTCAAATTAGTAATTAGAGCGAGATCCTGCAAAAATTAATCACTGCCAACTGGCCAAAGGCTGGCTTGTCAAACAACTAACAATAACTCAAGTTAGATATGTGAACCAAGACCTACCCAGGGCAATAATTGATTTCTGTCGAGCAACACATTTTCTAGAGGCTTTACAACTACACAAAAGTATTTGTCTCCTTTGTTGTGTGATTACCGATTTGAACGTCGAAAGTGATCAGTCATCTACCAAGGTCAGGGTTCAACTTCAATGTTGCACATTAACTGTGTTTTTGTCTCGTTTTTAATCATTTGAAAGACAGATGATTGAAATCAAAACATTCAATGGACAACATTCAAGCCGGCCCCCAGGCTGACTAAATCCCCAACACGTGATTCTCTCTCTCTCTCTCTCTCTCTCTCTCTCTCTCTCTCTCTCTCTCTCTCTCTCTCTCTCTCTATATATATATATATATATATATATATATATATACAACAACAACAACAACAACAATAAGCCTTGTCCCAACTAAATGGGGTCGGCTACATGGATTCTTGCCTCCAATCAGTTCTGTTCGAGGCCATGCTAGATATAAGGCCTAAGCTATACATATCCTTTCTCACCACTTCTCCTAAGGTTATCTTAGGTCTACCCCTAGCTCTTCTAGTTCCTTCAATATGGATTATATCACTTCTCCGTACAGGAGCATTTATAGGTCTCCGTTGAACGTGGCCGTGCCACCTCAAACGACTTTCTCTAAGCTTATCACTTATGGGAGCAACTCCCAGCCCAACTCTAATATGATCGTTTCTTATCTTATCCATCCTAGTTTTGCCATTCATCCATCTTAGCATCCTCATTTCTGCTACACTGAGTTTATCTATATGATTCTTTTTAACAGCCCAACACTCTGCACCGTACATCATAGCTGGTCGAACAATGGTCCTATAAAATTTTCCTTTAAGCTTTAATGGAATACGCTGATCACATAAGACCCCGGACGCACCTCTCCACTTCATCCACCCTATTTTAATTCTTTGGGAAACCTCATCTTCCAAATCACCTCTTTTACTTATGATTGAACCTAGGTACCTAAAACAATCACTCTGAGAAATCTCTTTATCGTCAAGTATCACCACCTCATCATCTGGCCGATCATGACTAAAGTTACAAACTAAATATTCTGTCTTCGATCTACTAAGTTTAAAGCCTTTTGATTCCAAAGCTAATCTCCATGATTCTAATTTGGTATTAATCCCCACTTGGGTCTCATCAATCAACACAATATCATCCGCAAAAAGCATACACCAGGGGACCCTCTCTCTCTCTCTCTCTCTCTCTCTCTCTCTCTCTCTCTCTCTCTCTCTCTCTCTCTCTCTCTCTCTATATATATATATATATAAAGTGATCCTGGTACTTCAGCAGATCTCACTCACACATTTGAGTATTACACTCGAGGCATAGCTGTTGAGATCGAGAAGCTACATAGGGTCTTAACTCTTAAATTGAGAGTTGAGAGTTGAGCCTTTCACCCAAAGCAATGGCAAACTACATTTCTTACAGAAGTTGCTTTGTAACCAAAACCAAAGAAGAAGAGGAAGAACATGAGAGAGCTTTCCAGAGATATGGTAGTCTCATGTCAACCCTACCCAAGGAGGAAGGTTGGATATTTGAGGATAATCTTTGCCAATACCAAAACTTCTGGTTTCCAGACTCCTGTTGCAAAGCAACAATGGCATTCCAAGACCACTTTAAGCCTCGCTCCACTGATATATTCCTTGCAAGCACCCCAAAAGCCGGTACTACATGGATCAAAGCCCTTCTCTTCTGCACTGTTACGCGTGGTATCTACTCCAACCACAACCACAACCAAAACCATCCCTTGCTTAGTAACAACCCTCATGATCTTGTTCCATTTGTGGAGCTCAAGCTTTACAACAATCAAATTCCTAACCTTGAAATCCTTCCTTCTCCAAGACTCCTCGGAGTTCATACACCTTATTCTTCCCCTTGCCACCAAGTGTCATCCAACTTGGTTGCCGGATGGTGTATGTTTGCCGGAACCCTAAAGATGTCTTTGTGTCTTTCTGGTTTTTCATCAACAAGATCAGAGATAAACTATCAAAACCACCATTGACTTTAGTAGATGCATTTGAAAGATTCTACAAAGGGAGTTCCCCATTTGGGCCTTTTTGGGATCATGTGTTAGGTACCTGGAAAGCCAGTTTAGAGAGGCCTGAAAATTTATTGTTCCTCAAATATGAAGAGATAAAAGCAAACCCAACTCTCCACTTGAAAAGGTTAGCCCATTTTGTGGGATACCCTTTTACCTCACAGGAAATCGAGGAAGGAGTTGTGGATGAAATCTTAAGGTCATGCAGCTTTGAGAACCTCAGCAGCCTTGAAGTGAACAAGGTTGGAAAAATTGCTATGGATCTTGGGAACGATATCTTCTTCAGGAGTGGTAAAGTTGGGGACTGGGCAAATCATTTAACATCTGAGATGATTGAACGACTTGACAAGATCACAAAAGAGAAGTTCCAAGGCTCTGGCCTCAAATTCTGATCGTATGTATTGTCTATATGTTTTCAATTTAGGTTTCTCCACATATATCATGCATATGTACTAGTTTGTATTTCTTTAACCTTTCCAAGATAAAAGAAAAACCCATATAAGATTTGAAAGCTCATGTCAGAATCACAGAAGCACAATATCAACTGCATGAGGGGGGGAAAAGACAGAAACCAAAACCTCTGCAATCTTCTTTTACATTTTTTTTTTAAATGAAAGAAGAAAATAGTTAGTATTAAGCGTAAGTAGTGCAGTTACATGGATATGTTTGTTCCTAAATTTGTTCATTTAGATTAGATGAGACCTCTAATGTTAAACTAGTGAACCAACTCAAGAGTGTAGGGGACTTAAAAGTTACAATAATACGATATTGTTGTTGCTAATGCAACTTCTATCAAAATAGATACAAAGTTAAGAAGCCATCCATTGTCTTAAGCTTTGCAAAAAAATTCAATAGTAGTGGGTTATTTTGCACCACATTTCATTGAGATCCAATCCTTTCAATTTTGGTTTCTTATCTTCTGCATTTATTCTAAAAAGAAAACACCTCTAGTTTCATTTTCCTTGTCAATTCTACCAAAGCTAACAATTTCGATATGTTATCCCAGCATAGACCTACACTCCATCTTCTGCATCCCAGGCGTTCATTGTCTAGAATTTTCTTTTACTTATTCCTTTCCTTTTCTTCTCAAATTGGCGCGAGACCCTGCAAAAATTAATCCCACCAGCTGGCCCAACCATTAGCATTCACGTTTTGAGAAGTATCAATTGAGAGAAGAAATGTCAGAAAATGGCTGGTGTGTGGGACAACTAACAATCACTCAGGTTTGCCTATATGAACCCCGGACCCACGCAGGGCAATAATGATTTCTGTAAAGCAACACGTTTTTCTAGAGGCTCTTCAACTACTTAAACTCTCTGTCTCCTTGTTGTGTGAATATTGACTTGATCGTAGATAATAACTAGAGTGATCTACTAAGGTTGGTAGTTGAATTTAGGGGTGTAAACGGATCATATTCGAATGGAATGGTGGTAATAGCATATCCACATTCTATTATATTTGGACGGATTCAGATAATATTCACATTTCATTTTTTTTTTAATAAAATGCATGATAAGGTCATGCTTGTCTCTTTAATAGTTTAATTAATTAAGGATGGGCATTCTTCATGGTTTAGTATGATTCCACCTTCCTATTCCTATTCCATTGTTACGTAGGGGCGGACCCTGGATTGAATATTGGGGGGCCCGAAGAATGGAAGTCTAGATTGGGGAAGCACAAATGTTTTTTTGCCGCACATATTGTGTGGGTCCTTATAAGACCCATTGAGAGTCTCAGCTATGAATTATTTTATTATATTAAAGAATATACCCACATATATTTGTGGGGCCCACACATATTTGACAAAAATAGGTAAATTATTGATAATAATATTTTTTTTCAATAAGATATAGGTAAATTAAAGCATCATTACAAAAAAATGCACATGACTTCCAACCCTAAAAAGTCATATGCAAACAAATTTTGTTTTAGGTAAGAGATGCAAACCAATGGTAGTTAGTTACATTAGTAACCGTAAACATTTTATTCACAATATAAAATCAAATATAAAAAATTGCAGAAGAAATAAAGAAACAAAGAACATAAAATCAAATAATGAATAACAAAAAAAATGAAAAAAATATAAACAATAAATGAATTGAGAAAGAAAAAGAGTACCTAATTGTGGAGAAAAATTTTTTCCCAAATTTTCCTTAACTCAGGGCTTATAGAAAGGGAAGAAGAATAAATAAGAAGAAAGAAACAGAAGAGAATAAATAGGAAGAAAAGAGGAGAGAGGAGAGATGAGAGATATAAGAGAATAAATAGGGATTGCGGAGTTAGTTACTAATTAAGAATGACATTTTGAATTTCTAATAAGATTTTTTTCAAAAATTTCCTTTAAGCCACCTTTATAGAAAGAGAAGAGAATAAATAGGAAGAAAGAAGTAAGAGAGAAGAGAGGGGAGAATAAATAGGGATTGAGGAGTTGGTCTTTAACTAGGGATGACAGTTATACCCATTATTTTACTTTTAAAAATTGTTCTCAATATTGAGGGGGCCAAATAGTGACATTTCACATGTGAGAAGAGGAAAAAACTGGTAAAATGAAGAAAATTAATATAAAATGTGAAAAACTAATGGAATTATAAAAAAAAGTTCAAAATCCGGGGGGGCCATGGCCCCCCTTGGCCCCTAAGTGGGTCCACCACTGGTTACGCTCCACTGGGAACTTAAATTTAAAAAATCGAGATGCACATTTAAATAAATCTTCGTTTTCTTTAATAATATATTCTTTATGGAGTGGTAGGGTTGCCAGGCTGGCTAAATCACTAGCCCAGTCCGGTGACACACTCGAGGCATAGCTGTTGAGAGAAGCCTCAACTTACCTCCTTGTGGAATCGGGATCATCTTCCCGTCGGGGGAGCACTTTGTGCTCCTCGACGGCTTCCCAACCACAAAAACATAGTGAGGCCCACGGGAAGATGATCCTGATTCCACAAGGAGGTAAGTTGAGGCTTCTCTCAACAGCTATGCCTCGAGTGTGTCACCGGACTAGGCTGGTGATTTAGCAAACCTGGCAACCCAACCACTCCCCGTCGGGGGAGCTGATCCTGACTCCCTACTTGTGGGTCTACTAAACACAATTGAGAGTTGAGAGTTGAGAGTTGAGAGTTGAGAGTTGAGCCTTTCACCCAAAATAATGGCAAACTACATTCTTACAGAAGTTGCTTTGTAACCAAAACCAAAGAAGAAGAGGAAGAAGAGGAAGAAGATGAGAGAGCTTTCCAGAGATATAATAGTCTCACGTCAACCCTACCCAAGGAGGAATGTTGGATGTTTGAGAATCTTTGTCAATACCAAAACTTATGGTTTTCAGATGTCATTGCAGAGCAACAATGGCATTCCAAGACCACCTTAAGCCTCGCTCCACTAACATATTCTCTGCAAGCACCCCAAAAGCCGGTGCTACATGGATCAAAGCCCTTCTCTTCTACATTGTTACGCGTGGTATCTACTCCAACCACAACCATCCCTTTCTTAGTAACAACCCTCATGATCTTGTTCCATTTGTGGAGCTCAGGCTTTACGGCAATCAAATTCTTCCTAACCTTGAAATCTTTCCCTCTCCAAGACTCCTCGGAGTTCATATGCCTTATTCTTCCCTACCACCAAGTGTCATCCAACTCGGTTTCCGAATGGTGTATGTTTTGCCGAAACCCTAAAGATGTCTTTGTGTCTTTCTATTTTTTCAGCAACAAGATCAGGGATCAACTATCAAAACCACCATTGACTGTAGTAGATGCATTTGAAAGTTTTTGTAGAGGAAGTTCCCATTTTGGGCCTTTCTGGGATCATGTGTTAGGGTATTGGAAAGCTAGCTTAGAGAGGCCTGAAAATTTGTTGTTCCCCAAGTATGAAGAGATACAAGCAAACCCAACTCTTCACTTGAAAAGGTTAGCCCATTTTGTGGGATACCCTTTTACCTCACAAGAAATCGAGGAAGGAGTTGTGGATGAAATCTTAAGGTGATGCAACTTGAGAACCTTAGTAGCCTTGAAGTGAACAAGGATGGAAAAAAAATCCTTTGGATCTCGGGAATGATATCTTCTTCAGGAATGGTAAAGTTGGGGACTAGGTAAATCATTTAACATCTGAGATGATTGAGCAACTTGACAAGATCACAGAAGAGAAGTTCCAAGGCTTTGGCCTCAAATTCTGATCTTGTATGTAATGTCTGTATGTTTTCAATTTAGGTTTCACTACATATATCATGCATATGCACTAGTTAGTATTTCTTCAACATTGCCAATATAAAAGAAAAACCCATATGAGATTTGAAATCTCAGATCAGAAATCACAGAAGCACAATATCAAGTACTTTGAGGCTAGGTAGGTGGATTTGGTTGGGAATTTAGATCTTCTCTATCCAACCAGCTTGTATAAACCTTTGTGAGTGTGGAGAGGAATCTGATTTTTCTACATTTTTGACCTCTCAAAGAGTTAGAAACCCAAAGTTAAAATTGTTTTGTTGATGATGGGATCACCTACTCCAATTGGCCTACGGCTATGATGTTTTAGATCACTATGGGCTGTGGAGCCTGATTGATTATGGGTAATGTTTAGTGTGTTAGTAATTAGGTCTTTTCACAATGAGATATTCCTATACAGTAACGGCTTTTAATTATGAAGGTTGGCTAGGTAGCTGACCCTCTTAGTCTGCTCTTGCAAGAGTGGTTGATTGTATCATTAACCATTTCTTTATTTTGGTGCGAGGAGTTTACCATGAACTCACTTATTTCTGCCACTTCCGTTATTGCTGCTGGATTGGCCGTAGGGCTTGCTTCTATTGGACCCAGAGTTGGTCAAGGTACTGCTTGATTTTGTATAAAACTATTACTATTAGCCGAAATAATCAAATGATTCTGTTGATACATTCAATTAATGAAACATTTCACAATTAGTAAACTGGATTTATTGTCATAACCTAAATTGAGATTAAAATAATTTACATGTTAAATAAATTCATCTTCACCTTTAATTGGTGGTAGCCCATTAGATATTTAACTTTCAAACCTGAATCGACGTATATACATTACATCTTTCTCTATCTCCTAAATTATTGATGCTGCTGGGCCCAAATGGTTGACTCTTGTTGTAGATTTTGCCAAATAGTCCATCGATGAGATTATTTCTTTATAACATTTAAAGATTTTTCATTTTAATGTATCCAATTAAGAAGGGCTTTATGCACCACTACCATTCCATGACATACCATGGAAGCCTCCTCTTGACAGCTAAAGATACCACTGCAAGTGCATGAGTCTGTTTCCTTTATTGGCATGTTGTGCTCCTCGACCACCTCCAAGACTTGCACAATGCTTTCACTTCTGCTTCAAAGTTTGTTCTTACCACTAAATATACACGATATATCTGTAAGATTTAAGCTATTTCATTCCTAACGAATCTCCATCTATGTTTAATTTTACCAACCCTGGTTGAGGATAAAACTAATGTTCTTCAAACAATCTTGTTATACCCACCTACACTTTCACACTTAATCTTTTAAATTGTATCAATTGAAACTAGACAAGAACTCTTCCCTTTAACAGTGGTTGTTATGCACTAAATTTCTTTGAGCTCCAATCATTTCAGCAAATTTTATCCAAGGTGCGAAATTTCGGTGAGCCTCGCCGGTTTGCTAGTTGCCGAAACCAGCGAAACGGAGGCGAGATTTTGCCGATATACTCTGTGCTTGATAGCCTAATAGGGTATAAAAACAATGAGTGACATCAACTTACGTGTGTCAGTAGCCTTAAATGCCTAACTTATATTTTATTAAAAAAAATATATCAATAACTTTTTCATTTCTTACATGTGGCTACAAAATATAAATGCAACTTTCATATGTCAAATCCACTTTTTAACTTTAACAAAAAAAATTCACTTTTTAACGTTGATGGAAGATAGCTAGACAAGATGAGTCGTTGACTTCTTCAGTTCTTCTTCAGTTCCTCTTCTATTCTTCACTTCTTCTCCATCAAACCATAAATTTCGCTTGTGATAGAAAGATTTCGACCAAGAAACTGAATATTGAGATAACTTTTTTTGTCTATCTAACTTAAGAGGCAAAGAAGAACACGTAAAATGAACATAGCAGCAGATCTAGGTGGCAATCAATCCATTTTTGGCAATATTTTGCAAGTTCGATGGTGATTTCTAATGGATTTGGTATTTTTCCGGCGATATTTAGCGATTTTCAGTGATATTGTTTAATTTCATTTTTTGGTGCATTTTTCGGTTCGCTACTCACCGAACTGGGCGAAGATCAGCAAAATTTCGGGAAATTTCTCCGAAATGTTTTAACGTGATTCTATCATAGCTAACAACTTTGATATGTTTATCCCAGCATGGACCTGCACTCCATCCTCTGCCTATCATTATCTACAATTTTCTTCTATATATTCCTTTTCCTTTCTCATGAAATTAGTATTTAGAGCAAGATCCTCAAAAATTAATCACCGCCAGTTGGCCAATGGCTGGCTTGTCGGACAAGTAACAATAACTCAACCCGGACCTACCCAGGGCAATAATTGATTTCTGTCGAGCAACACGTTATTCTAGAGGCTCTACAACTACACAAAAGTATGTCTCCTTTGTTGTTTGGTTACCGATTTGATCGTCGAAAGTGACTAGTCATCTACCATGGTCAGGGTTCAACTTCAGTGATATACATTAACTGTGTTTCTGTCTCGTTTTTAACCATCTGAGATACAGATGATTGAAATCAAAATATTTAATGGACAACATTCAAGCCTGCCCCCAAGGTCGACCTATTTCTTGTAGATTCTTAGGTGGTCGAGTCAGACCCAGATGCAACAATATTAAACAAAAAATCAAATTTAAAGTAAATACCAAATACATTTTAAAGAAAACAATAAAAAATAAAAATGATGATTGATACCATTGAAAAGAACTAGAGATTATTCCGAAGATAAAATAGACCTAGCTTCGAGAATGCAAAAGACAGATTCGGAAGGAAATCACGATGTCTTTCAATTCGTAATTCCAGCACCTTAATAAAAGATCCAAATTTACACAAAAAAAAAGGTAAATAAAGAAATTATCGAAATTTTTTTGGGTTACGTCTCTTTCTGAAGATGCTAGACTCTTGTGTAGGTCCGTTGCTAGATTCAAATAGATTTCAAGACTTCTCCAAGGTTTTTCGGACGAAGCCAGTGACAGGTCAAAACTCTGAAAATCTGAATTGGAGCCAATGAAAACATGCTCAGAGGCTGAGAGGCATTATCATAGATTTAAAAAAAAAGTCAGATGGGATAAGGTGATTATTTCTTCTACTTTTCCTTTCCTAAAAACCCCATATTCTTTCTCCTACCTGATAAATGAAATTGAATTCCTTATGCAACCCCATATTGTATGCTGATGCCTCAAATATGATACAAGGATGACTCTTAAAGCCAAATTCATCAATCAATAGTAAAAAAAATTCCATCCTTCAAACCCAGCTGCCAACAATCTAAGCAATCACAAAAGCTTAACTGCTACATTAAGTCTACCAGACATGCTGTTTGAATCTGTGTGAAGACCCTAGCCTTCTGGCAAGAACCCACCCTACCTTGCTTCAGTCATGCGCATAACCATCAAGCAATACATTTCAGAGCATCGGATCGCAATTTCACTTGACGGTCATTCACATTTAATGCGCATGACTAAAGCTTTTTTGCCCTATTGAAAATTACATTAGTGGATGGGCTGGCTGCATCTGGCTGCTGGGACAGTTCTAGAGTTTGAGCTATCACATAAACAGGGAGGGATGGGTTGTTAATAATGCAGACCCCACAATCCATGGGACACCTCTTTCATTTTCCGATAGACCATAATGAATCCGTATGGTTCCAACAGCATCAAATAATTGAAGGAAGCAAAAGGAAACATGCATGTAAGCTTCTTAAACTTGATGGCGGGAGGATTATAATCATGTATTCCATCGTACAAGTTTGAGATATGAAAACGTAGATTACAGTAACACATCTTGTTCATCTTGTTCATGTATGGTGAGAATGAGAAGATCCCATGCCAGAGTCAGAAAATTTATGAATCAGCTGGCTTGCTTGTTCCATGTTTACAGGCGGTGGGGGCTTGGTTTTGTTTTTTCAATTCATTACCAGAAACAAGAAAAAATGCAGTATGCCTGAAAGTTTGGTTGGGGGGGGGGGGGGGGGGGGACATGTTAGTTCAGAGGTAAAGGAGAACAAAAGAAGACTGAAATAAAGACTGAAATAAGGACTGAAAAAGCAAATAAGAGGATGAATCAAATGAAGTGAATTCAGGGATGAAACGTGCCTGAAAAAAATTCATCATTTTTATTTTTGAATCTGCATCAATCTGTGGTATGCTGTCCTCCAGTGCCTGTTGCATGTGGACAGCAAAGTAACTATGATACAAATGGATCTGTTGCTTATAACTATATTACTTGATAAAAACAGACTACCAACATTCATGTACATTCAGAAGGATGCAACACAAATTAGTCATTAACTACTCAGATCATAGTTCAAAAAATTACACTGATGCAACTTGAATCAGTGAACATATGAATTGAGAACTCACAAGAACCACTTTTCCCTGTAGGAATAGATTGAGGGAACAAGAAAAAGGTACTCAAAAGGTTTTTTCTTCTTTTCCTTCCACATCTTCTGCATCTCAGCCGTTCATTATCTACAATTTTCTTTACTTATTCCATTCATTTTCTTCTAAAATTAATTGGCGCCAGATCCTGCAAAAATTAATCACCGCCAGCTGGCCCATCCATTAACATTCGTGTTTTGAAAAGTATCCACTGGGAGAAGAGGGGTTGTATGGTAACCATTTTGGCACACTTATTCTGTGCCATTTGCCCGTTTTGGCACAGAAGTGATCAGAATCTTGTATGGTAAACCGGTTCAGATTTTCTGTGCTGGTTCAGCAAATGTGTGCCGAACCAGGCAATGGGCACACTTTTTCCTTGTGTTAGAGAAGCTCCAAATTGGAGCTTCTCTGGCACAGAAGTGATTCTCTACCATTTTGCGGGGCACAAGTGAAGCCCATGACGCTGATTAGGGTTATCGATGTAATTTCACGATAACCCTAAAAGCTCCTCAAAGCTCCTCATCACTCTCGTCTCTCTGCACTCTGGTTGTCGTCGTCTCTCAACGGTCATCTCTCAACGGCACTGCACACAAGCCCTAGATAAGCCCTCTCGTCTCTCTCTCGTCTCTCTCTCGTCTCTCTCGTGTCTCTGTCCATCTCTCGACTCTGTCGTCTCTCTCTGCTCTCTCTCGTCTCTCTGCACTCTGGTTGTCATCTCTCAACGGTCATCTCTCAACGGCACTTTGGTAGCCCTAGATTAGCCCTCTCGTCTCTCTCTCGTCTCTCTCGTGTCTCTGTCCATCTCTCGACTCTGTCGTCTCTCTCTGCTCTCTCTCGTCTCTCTGCCCCTCCATCAATGGCACTTTGGCTCGTCTGTCTCGTCTCGCTTAAGTATCCGGGTTCTTTGGACTCTCTCAAGTTTGTCTGCCTACTTTGTATTGGAGGTTGAAGAAGAGCATCAACCGATTTCGCCAGAAGAGGAGCCCTTGCATCTGTGACTGCCCTCGCCCGTGGTATGTTTTTCTCTAGTCCTTTTTTCGCCAGTAATTTATGTTCGGATTCTGGTGAAATTAGGGCTTACCCTAACCTCTGGTTGTGGATTCTGCGTTGTAGTTCGAGCAAGGTTACCAAAGAGCTTTTGGTTGTGGATTCTGCTCTCAAGGTCTCTCACCTCGTCTCTCTCATCTCGCTCTAAGGTGTGTATGACTCTGCTGTGCCAGCCCAACTATTGAGCTAGTGTAGCTCCCTGTTTCTGAATTAAGCTTTTGTACCTACTGCTGCTACGGCTCTTTAATAGTGTGATTTGGACAGTAGAAAGCTAGAATTTTTCCATGTTCTTTGATTAACTTAATTAAATTGATGTTGCTTGTTACTCTGCACTTTTGATCGTTTCTTGTGTAACTTGAGGTCGATATTCTTGCAAGAGGCTGTGATAAACTTGAATCTTCTGTTATATTTTATACAAATTTATGATGACTTGATTTGACTTGGCTGGCTATATATATGTAGCTTCAAAATGATCTTCTGTTATTACCGGAAATTAATCTTTTGTGAGTAGCAATTGGATTAGTCATGGGAACTTTTATTTCTTCTTCTAGTGTGATTTCTGCAGCAGTTCTCGTAAGTCTCTTATGTTTTTGTTTTGATGCTTATGGTTCTAAAAGTTGTTTGAAGGAGGAGAGGATTGCTCTGTTACAATTGAAGGATTCTCTCAATTATCTGCATGGTTTCAAAATTCCCACCCCCTTCTGAGTCTTAAGATATGATTATACACTATGAGCTTAAGGAATTTTGTGTCTATTTTATATTAATAAACTGTTTTTCTCTTTTCTTGCCAGTTAAAACTGTATTTTTTTTCTCTTAAAATATCCACTTAGTCAAGATTCTTGGTGATCTTAGTTTCAAATCATCAATATTAGATCTGAACTAATAAGCTTGACATATCCAAATTGAGACCAGCAGTAGTTGATCATGGTCTGCTTAATCTGAGATGGTGCATTTTCAAAGTTTTTCAAATTAGTGTTTATTTTGAGAGCATGATGAAATGACTTTCTTTTTCTTTTTTGGAGTCTTGGATTTTACCCTATGAGGTCCAACAATGTAAAATTTTTTTAGGATAAGAATCATCAATTTTATATTTTTGATTAACCGAAAACTAAAAAGATAAAAGTCTTATGAGGAAAATCATCATTTTTTGGTATAAATCCACTTAAATGGTTTCTTCTCATAAGGTCCACTTGAAATGGTTGTGAAATTATCATATGAAATTATCACCAAGAATAGAATAGGACCTAGGCACTCTTCAGTAAGGAATGTTATAGAAAGGTCTTTTGGATGCTTAAAGAGCAGGTTCCCAATTTTGAGTAAAATGCGTCACGGGTTCACATTACGTACTCAAGCCAGAATTGTCATTGCTTGTTGTGCTATTCATAACTTTATCCGCGATGAGCAAATTGCGGACAAAAAGTTTGAAGAATTTGGAAACCCGCATTGGATATCTGAAGAAGTAATATCGGATCCTGATATTCCCCCTGATAACACCCAATAGAAGCAAGACAAATAGAAGAGAAAAAGAAAAAAATTGCAAATGAATTGGCAGCAAGAGCGAGACTCCCATTAATCACTTGAAAACATCAATTATAATCTCACTTGATTTTATATAAGCACTTATGAATGAATTGAACATGCATGTTTAGTTTTTTTTAATGTCTTTTATATTTATCTTTTTAAATATTTTATTAAAAAAATATACCCATTTTGGCACAGAAGTTGTACATACCATACAAGATTCGTGCCAAGATGGGCCCAAAAAAACGTGCCCATCTGTAGGTTACCATACAAGATTATGGCAATGATTCATGTGCCAAATTTGCCCACTTCAGCACAGAAGCATAAAAAATGGATTCTGTGTTGAAGTGGGAATTTTGGCACAGAATGGTTACCATACAACCCCGAAATGTCGGAAAATGGCTGGTGTGTGGGACAACTAACAATCACTCAGGTTGGACTATATGAACCCTGGGGGACCTACACAGGGCAATAATGATTTCTGTAAAGCAACACAGTATTTTAGAGGCTCTTCAACTACTTAAACTCTGTCTCCTTGTTGTGTGATTATTGACTAGATCTTAGATAATGATTAGAGTGATCTACCATACCAATGTCGGTAGTTGAATCAGACCCAAATGTAACAATATTAAACAAAAATCAAATTTAGAATAAATATCAAATACATTAAAAAAAATAAAACAATAAAAAATGAGAATAAAAATTGCTACTATTAAAAAAAAACTAGGGATTTATTTCCGCAGATGAAATAGACCTGGAGCTTCAAGAATAAAAAGACAGATTTATTTCTTTCAATTCGTAATTACAGCACCTTAATAAAATATCAAAATTTAACCCCCCCCCAAAAAAAAAAAAAAAAAAAAAAAAAAAAAATTTTTTGGGGGTTTTCTTCTAAAAAAAAAATATATTGGTGGGGGGGGGGTGGTGGGAGGGGGGGGGAGGGCCACGGGGTGTTTGGGGGGGGGGGGGGGGGGGGGGGGGGGGGGGGACCGCCCAAGGGGGGGGGGGGGGGGGGGGGGGGGGGGGGGGGGGGGGGAGGGAAAAAAAAAAAAAAAAAAAAAAAAAAAAAGAAGCGGGCCGGCCGTTTAACTTTAAAAAAAAAAAAAAAACAAAAAAAGAAAAAATTTTGGAAAAAAAATTTTTAAAAAATAATAAAAAAAAAAGAAGAGCGGGGGGGTGTGGGGGGGGGGGAGGGGGGGGGGGGGGGTGGGGGGGGGGGGGGGGGGGGGGGGGGGGGGGGCGGGGGGGCGGGGGGGTGGGGGCCGGGGGGGGGGGGGGCCGGGGGGGCGCCGGGGGGGTGGGGCCCTCATTATGGACATTTAACTAGGGCACGTGACGGTTCATTCCTTAAAATAAACCTGTTTTTAACTACTAAAACCAGACTAAACATTCTTTAGAACAAACAAACAACCTGTCTGATAATTTGACTCATACACATATGTACACAGTCTAAAGTCCTGTTATACTTACATTTGACCTTACAACAGTGTTTAGTAAAGTACATACAGTCTCAAAGAAATATATACATTCACAGTTCATTCAAACTAACATTAGTTGCAACAAAAAGAAAATGTTCCCATCTTCAACTTTAAAGGTACTGTCAAGTAGCAGCACCCTTGCCCTTATCGCGTGTCTGAGGACCTGTCAACATTTTCAATAATGAGCTTTGCGGCCCAGTAAGCAATATAGACAACCATGTAAGTAAGTCAGGCAGTTCATCATGCATCAATAATCATATAACATCATACATTCCAATTTTTTTTCTTTCGTTTTCCTTTTCCATTATCCTTTTCCTGCTCATTTTTCCTTTTCTTTTCTTTTTCCTTTTTCCTTTTTCTTTTACTTGCATTTCAGTTATCTGACATTATAATCTTGAGCCTAGGCAAATCCAGAGGATGCACATATCTCTTCACCACCGAAGTGGCTTCAGTCTCTTCACCACCGAAGTGGTTTTGTCTCTTCACCACCGAAGTGGCTTCTCTCTCTTCACCACCGAAGTGGCTTCTGTCTCTTCACCACCGAAGTGGCTTCTGTCTCTTCACCACCGAAGTGGCTTCAGTCTCTTCACCACCGAAGTGGCTTCTGTCTCTTCACCACCGAAGTGGCTTGTCTCTTCACCACCGAAGTGGCTTCTAGGCACAAGGCCTTGTACACCTCGTGGATTGCCATCGGCATGGACTCAATCTTTTCACTTTTCAGTCTTGCTTCATGCCTTCCCATTTGGGTACATAGGCACCAGGACTTACAGAAGCCATTACATTTTATTCCTTTTTCTTTTACTCTTTTCATCTGCAATTCCAGTATTGCATTACCATACTCTGCCAATTTCAATATACATTTTTCATTTCAATCATCATTCAGTCTCATATGAGTAAAGCTGGACACAATTCCATACAATTCAATTATTTAAACATGAGAGCATGATATCATTCAATCTCATCTGAACACAGTTCATGTAGTTCCATCATTTAAATATGAGAGCATGATAATTTACATTTAACATGCATAATCATTCTTTCAAATGCATAATTAACAGTTTAAGAATGCTATCAACATTCCATTTCAAGCGTTCAATCAAGTCATTGAGTTGTCATCCAATCCATGCATTTTCGCACAATACACATAAACATATATCATGCACTTTCCATAAATTGCATCAATGAATACATAAAATAGCTTTTATGTTATCATGTGCATGCTACATATCTATTAAAGGGAAACACCCACTTATCATACATAGGTTGGTCAATATTACTTACCTGTCCTGGTTCCATGTGTGTGTGATTTGACCCTGATTCTGATAAAACCGCTTTCCCTCCGGTACTCCGAACAATTACTGGCTATTTCGAAAGCGTAGGAACCAACGGTAGATTTTCCCCTTTTATTTTATTTTATTTTCTCTCTCCTACTTTCTCTCTCCTCCCCACGGTTTTCCTCTCTTCTTTCTGGTCTTCCTCTTCTCTCCCCACTCCTTCTCTCTCCTCTAGGCTTTCTCCTCTTTCCTTTTCTCTCTCTCTCTCTCTTCTCCACGTTCTCCCCTGTTCCTCAACTTCACCTCACACACAACTCACCTCTCCCAACTCTACCCTCTCTCTCCTTTAATGACCTCACCCACTTTCTCTTTCTCTTTCTTATGCTAGCTCTCTCTCTCACCTTAACTCCTCTTCTACACGTTTTCGAAATCTGAATCTTCTCTTCTGAATCTTCTTTAATGGCTTCTTCTTCTGTTTCCCTTACTTCTCCACTCTTTCTCTCTCCTTTCTTACTCTTCTTCTCTTGCTTCTCCCCTACGCAACAATCAATATTTTCCTTTAAGTTTCCTAAGTCGGTTAATCTATAATACATATAATATGTATAATATATATAATATATATAATATATATAATATATATAATATATATAATATATATATAATACATATAGTATACATTTATTATATGACTAATGGGCTTTGTTATGGGCTTGTGGGCCCGCTGTAATATCTTATGCAGGGCCCACACTGAGGTGCTAATATTAGTACCTCTAGGTTCAGAAGATCATGCCGATCATTTCCTCGTTTTCAGTTCAGTCTAATTCCACTGCTGTGGGATCCACGAGCGATGTTTGACCTCGACCCAATATCAATTGGATCTAGCCTCATTTAAACTATCATTTAACTATACTCAAATCATTTAATTAAACCGTCAAATCAATTATCGAATCCGTTAATAATCTTAAAGACTGACACATTCACACACGATAATAACATAATAATATAAAAAGACACGGGGCATCACATTCTCCCCTCCTTAAAATAAATTTCGTCCTCGAAATTTGCGTACCTGATCAATTGAAAAGTTGGGGATATCGAGTCTTTATGTCGGATTCAAGCTCCCATGAGGCTTCTTGACCCGAGTGATTGCTCCATAACACTTTCACTAGTGGTACCGTCCTGTTTCTCAGTTTCTTCTCTTCCCGTTGTAGTATTTCAATCGGCTTCTCTTCATATGAAAGATCTTCTTTCAATTCTAATGGTTCATATCGTAACACATGAGCCGGGTCTGCTACATACTTCTTCAACATAGAAACATGAAACACATCATATATGTTGGACAAATCTGGAGGTAGAGCAAGTCTATATGCCACTGCTCCAATTCTTTCTAAAATCTCAAATGGTCCTATATATCTTGGACTTAACTTCCCCTTTCTGCCAAATCTCACCACCCCCTTCATTGGTGCTATCTTTAAGAAAGCTTTATCGCCTACCTCAAATTCCAAGGGCTTCCTCCTCACATCTGCATAACTTTTTTGTCTACTTTGAGCGGTTTTCATTCTCTTTTGTATTACTTTTATTTTCTCACAAGTCGTTGTACCAGTGTCGAGGTCCCAATACTTGCTTTTCACCAATTTCACTCCAACATATTGGAGACCTACACTTCCTTCCATACAATGCTTCATAGGGCGCCATGCCGATAGTAGATTGATAGCTGTTGTTATAGGAAAACTCCACTAAATATAGGTGATCACTCCAGCTACCCTTAAAATCAATCACACAAGCCCTAAGCATATCTTCCAATATCTGAATAGTCCTTTCGGATTGCCCATCGGTCTGAGGATGAAAAGCTGTGCTGAAGTTCAGTCGAGTGCCCAACGCCTTCTGTAAACTTTTCCAAAATCTGGAAGTAAATCTAGGATCACGGTCTGACACAATAGAATTGGGTACTCCATGTAATCTCACAATTTCCTTCACATAAAGTTTAGCCAACTTGTCTAGGGAGAAATCAATCTGGATGGGTAGAAAATGGGATGACTTTGTCAGTCTATCCACAATTACCCAAATTGCATTATAACCTTGTGGAGTTCTTGGTAAGGAGGTAACAAAGTCCATGGTAATATGTTCCCACTTCCACTCGGGTATGTCTAGGGGTCTGTAACAAACCCGAAGGGCGCCGGTGTTCGCCTTTACCAATTGACAAGTCATGCACTTCGTCATACATACTCGCTATCTCCCTCTTCATATTATTCCACCGGAAATTCTCTTTCAAGTCTTGATACATCTTTGTCCCACCAGGGTGCACTGAATATGGGCTGTTATGTACTTCCCTCATCAGTTCATGCTTCAACTCTTCATCTTGAGGCACACACAACCTAGATTTATATCTAATGATTCCAGCTGCATCAACATTAAAATCTATCAACTTTTCCTTATTCATTCTTCCCTTAACCTTTTGTAGAAAAGTATCATCTTTTTGTTTTTCTTTAATCTAATCAAGAATGGAAGGTTTCACAATCAAGTTTGCAACCAATGCTGTAACTTTACCTCCAAGTATAACCTCAATTTCCATCTTCCTTGCATCTTCTATCAGATGAGGCTGACTCGTTATTAGGGCTGCAGAGTATCCTTGTGACTTCCTACTTACAGCATCAGCCACCACATTTGCCTTGCCAGGGTGGTAGTTAATATTGCAATCATAATCTTTCAATAATTCTAACCATCTTCTCTGTCTCAAATTCAATTCTTTTTGGGTGAAGATGTACTTGAGACTCTTGTGGTCAGTGTATATCTCACATTTTTCTCCATACAAGTAGTGTCTCCATATTTTCAATGCAAAGATAACTGCTGCCAATTCCAGATCATGAGTTGGGTAGTTTTGTTCATGGGGCTTCAATTGTCTTGATGCATATGCTATAACCTTTCCATGTTGCATAAGCACACAACCCAATCCATTTCTTGATGCATCACTATATACAACAAATCCTCCAGTTCCAGATGGTAAACTTAAGACAGGTGCAGTTATCAATCTCCGCTTTAGTTCTTGGAAACTCTGCTCACATTCATCCACCCAAGCAAATCTGACTCCTTTTCTAGTGAGTCAAGTCAATGGCATTGCAATTTTAGAGAATCCTTCAATGAATCTTCTATAATAACCAGCTAATCCCAGAAAACTCCTTATTTCAGTCACATTAGTTGGTCTGGTCCAATCCATTACAGCTGGACTTTCTTTGGGATCTACCATAATACCTTCAAGAGAAATCACATGTCCTAAGAACACAACCTTGTCAAGCCAAAATTCACACTTTTTAAATTTAGCATAAAGCTTCTCATTTCTTAAGGTTTGTAGAACTGCTCTCAAATGCTCCCCATGTTCTTCCTTACTTTTTGAGTATATCAATATATCATCAATAAAGACAATAACATACTGATCCAGGACATTGTGGAACACCCTATTCATTAAATCCATAAAGGCTGCTGGTGCGTTAGTCAACCCAAAAGGCATGACAAGAAATTCATAATGTCCGTATCTGGTCCTGAAAGCAGTCTTTGGCACGTCTTCTTCCCTCACCTTCAATTGGTGATAGCCTGACCTCAAATCAATCTTAGAGAATACTTTTGCTCCCTGTAATTGATCAAATAGATCATCAATTCTAGGCAAGGGGTACTTATTCTTGATAGTAACTTTATTCAATTCTCTATAATCAATGCACATCCTCAACGTCCCATCCATTTTCTTCACAAATAGGACTGGGGCTCCCCAAGGGGATACACTAGAACGTATGAATCCCTTATCCAACAATTCTTGCAATTGTTCTTTCAATTCTTTCAGTTCTTTTGGAGCCATTCTATATGGGGCTTTAGATATCGGACCTGTGCCAGGGATAAGCTCGATAGCAAATTCCACTTCTCTTTCTGGTGGTAGCCCTGATAAGTCTTCTGGGAAGACATCAGGAAATTCTTTCACCACTGGTACTTCATGTAAAGCCGTCCCAATTACCTCCAAATCTTGTACCGAAGCTAAATATCCTTGGCATCCCTGTCTGAGCAATTTCTTGGCTTGAATAGCTGAGATCATTCTTGTTGGGGTAGACTTTATTTTCAATCCTGAGAATTGGATCTCAGGTTCCCCTACAGGTCTTAGTGTCACCATTCTCTCATAACATAAAACACTGGCATGATTTGCAACTAGCCAGTCCATTCCAAGAATCACATCAAAATCCTTCAAATTTATGACTATTAAATCAGCCCTCAACTTTCTTCCCTCATAGTCAAGTTCACATGATTCAACCATTTCAATTGCTTCCATCACACTACCAGAGGGTGTAGCTACATGTAACACATAGTCCATCGGTTGAAGTTTCAGCCTCAGTTTCAAAGCAAAATCATGTGATACAAATGAGTGGGTAGAACCAGAATCAAAGAGGGTATATGCAATCTCATCAGCAATTTTAAACATTCCTGGAATCACATTAAACCAACATAGCATATCAAAACAACAAAGCAAGCATTTCAGCTATTAATCCATATAATATTTCACTTCATTAAATATAAACATTATTAAATAAATTAATAGCATAAACATCTTACCTGCAACTACCGTCTGAGAATCCTCAGCCTGCTTCTGGGTCATAGTAAAAAGCCGTCCAGGGTGTTTAGCCCTCTGAGAATCTTCAATTTCCTTTCCCTTTCTAAATCCTTGGACTCCAAAATTCCCTTTTTGTCCTCGCTCTGGCTGCTCTCTCCAAGTGGGGCATTCTCTAGCTAAATGGCCTTCCTCACCACACCTGTAGCAAGCAGACGTGCCAGAAAGGCACCTCCCCCAATGTTTCCTTCCACACTTAGGACAAATTTTCCTTTCTTGTGGTTGTTTACTTTGAGGCTTTCTCCCTTGACCTGTCACAAATTTATTTCTAAATCCTCCAAATTTGAAAGGCCTCCGATCATTTCCTTTCTTTTCCTCTCTATCTTGTCCCTCAACCTTCTCAATGCTTTCATATATTTGGGATCAATGCACCACATCAGTATATGTCTTCAACTGAAGAACACCTACTGATCTCTGGATATCAGCCCTAAGCCCTCGCTCAAACTGTCGAGCCTTCATTTCTTCAGTACTTACCATGTGAGGTGCATACTTAGAGAGTTCTTCAAACTTCCTTTCATAATCAATAACTGACATGGAGCCTTGCTTCAAATTTATGAATTCAGATATCTTCTTGGTCTTCACGTGTGGAGGAAAATATTTTCTATCAAATTCTTCCTTAAATATGGTCCATGTAATTTCTCCATGTGAGACCAAAAGGATAGGTTTAGTTGACTGCCACCATGCATCAGCTTCACCAGTAAGCATATATGTGGCACACATCACCTTTTGAGAATCAGTACACCTGATGGCATCACAGACTTTTTCCATATCCCTGATCCACCGTGTAGCAATAGCGGGATCAGTACTAGCTCCCTTAAATTCCTTCTCATCAAATTTCCTGAAATCCTTGAGGACTCTTAAATCATCTTCGAAATCTTTTTCGGATTCCCTTTTCCTTCTCCCCGCTTCCCTCCTCGCCTACTTGAGTAATTTGATCTACTTGATTAGCTTTGTCTTTGTACTCGCACTTGCTAAATTTCCGAGTGCTCCCATGAATTCCCCAACTGGGTCGCCACCACCAAGGGCTGGATCAACTGTTGAGTTAGAGGCAGGTACTCCAGTTTCTCCTCTTGTGCCCTGGCTAACCTCTTCCCTATCTGCTATTGAAGTCATGTCCTGCTATCAAACAAAGCTCCATAAACTTTCATAAATCACAATTCATAATTCGTTTCACATAGTTCAACTGATAATTGTAGAAATATCATAATATCTCAATTCTTCAATTTCAAATAATCAACCTTCCAATTTAGCAATCACTATCCATAACATCACATAGTCAATCATTTCACTAAATCACAATTAACCTTCTCTCAGTCTATCCTTCTCTTCTCAATTTTCTATGTCATTGGTCATTCTAGTCTACAGAATCTATTGCTCTGATACCACCTCTGTCACGACCCCAGTTGTCACAGGCTTGGTGGGGCCCTCATTATGGACATTTAACTAGGGCACGTGACAGTTCATTCCTTAAAATAAACCTGTTTTTAACTACTAAAACCAGACTAAACATTCTTTAGAACAAACAAACAACCTGTCTGATAATTTGACTCATACACATATGTACACAGTCTAAAGTCCCGTTATACTTACATTTGACCTTACAAAGTTGTTTAGTAAAGTACATACAGTCTCAAAGAAATATATACATTCACAGTTCATTCAAACTAACATTAGTTGCAACAAAAAGAAAATGTTCCCATCTTCAACTTTAAAGGTACTGTCAAGTAGCAGCACCCTTGCCCTTATCGCGTGTCTGAGGACCTGTCAACATTTTCAATAATGAGCTTTGCGGCCCAGTAAGCAATATAGACAACCATGTAAGTAAGTCAGGCAGTTCATCATGCATCAATAATCATATAACATCATACATTCCAATTTTTTTTCTTTCGTTTTCCTTTTCCATTATCCTTTTCCTGCTTATTTTTCCTTTTCTTTTCTTTTTCCTTTTTCCTTTTTCTTTTACTTGCATTTCAGTTATCTGACATTATAGTCTTGAGCCTAGGCAAATCCAGAGGATGCACATATCTCTTCACCACCGAAGTGGCTTCAGTCTCTTCACCACCGAAGTGGCTTTGTCTCTTCACCATCGAAGTGGCTTCTGTCTCTTCACCACCGAAGTGGCTTCTATCTCTTCACTACCGAAGTGGCTTCTGTCTCTTCACCACCGAAGTGGCTTCAGTCTCTTCACCACCGAAGTGGCTTCAATCTCTTCACCACCGAAGTGGCTTCTGTCTCTTCACCACCGAAGTGGCTTCTAGGCACAAGGCCTTGTACACCTCGTGGATTGCCATCGGCACAGACTCAATCTTTTCACTTTTCAGTCTTGCTTCATGCCTTCCCATTTGGGTACATAGGCACCAGGACTTACAGAAGCCATTACATTTTATTCCTTTTTCTTTTACTCTTTTCATCTGCAATTCCAGTATTGCATTACCATACTCTGCCAATTTCAATATACATTTTTCATTTCAATCATCATTCAGTCTCATATGAGTAAAGCTGGACACAATTCCATACAATTCAATTATTTAAACATGAGAGCATGATATCATTCAATCTCATCTGAACACAGTTCATGTAGTTCCATCATTTAAATATGAGAGCATGATAATTTACATTTAACATGCATAATCATTCTTTCAAATGCATAATTAACAGTTCAAGAATGCTATCAACATTCCATTTCAAGCAGTTCAATCAAGTCATTGAGCTGTCATCCAATCCATGCATTTTCGCACAATACACATAAACATATATCATGCACTTTCCATAAATTGCATCAATGAATACATAAAATAGCTTTTATGTTATCATGTGCATGCTACATATCTATTAAAGGGACACACCCACTTATCATACATAGGTTGGTCAATATTACTTACCTGTCCTGGTTCCATGTGTGTGTGATTTGCCCCTGATTCTGATAAAACCGCTTTCCCTCCGGTACTCCGAACAATTACTGGCTATTTCGAAAGCGTAGGAACCAACGGTAGATTTTCCCCTTTTATTTTATTTTATTTTCTCTCTCCTACTTTCTCTCTCCTCCCCACGGTTTTCCTCTCTTCTTTCTTGTCTTCCTCTTCTCTCCCCACTCCTTCTCTCTCCTCTAGGCTTTCTCCTCTTTCCTTTTCTCTCTCTCTCTCTCTTCTCCACGTTCTCCCCTGTTCCTCAACTTCACCTCACACACAACTCACCTCTCCCAACTCTACCCTCTCTCTCCTTTAATGACCTCACCCACTTTCTCTTTCTCTTTCTTATGCTAGCTCTCTCTCTCACCTTAACCCTCTTCTACACGTTTCGAAATCTAAATCTGAATCTTCTCTTCTGAATCTTCTTTAATGGCTTCTTCTTCTGTTTCCCTTACTTCTCCACTCTTTCTCTCTCCTTTCTTACTCTTCTTCTCTTGCTTCTCCCCTACGCAACAATCAATCTTTCCCTTTAAGTTTCCTAAGTCGGTTAATCTATAATACATATAATATATATAATATATATAATATATATAATATATATAATATATATAATACATATAGTATACATTTATTATATGACTAATGGGCTTTGTTATGGGCTTGTGGGCCCGCTGTAATATCTTATGCAGGGCCCACACTGAGGTGCTAATATTAGTACCTCTAGGTTCAGAAGATCATGCCGATCATTTCCTCGTTTTCAGTTCAGTCTAATTCCACTGCTGTGGGATCCACGAGCGATGTCTGACCTCGACCCAATATCAATTGGATCTAGCCTCATTTAAACTATCATTTAACTATACTCAAATCATTTAATTAAACCGTCAAATCAATTATCGAATCTGTTAATAATCTTAAAGACCGACACATTCACACACGATAATAACATAATAATATAAAAAGACACGGGGCTCACAACCTGGACGCGTGTGTGGGGGGGGGGGGGGCACATGGGGGGGGGGGGGTGGGTAACCCAACCAACGAAGGGAGGGGGGGGGGGGGGAAGATGGTGGGGGGGGGGGGGGGGTGGGGGGGGGAGGGGGGGGGGGGGGGGGGGGTGTGGGGGGGGGGGGTGGGGGCGGGGGGGTGGGGGGGGGGCGCTTTTTTTTTTTTTTTTTTGTATATGTGGTTTGGTGGGTGGGGGGGGGGGGGGGGGGGGGGGGGGGGGGGGGGGGGGGGGGGGGGGGGGGGGGGGGGGGGGTGGGAGGGGATACATTACATCTTTCTCTATCTCCTAAATTATTGATGCTGCTGGGCCCAAATGGTTGACTCTTGTTGTAGATTTTGCTAAATAGTCCATCGATGAGATTATTTCTTTATAACAGTTAGTGATTTTTCATTTTAATGTATCCAATTAAGAAGGGCTTTATGCACCACTACCATTCCATGACATACCATGGAAGCCTCCTCTTGACAGCTAAAGATACCACTGCAAGTGAGTCTGTTTCCTTTTTGAGCATGTTTAGCTCCTCGACCACCTCCAAGACTTGCACAATGCTTTCACTTCTGCTTCAAAGTTTGTTCTTACCACTAAATAAACGTGATATATCTGCAAGATTTAAGCTATTTCATTCCTAATGAATCTCCATCTATGTTTAATTTTACCAACCCTGGTTGAGGACAAAACTAATGTTCGTCAAACAATCTTGTTATACCCACCTACACATTCACACTTATCTTCTAAATTGAATCAACTGAAACTAAGCAAGAACTCTTCCCTTTAACAGTGGTTGTTTTGCACTAAATTTCTTTGAGCTCCAATCGTTTCAGCAAATTCTATCCAAGGTGCGAAGTCTCGGCAAACCTCACCGGTTCGCTGGTTGCCAAAACCAGGGAAACAGAGGTGTGATTTCGCCGATATACTCTTTGCGTGATAGCCTGATAGTGTAAAACCCAGCCCTAACCTTGACCCGGAAACCTTGTTATTTGTAGGTCCGATGACCCGAAGTAAAGTAAGAAGTCAGCTTTGGGCCATCCCAGTAGAGGACTTGGTGTCTGGCTTTGAATCCATGAAAGTTGATGATGAGGTTCTATTTATGGAAACTGAATCCTGATGAAGATCTGATTAGTTGATGGACTTGGAGTGCTCTCTATCTTGGTTTGAAGGCATTTCTACCTATTAGGTAAGTCACTTGACTTGTGTGCAAAACCCCTTTAGGATTGGATTTGATCTGGACCTTCAATTCCCTGTTTTGGTCTTCTTTGTCCGGCATTGGTCGCGATTGGTCGAGTTGGACCGAGTCGACCAATCCACTCGACCAATGAGTCCTGTCTTTGGCAATTAGGTTGTTCTTGCTCTATTTAAGTCCAATCTCGAGTCCACTTCGTATTTGCTGCCTCCAAACCCTCAGGAGCAGACCAAAGACCTCTGCAAGTCATCTCTCTTGCATCCTTGGTGTTTTCTTGACGGATCTTCGTCGAAACTCTTCTTTTTGCATCAAAAGGTATGTCTACTCTCTCTTCTTCTCCTCCATCTTTGTTTTTCTTTCCTTTTTGAGTTGAGACAGTAGAAGAGATGCTGCATTCTCTGTTGAAAACATCTCTGAACAAGTTCTCATGATCATCCTAAGGATTTGAGGCTAGAACAATGATCTTAACCATGATCATTGCAAGCTTTTGAAGGAATCATGATCAAACCATGATTTAATCTCTGTTAAACTTCTAATCTGAATTCTGATCTCTTTGGATCATCTTTGATTGATCATGTTAGTAGTTAATTCTTGTGTTTTCTTTCCATGATCCATAATCTATAGATTTCTAGTTGTTCTCTTCTACCATACTATGTGTTCTTCATGATGCATGATAGTTACATATATGGTAGGTTTTATTTCCTTATTTAGATTTATGCTTCTAAGCCTTATGCCATGAAGACCTATGTATGTTTTCATGTTTTCATTACCGAAAGCAATGATCCATCCTCCTATTGTTCTTGTCTTTGTTTTCTATTTCAAATTCATCAAGATCCATGGTTGATCTATTTATGGTAACTTTTTGTTTCCTAATTTGGATCTTGATACCTTGATTTGATTAGTGTTTTGAGGTCCCCTAATTGTTAGAATACTACTGATGTAGTCTACCCCTTGATTAGTATCCTTTTGAACCACCAAATTCGGATTTCATATCTTAAAACTCTGATTTTATAGGCTTTCTGCATTGGTCGATTGATTGGTCGCTGGACCACTCGACCAATCCACTCGACCAATGAGTACTGACAACTCCAGATTTGGTCGTTTCGGATGTTTTGATATCTTTTCGTTAGGGATCTTTCCTAATATGTTGTATATACTTGTTTAGGACCTTCTTCTCAAGTTTGCCAAGATCTTACTTGATTTCTTAGGATTCCTTGCGAGTTATAAAAGGTAAGGATGGTTATTTCCTTAATTACATAGATAGCATGAATCTAGTTTCTATATTTGAATACCATTAATATGTTTCCTAAATTAGATTCTTACAATGATATTCTACTGTTGCATAACTTTGATTACAGTAGCATTACTTATTCATATTAAATTGATTCATGTATGATTTACTTACCAATGTTATACAAGTGATTGTAATTCTTGATTTCTTTCCATATATGAAGATTACCATATATGTGATGATATGAATTGATGCATGTGTATGCTTACGTATGGTTTGGAAAGGAGAGGTGTCCTTTCGACACTTCTGTCCTTGGACTACTACGGGAATATTATGGGATGTTTCCGGAGATGCCCTCTGGACACCTTCCTAAAGCGTTGGATGACATATCTAGGATTGTCTAGTAGTGTTTGGCTAGGATGTCCTGTTATGTCGGACCCTAATCCGAGGGGCATTGAGACCCGAACGACCCGTGGTAGCAATGGGGATTCATGGGCGCTCAAGACCGGTAACCAACCCGTGAGAGGACAGGAATCACATTGTGGGGGCCATTTATTGGTAGGGTTGCATATGGTTAGACTTGGGCTCACGGGCGCTTAAGACCGGTAACCAACCCGTGAGAGGACGTGAGAGCTTCCGTTTACCATATGTGGATGATCAATAGGGTTGATGAGTCCGTAGTCCGAGTTGGTCGGTGCCATAGGATACGCTGACTCTAGTGTGAAGGATACCGGAAAGGATCGTCGGGGACGAGGAATGGACGTATCTGGATCGACTTGATGTAACTAAGTAGAAGACTTGCATTTGGCTAGGTTTTACCACGACATGCGCCGATGACTTATACCAAATGGTTGTGAGAGAGTGTGTTGACTTAACCCCCTGCCATGGTTTGTCCTGAGGGATGAAGGACCCATTACCAATCGGCTGCTCAAGACCGGTGAAATGATCCGTGAGAGAATCCGAGATATCTTAAATGGTTGAGGATGTGAGTGGACTTTCCTAAAGAAGTACGGTGCTATGACTTAAAGCATGTCTGCCAATAGAGACCAGCATACATAGAGTTAGATTCATTCATTCATTGCTTGTCTCATATCATATTGCATTTATGTTTGTTACTGGAATCCTGCCATTTATGTTATTATGGATTTAACTGCCTTATTGAGTTTCTTTGAAACTCATTCCTTTATTGTACAATGTTGTTAGACTATCCTGCAGGTCTTGAGTGCTATGACGGTCCCTATGAAGAAGCGCAAGGCGAAGAGGCATATCTCCAGGAAGGTGATTGCGGTTACCACAATTACTCTGAAGATCCCGCGAGTGGTTATGCTCCGTACGATGCTTAGTCCGACCATTGAGTGGAAGCGTCCTTGTGCTATTTATGAGATTTACACTTACAAGGATGTTGTCTATAAAGTGGAGAACAATTTAGTTACCCAATGTACTTGTTATTGGGATTAGATTTTGTCTAGTTTATTCTTTTAGAGCTACTTTTCCGCTGGTTGTAAAGTGGGATTTTTGACTCGCTTTACTTATCTGTTTGATACTCTGATTATATTTAGTATTCTGATTCATTTATGATTCATTCTTTCTTTATTGAATCTATGATTTATCTTCCGCACTCATGTTATGATTGTTCATGATTATGTTATTGTTTATGTGGGAGGTTGATCACTCGATACCTGATCTTCGGGCTGTGGATCACACTCTCGGGTATGCCAGATAGGGTACCGGCTGGGAGGGCGTGACAGATAGGGTGTAAAAACAGTGAGTGACATCGATTTGTGTGTGTCGGTGGCCTTAAATGTCTAACTCATATTTTATAAAAAAACAAAAAACAAAATATTAATAACTTTTTCACTTCTTATGTGGGTGGCTACAAAATACAAATGCAACTATCATATGTCAAATCCACTTTTTAAGTTTAACCAAAAAAATCAATATTTAATGTTGATGGACGTACACAAGATGAGTCGTTGTCTTCTTTAGTTCCTCTTTTGTTCTTCACTTCTTCCCCATCAAACCATAGATTTCACTAGTGATAGAAAGATTTCGATGAAGAAACAGAATACGAAGATATCATTTTTGTTCGATCGAACTGAAGAGGCAAAGAAGAACATGTATACGAACGTAGCAGCAGATCTAGGAGGCAATCAATCCATTTTCGGCAAAATTTTGCAAGTTCGCTGGTGATTTTTTACGGATTTGGTATTTTTCCGGCGTTATTTAGCAATTTTCCAGTGATATTATTTAATTTCGTTTTTCGGTGCATTTTTCGGTTCACTACTCACCAAACTGGGCAAAATTTGGCAAAATTTCGCCAAAATATTTTACTGTGATTCTATAATAGCTAACAACTTCGATATGTTTATCCCAGCATGGATCCACACTCGATCCTCTGCCTATCATTATCTACAATTTTCTTCTACTTATTCGCTTTCTTTTTCCTCAAATTAGTAATTAGAGCGAGATCCTGCAAAAATTAATACTGCCAAATGGCCAAAGGCTGGCTTGTCAGACAACTAACAATAACTCAAGTTAGATATGTGAACCAGGACCTACCCAGGGCAATAATTGATTTCTCTCGAGCAACACATTTTCTAGAGGCTTTACAACTACACAAAAGTATTTGTCTCCTTTGTTGTGTGATTACCGATTTGAACGTCGAAAGTGATCAGTCATCTACCAAGGTCAGGGTTCAACTTCAGTGTTGCACATTAACTGTGTTTTCATCTCGTTTTTAATCATCTGAAAGACAGATGATTGAAATCAAAACATTCAATGGACAACATTCAAGCCTGCCCCCAGGCTGACTAAATCCCCAACACGTGATCTCTCTCTCTCTCTCTCTCTCTCTCTCTCTCTCTCTCTCTCTATATATATATATATATAAAGTGATCCCGTCCTTCAAGTGATCCTCAGTGATCTCACTCACTCACACATTTGAGTATTACACTCGAGGCATAGCTGTTGAGATCGAGAAGCTACATAGGGTCTGAACTCTTAAATTGAGAGTTGAGAGTTGAGCCTTTCACCCAAAGCAATGGCAAACTACATTTCTTACAGAAGTTGCTTTGTAACCAAAACCAAAGAAGAAGAGGAAGAAGATGAGAGAGCTTTCCAGAGATATGGTAGTCTCATGTCAACCCTACCCAAGGAGGAAGGTTGGATATTTGAGGATAATCTTTGCCAATACCAAAACTTCTGGTTTCCAGGACTCTGTTGCAAAGCAACAATGGCATTCCAAGACCACTTTAAGCCTTGCTCCATTGATATATTCCTTGCAAGCACCCCAAAAGCCGGTACTACATGGATCAAAGCCCTTCTCTTCTGCACTGTTACGCGTGTTATCTACTCCAACCACAACCAAAACCATCCCTTGCTTAGTAACAACCCTCATGATCTTGTTCCATGTGTGGAGTTCAGTCTTTACAACAATCAAATCCTTCCTAACCTTGAAATCCTTCCGTCTCCAAGACTCCTCGAAGTTCATATGCCTTATTCTTCCCTGCCACCAAGTGTCATCCAACTCGGTTTCCGAATGGTGTATGTTTGCCGGAACCCTAAAGATGTTTTTGTGTCTTTCTGGTTTTTCAGCAAGAAGATCAGAGATAAACTATCAAAACCACCATTGACTATAGTAGATGCATTTGAAAGATTCTGCAAAGGGAGTTCCCCATTTGGGCCTTTCTGGGATCATGTGTTAGGGTACTGGAAAGCTAGCTTAGAGAGGCCTGAAAATTTGTTGTTCCTCAAGTATGAAGAGATGAAAGCAAACCCAACTCTTCACTTGAAAAGGTTAGCCCATTTTGTGGGATATCCTTTTACCTCACAGGAAATCGAGGAAGGAGTTGTGGATGAAATCTTAAGGTCATGCAGCTTTGAGAACCTCAGTAGCCTTGAAGTGAACAAGGCTGGAAAAATTGCTATGGATGTCGGGAACGATATCTTCTTTAGGAGTGGTAAAGTTGGGGACTGGGCAAATCATTTAACATCTGAGATGATTGAACGACTTGACAAGATCACAGACGAGAAGTTCCAAGGCTCTGGCCTCAAATTCTGATTGTATGTATTGTTTATATGTTTTCAATTTAGGTTTCTTTACATATATCATGCATATTTACTAGTTTGTATTTCTTTAACTTTTCCAAGATAAAAGAAAAACCCATATAAGATTTGAAAGCTCATGTCAGAATCACAGAAGCACAATATCAACTGCTTGAGGGCGGAAAAAGACAGAAACCAAAACCTCTGCAATCTTCTTTTACATTTTTTTTTTAAATGAAAGAAGAAAATAGTTAGTATTAAGCGTAAGTAGTGCAGTTACATGGATATGTTTGTTCCTGAATTTGTGCATTTAGATTAGATGAGACCTCTAATGTTAAACTAGTGAACCAACCAAGAGTGTAGGAGACTTAAAAGTTACAATAATACGATATTGTTGTTGCTAATGCAACTTCTATCAAAATAGATACTAAGTTAAGAAGCCATCCATTGTCTTAAGCTTTGCAAAAATTCAATAGTAGTGAGTTATTTTGCACCACATTTCTTTGGGATCCAATCCTTTCAGTTTTGCTTTCTTATCTTCTGCATTTATTTTAAAAAGAAAGCACCTCTAGTTTCATTTTCCTTGTCAATTCTAACAAAGCTAACAATTTCGATATGGTTATCCCAGCATAGACCTACACTCCATCTTTTGCATCTCAGGCGTTCATTATCTACAATTTTCTTTTACTTATTCCTTTCCTTTTCTTCTCAAATTGGCGCGAGATCCTGCAAAAATTAATCACCACAAGCTGGCCTAACCGTTAACATTCGCGTTTTGAGAAGTATCAATTGGGAGAAGAAATGTCAGAAAATGGCTGGTGTGTGGGACAACTAACAATCACTCAGGTTGGACTATATGAACCCCGGACCCACGCAGGGCAATAATGATTTTTGTAAAGCAACATGTTTTTCTAGAGGCTCTTCAACTACTTAAAACTCTGTCTCCCCTCTGTCTCCTAGTTGCGTGAATATTGACTGGATCGCAAATAGTAATTTGAGTGATCTACCAAGGCCGGTAGTTGAATTTAGGGGTGTAAACGGATCAGATTCGAATCGGATAGTGGTAATATCATATCCACATTCTATTATATTTGGATGAATTCGAATAATATTCTATAGATTTTCAGATGGGATCGGATTCAGATGATGGTCGGATAATCTTTTTCTTAGTAAATTCTTCTAAATGAGTATGAATACAAATTGAATACAAGTTTTTGACTATTTGTTGACATCTTTACCACTCTATTTGTGAGGACTAGGTTTGAAATTTAAGAATTTCATGATTTTGATAGTTATTTTAGTGGAGATTATCGAAAATAATCACATATCTCAAGTAACGTATCTATAAAAGTAAGAAAAATAAATTCAAATAAGTGACTTAATCGGATAATTTTATCGGACGGATAATAACCGGCAAAAAAGGGGTATATCATATCCGCATCCTATTAATAATCGGACGAATTCAAATACCCCTAAACGGATGCGGATGCTAATTTGGCAGCGGATTTTGGTTATCCATTTACACCCTTAATTGAATTAGACCCAAATGCAACAATATTAAACAAAAATCAAATTTAAAATAAATACCAAATACATTAAAAAAAATAAAACAATAAAAAATGAGAATAAAATTTGATACCATTAAAAAAAAAAATAGAGATTTATTTCCGGAGATAAAATAGACATGGAGCTTTTATAATGAAAAGACAAATTTATTTCTTTCAATTCGTAATTCCAGCACCATAATAAAAGACCCAAATTTACCACCAAAAAAAAAGAAAGAGTAAATAAAGAAATGATCCAAATTCTTTTGGGTTTAAATCTCTTTCTATAGATTCTACACTCGTGTAGGTCTGTTGCTAGATTCGGATAGATTTCAGGACTTCTCCAAGGTTTTTTGGATCAGCCAGTGACAGGTCAAAACTCTAAAAATCTGAAATGGAGCCAATGTAAACATGCTCAGAGGCATTATCATAGATAAAAAAAAATTAGATGCCGGAAAGAGAAAAAGAAAAAAAAAAAAAAAAAGAGTAAACTACACAGCACCCGCTATAAATGGGGTAGAACTCTTGACCACATATTATTACCTCTTAAATTAAATTATGCGGCACCCACAATTACAAGTTACCCACATCTACATTTTCAGTTAAGTGCAGGTGTAAATGATCAAAATGTCCTTAATTATATTTAAAATATTTAAATATTAATTTTTAAATTACCTAAATACCCTCTGAGTATGAAAACAACTATATTACCCCCATTTTGGATTTGGTAAATTACATGAATATCCTTAGTGTAAAATTATCAATCCCACAACACAAGTAAAATTATGAAATTACCCTCCCTTGTGTGAAATTACCAAAATACCCCAAACTTACTCCCTAATAGTGTCTATGTCTGTGTTGGAATTTATTAATATGATTAATAAATTAAATGCCCAAGGGCAATATTGGAAACTCACTATTAGGGCGGTTACAAAATAGGGTTATATATTTTGGTAACCACCGCATTAGGGAGTAACTGAGTGATTCATTCGCACGAGATTTATCTTTGAGAAACGGCGGCTCCATCTCTCTCTCCCTCTCTCTTAGAATCGCAGGCTTGGAAAATTTTCCTTTCCTAGTTTTTTTATCTTCATTCCATTAATCCACGGCATTTGGGTTGTGGATATTATTCCCTTTCTCAGTGATTGTGGAATCTCCCCGGTAAAGCTTTGGTGGTGGAACGAGAACGTAGATCTAGACTTCCGCTGCGAATACTTCAAGTAAGGGAAAATGAATCCAGGTAAGGAATCTTTCCCCCATCAATTAATTGAATTGAACTATTTTTGAAGTATTACCAACATTGGTATCAGAGCCATTGGTTCCCACGTTTTTTTTGTTCCTCCCCATTGTTTAATTTTATTGTATGGATCCAATGGGAGGATCAAGGGTTTAATACGAAACCCATGGGAGATTTGATAGGGTTTTTGGAAACCCTTAATTTTGATTCGGATCCGAGTGGGAGGATCCTTGTGAATTTCCCTAATGAAGATTTGCATGAATTGATAATCCATGATGATAATTATTTTTGTTTAATAATTAATGCTGGATTTTTTCATGTATTTTTTTGGATGATTTTTTGGGTGAAAAAACGTGTTTTCCGTTTTTTTTGAAAAAAAATTTCGTTCAAGAAAAATTGAAAAATCGCCGTTTTTTTGTCACTGTGGACCAGACGGACGACCGTCTGACTAGATGGTCGTCCGTCTATTATCAGACTAGTCACAGTGACCCAGACAGAATTTCCGTCAGGAGGCGGTCATCCGCCTGGGCCGGCGGTCCGGACGGTCGTCCGTCGGTCATCCAGAGAATGCCAGACGGAATTTCCGTCCCGGGCGATAACCGGCTGACGGACGGAATTCCGTCGGGCAGACGCGAAGTCCGTGCTGGGAGATGGATTTTTTTTGGATATTGGTCTGTCCGATTCAGAATGTGTTTCTAACTACTGGACACCAATGGCCCGACAATCTGTGTGGTGTTTGGGCATTGAGGGCCTAATGGGGCCTAGTGGGAGCTAATGAGGTAGAAGTGTTATGTGTGAACCACCTCATAGCTTGAACATGATTGCATGTTTTATTTTAATAAAACTATTGTTTATTTATGGGTCTATCAATCATGTTTCTTGCACAGAATGAAGCTAGTGTATAAGTCTATGTGGGTTTGCATGAGAATTTGATTGAATGTTTTTTAGCATCTCTTTTGGTTTAAGTGCTTATCCCATAGGTTGACTATGCTAGTGTGATTTGTTGTTGCATGAGTTGTGTTTTATGCTAGATTTATTGAACTCATTCTTGTATGTAATATCTCTAGAAAAAATGGCTGCTACCAAGAGCATTGTTGCTGACCTCACTAAAGGAGATAAGCTGAATGAGAGGAATTATGACCTCTGGCACCGAAAGGTGCAATATCTCCTGGAAGAGCAGGATATGCTGGAGACCATAAACCAGATCATGAACCCACCTGAGGAAGGTACCGCTGCACAACATCGCGAGGACCTTGATACATACAATGCTTGGAAGAGGAAAGACCGGGTAGCCAGGATTACAATCCTGAGCTCCATGAGGGATGACCTGATGCTTTGTTATGAGAAGCATAGGACTGCAAAGTCTTTGTGGGAGGCTGTGAAGTTCCAGTATGGAGGGACTTCCACCACAAGAGGCCGCCAGCTCGGACTCACCTTTGACGGTTATAAGATGCGCCAGGGTCACACCATGAGGCAGCATATAACCATCATGTCTAACATGATTAGTGAGTTGAGCGCATGTGGGCGCGGAAGACCGATGAGGAGCAAGTCTCCGCAGTCATCAGGTCATTGCCAAAGACTTGGGAGCATATGAAGATCTTCTTGACTCATGCTGATGAGGTCAAGACTTTCGATCAAGCTGCCAAGCACCTTGAGCTTGATGAGGATCGGATGTTGGCCGATGCCCCTCAAGCGATGTATTTGCTTTGCTGAAGCTAGCACTAGTAAGGGTGCGAGGCTTCAAGCGCAAGAGAGAGAAAGCTCAACCTCAGCGGTCCAAGCAAAGTAACCGGGGTGGGAACAAAAACAAGAGTGGCCCCAAGCGTTCAAGGGGGACTAGTGCTTTGGCAAGAAGAAATCAGCTTTGATTTGCTTCAAGTGCCGAAAGCTCTGGTCATTTTGCTCGTGATTGCACCAGAGCAAGAGGTATGTCTTGTGTGTTATACCTCATCTTGTTATGTAACAAGTTCTACTATGCTTGCTGAACTAAATCCTTTGTGGATTGTTGATTCAGGTGCGACGGAACACATAACAAGGGGAACGCTCGAGCTTCATGGAATACCGTCGTATTCCAAGAGGAAGCAAAAGAATAACGATGGGGAACAGCTCAAGCGTGGAGGTTCATGGCATAGGCACATGCAAATTAGTTTTGCGAGGTGGCCGGACGTTGTTACTCCATGATGTCTTTGTATGCTCAGGACATCGGCGAAATCTTGTTTCTGTTATTTATCTTTTAAGACATGGTTTTAGAGTTGTATTTGAAAACAATTCTTTGGTTTTGTATCTGGGTGATACAGTTTATGGTTATGGTTTTCTTGATAATGGTTTCATTGTATTGGATACAATTGATTATTCATTTAATTCTAGTAGTGCTTTTGTTTGCCAAAATACTGTGTGTATTGATTCTAATTTGTGGCATGCTAGACTAGGACATATTGGCTTAGATAGGATGAACAGGTTGGCAAGAGAAGGTCTCTTAGGCCAAGGTTCACTATCCGATTTGCCAACTTTGTGAGTCATGTCTAGCAGGGAAAAGCAACTAGAAAACCATTTAAAAAGGCTTTGAGAGCCTCTCTTCCTTTAGAACTTATCCATTCAGATGTGTGTGGACCCATGAATGTGCATACTAGAAAAGGACAGTCTTATTTCATCACATTCATAGATGACTATACAAGGTATGGTCACATTTATCTAATTTCTCATAAGTCAGAAGCTCTGGAATGTTTTAAGAAATTCATGAGCTTGGTTGAGAATCAGTTAGATAAAAGGATTAAAACTCTTAGAACGGATAGAGGTAGAGAGTATCTCTCCGATATGTTCAAAGGGTTATGTGATGAAAAGGGGATATGTAGACAACTTACTATTCCGGGGACTCCACAACAAAATGGGGTTGCTTGAGAGGAGGAATAGAACCTTGCTAGACATGGTGAGATCCATGATGGCGCGGGCAAATCTACCCATCTCTTATTGGGGAGATGCTTTGCTTGATCTGCGGCCTATATCCTCAACAGAGTTCCAACCAAATCGGTTCCTTCCACACCATATGAGTTGTGGACCGGAAGGAAGCCAGATTTGAGTTACTTGCGCGCATGGGGATGTGCAGCATATGTTCACTCTACTTCTCACCAATATGGAAAGCTTGGACCCAGAGGAAGAAAGTGTATCTTTGTGAGATATTCTGAACCCTCAAAGGGCCATGTCTTCATTGGACTAGATGAGAGTGAGAGGAGAACGGAACTTGAGTCTAGGGATGCAACATTTTTGGAGAATGATTTTCCATCTCTTTCAGGAGTTAACAAAGAATCATCGGAATTCTTTGAGATACAAGATAGTGGTTTTGTCACTCCGGGGATTCAGATTCTGGATAATGAACCCGGGGTTCATCCGGAAGATCCTAGTGGGAGTGGGAGTGCAGATGTGATAGCTACCTTAGACGGTGAGCAATCGACATGCACTTGCGCCGTAGTGGGCGAGGGCTAGTTCCTCGTCGACGTTTCGACATAGAGGATGAAGCCTACATGGTAACTCCTGAAGAGATCGACTGTGAGATGATTTCAGTCGATGAGCATGAACCAAAGAGCGTGAATGAAACTCTTGCGGGGTCAAGCTCAAAGGAATGGTTAAAAGCAATAAAGGAAGAGTTGGAGTCGATGAAAGTTAATCATGTCTGGGACTTGGTTGACTTGCCGCCGAGCCGAAAGGCAATTGGGAACAAGTGGGTTCTCAAGATCAAAAGAAAGGCGGATGGATCTATTGAGAGATTCAAGGCTCGTTTAGTGGCTAAGGGCTACACCCAACGAGAGGGCGTTGATTATGAGGAAACTTTTTCCCCTGTGGTTAGGTTTGCCTCAATTTGCCTCATACTAGCCATTGTTGCTCAGTTGGACTTGAAGCTTTATCAGATAGATGTAAAAACTGCTTTTCTCAATGGAGAACTTGAGGAAGAGATCTATATGGATCAACCTCAAGGCTTTGAAGCACATGGACTTGAGCGCAAAGTGTGCGAGCTTAAGAAGTCCATATATGGCTTAAAGCAAGCATCTAGACAGTGGAATGTGCGCTTCCACCAAGCTATGATGGAAAATTGTTTTTCCATGCTTGAGGAAGACCACTGTGTTTACACCAAGAGATCTGATAATAATTATGTCATTCGACCATCGTACGTAGATGACATACTTATGGCTAGCAATAGCAAGGAGCTATTGGAAACCATTAAGAAATGGTTGTCCTCCGTATTTGATATGAAGGACATGGGTGAAGCAAGCTATGTGCTTGGTGTCAAGATTGTCAGAAATAGGCAAAAGAGATTACTGGGTTTATCTCAAGAGACCTATATTGACAATGTCTTGACGAGATACCAGATGCATAACTGCAAACCAATTGATATTCTAGTGGAGAAGGGTTTGCATTTGAGCCTTGATATGGGTCCTAAGACTCCAGAGGAGAAAACCAAGATGGAAAGAGTTCCATATTCCAGTGCGGTGGGTAGCCTTATGTACACTATGATGTGTACTAGGCCGGATATTTGTTATGCGGTGGGTTTGGTTAGTCGGTACCAATCAAACCCGGGCATAGAGCACTGAAAGCGATCAAGAGGATATTGAGATATCTCGGAGGAACGAGTAACTACATGTTGTGTTACCAAGGATCGGATTTGCGGTTAGTTGGCTATAGTGATGCCAACTGGGCTGGAGACATCGATGAGTGCAAATCAACCTCTGGATATGCTTTCTTGCTGAATGGCGGGGCCATTTCGTGGTGTAGCAAGAAGCAAGCCTATATATCCCTCTCGACCATGGAAGCAGAGTATGTGGCATGCTCAGCTGCGGTTCAAGAGGCTGTTTGGTTGAGGAGATTCCTTCGACATACTGGGATTGTGATGACATCCAAAGAGGCTGCCCTTGTCTACTGTGATAGTACGGCAGCTCTTAGCTATGTCAAGGACCCCAAGTATCATGGGAAGACCAAACATATACAGTTGAGATATCACTTTGTTAGAGACATTACATCAAGGAAGAAAGTTGTACTTAAGCACATATCTACTAGTCAGATGGTAGCTGACCCTCTTACCAAACCTATAGTCAATGATGTTTTTATTTCTCATGTAAAATCCTTGGGCTTGCGTAGATTGTGACTTATTTTTTGTACTGAGACTTTCTTATTAATGAGTAATATGAGTTCATTCCAGCATTTTTTTTATTCACTTTCTGTGTGATTGTGTTTTGCTAGCATAAAACAAGATATGTCAATAGGCAAGAGAATGGCTCACTCACACGAGCATTCGCCTCTGGCGCCTTAGAGGCGAGCAGAGATGAGACAGATTGTGAATGACTTTGTGTAGGTCAATTCATAATCATGATGTCGCCTTGATTTGGAATCAAGATGAGTTTCTCTATTGTAAAGAGAATCGACATGAATGTTCCCACCATTCATGTTGCCTATAGGAGCCAAGTGCGAGTACTTTATGTGGCGCTAGGGTGGCGACAATAAAGAAACTCGGGTTAGGCGCAAGAGGTTGCGACTAGACTAAGACCTGTATGGTGTTGAGATGGACGTACGTTCTATTGTATATAGAATGCTCCACCATAGCACATATATCATACTATGTGTGCTTAGCGATCATTGGAAATGAGAGGATGGATCCTCGCTCCTCTCATTGTGTGAGTCCTGGACCTTATGGTCCATTAGTGTTCTTAGTGACTTTCGACGACATCATGAAACGAAGGGTTGATGTGGCTACTTTGGGGTGTTACCTATGGTCATGATAGATTCGACCTAAAGGGGCACTACCGGGAAAGGAGTCAATTCTAAGTGTAGTGATGGTGCAGGGGCGAAAGGAAAGGTTTGATTCAACTGCACCCTAAAAAGTGTTTGTTGGCGCATCCGTATGTGTTACAGGTAGTGAACATTTTAAGGACAAGAAGGTGATCTCTCAGAGGGATCGAGATACCTTTAGTCTTGTGAGTTTGAATAAACCTAGGACACTGTGTTATACTAATGCTTATTTGATTTGTTTCTATGAGTGATGTGCCATTCTCGGCCTTCTCGGGAAGGTTTCTAGTTTGGGGCTCACGCGCGTGAGTGTATATCACCGGTCGCACAACCCATTTTGCCAGTATGATTGTGGATATTAGTGTCTGGGACACAGGTGGTCTATGTATCTGGGATACATAGTGAAGAGATCAATATATATATGTATATCTAGGATATACATGTGTGTCTGCGACACAAGAGGTCTATGTATCTGGGATACATAGCAGAGAGATTGAATGTGTATATCTGGGATATACAAGTGTGTCCGGGACACATTGAAAGATTAACACTTGCCCTTGTGCAAGTGGGAGCTGTTGGAATTTATTAATATGATTAATAAATTAAATGCCCAAAGGCAATATTGGAAACTCACTATTAGGGCGGTTACAAAATAGGGTTATATATTTTGGTAACCACCGCATTAGGGAGTAACTGAGTGATTCATTCGCACGAGATTTATCTCTGAGAAACGGCGGCTCCATCTCTCTCTCCCTCTCTCTTAGAATCGCAGGTCTTGGAAATTTTCCTTTCCTAGTTTTTTATCTTCATTCCATTAATCCACGGCATTTGGGTTGTGGATATTATTCCCTTTCCCAGTGATTGTGGAATCTCCCCGGTAAAGCTTTGGTGGTGGAACGAGAACGTGGATCTAGACTTCCGCTGCGAATACTTCAAGTAAGGGAAAGCGAATCCAAATAAGGAATCTTTCCCCCATCAATTAATTGAATTGAACTATTTTTGAAGTATTACCAACAGTCTGCAAGCACTGTTTCTCCGTTATCTCCTCCGACCACCCTCCACTGGTCTCTATTAACGCCACGTCTATAACTGGTCTTCTGCTTTTCGGAATGAAAGCATCTCTTCACGAATGCCTCTCTCAGCTGTCCAATTTCTCGGAGTGATTCCATCAACGCCTTTGCAACTCGCCATCTCTAGGTTTTGCTTTTATTTTCTCCTTACACCTCATCTCTGCAACACTCACCACCGAAGTGCAAGGTAAGATTAGGGTTGTTCTTCTTACACCAAATCACATGCCAGAATCGCAGCTTAAGTGAGCTTGTTTGACCACAGGTGTTGGTCACGTTGGGCCATTATCAGGCAACTTAGTGCCCCAAGACCTGGTGCACGAATGATGCTCGATGAAATGCCTTTGTGAGCACCATGCGATGCACCCACCCAACGCACAGCCCTCAGCACCACCATGCAAGGCCCTCTGCCCCACGCAAGTCCCTCCACCCCACCCTCAGCCCCTTCCCTACCCCCACCCACTCCACTATCAATGTATATGTCATATCTTACTACAAGTATGTGTTATGTTGATTGAGTTTATTAGTGTGTTCAAATGTTGTTGGTTATTACAAGAATCTTTATTTTCATTAAATAGCTATGTGATTGTCATTTAGATGATGAATGTAACTAATGTTAGATGAAGATAATTGGTGTGGCATTTGCTAGTTATCAGTGTGTTCAAATGCTGTTGGTTATTTCAAGAAAGAAATGTTATTGTAAATGTACTAGTAAATTGGTGTGGTATTATTATTTCAATATGGTTGAGCAGGTTGAAGAATGCTGGTTGATTGACTGACTAAGGTAGATAAATATTGATTATTGAATGCTCACGTGAATGTCATTTAGATGATAAATGTAACTGATGTTAGATGAGGATAATTAGTGTGGACAACATATCTGATTTGCATATTGCAGTTGAAAGAAACCTATGTGGTTATAAGCCTATGTTCTTGAATTACAAGTCTTTATCTTAAAAAAGACAAGTATTTGTCTGAAAATCTGGATCTACATTAGCTTTTGTTGAAATCATTGTAAATAATAGGTTAAGAAATGGTACATGATAGGTTAACAAACTACACATTAATGTTGTCGTTAATAATAGAATGCATTTTGTTGTTTAGTTTATAAACAGATTTATTTGGCTGTTTTCTGGTATGAATTCAGTTTCTAATGCAAATGTTGTGTTTCCGAATGTAGGAAATTGGATATGGATATTACTACTGCCATCAAGTTTCAATTATGTGGGAAAGTGTTTAGAACATTTGTTGATCTTGCAAATAAAGCCACATAGATATGATGATTGACTTATGAAATAGTGTATTTTGGGATATCCTTGTGGGTCACAACATCACCTTCAAAGTTAGAGGTGAGCTTGAATCAGATGAAATTTATAATATGGATGGTGATGACACACTACTAGAAATGTTCAGAAAGCATAAAGGAGGCATTAGTACATTACATATAAGTGTTGTAAAGCATAGCCCTTCAACAACCCCAACTTGTATGATAAACAGTGTGTCAAATACTGTAATTCGTCGTGGATGAACACCCCTAAATTCAGTTGCCTTCAGTTTCATGTCAGCAGCAACAAAAGAGGTACAAGATGAAGTTGGGACTAGTAGGACACTGTTAAATGCCCCTAGAAACTCAAGCCATTCATCTGCAAATATGGAGGAGGATGCTTCAACTAACCCACCCCAGCCATTAGCAAGTCACCTAATTAGTAGATATGAGTTTAAGGTCGGTGACTTGTTCGCATATGTATATGGTTTTAGGGAAGCATTAGCGAAGTATGTCGAGGAAGAAGGTTTTGAAAGGTGCTTACTGAAGAATGACAAGGGGAAGGTGCTTGTTGTTTGCAAGGCCCGCCGTTGTAGTTGGAGACTGTATGCATCAAGATGCGGTGCTAAAGTTTTGTAGTGAAAACATACTACCCACTCCATAGATGTAAGAAGGGGCTTCAAACTGTGGTATGTAGAGGAGATTACATTAAGCTCCTTTATATAATAATGTTGACTCACCAACCTATGTGATTGTATTTGTATGTAGGGATCTCAAGTGGGTGGTGAGCGGATGATGACTAGGAGCATGACAGACGTTTGGAAGAGGAAAAATTGATTGAGAAAGTCAGATATAGGAAAACACGAGAGAAGAAGAGGCTTCCTATGCAAAGACAACCAAGTAGAGTTGAGTTCAATGTGTGACATATTTGATGATGTGTATGAATTTAGGACCAAACTTGAGCAGTATGTTAAGCAAGAAGGATGTGAGAGGTTGATGGTGCATAAGGAGAGAACAAGGGTGGTTGCCATTTGCAAAGCAAAGGGTTGCATTTTGGAAAATTTATATTGCTCAAATCAATAGAAATAGTAAGACTAACTACACAATGCAGGTGAGGTCGTATAATAGAGTGCATACCTTTGACGGGCAAGGAGATAAAAAATCTGTAAGTAGAATGCATTCTTCTTATGATTTAAAGTCAGTCATTCTAAGAAGCTAAAGGGAGTCATTTTCAATTATTGTAGGATGGCTTACAGAGGAGGAATGAGGGCCACATCGTCTATTCAAGAAAGAGTTAAAGCCTAGATGAATAGGAGGAGGGAGGCAAGGAGGACAACAAAGGAGGCAAGGAGGAGGACAAAGAAGATGCAGAGAAGGGAATGATTTATGCAATTCAGATCTAATGGATGACTTCTGATGAACTAACCATATAGGCTTGTAATGCTAATGTAGATTCAGGTTTTTAGACAAAGACTTGTAATTCAACAACATAGGCTTACAATGCTAATTTATATTCATATTTTCAGAGAAAGACTTGTATGTAACTATATTTTTGGGGGGGGGGATTTTTCCCTTTTTTTTTTTTTTTTTTGTTGTGGGGAATTTTTTTCTCCGGTTTTTTTTTTTTTAAAAAAAATTTTTTTTTTTTTAAATTTTTGGTTTTTTTTTTTTTATTTTTTTTTTTAGGTAGAGGTGTTTTTTTTTGTGGTAAGGGGGGAATAAGTAAGCTTAAACCAGTCCGGTTTAAGCCCAGACCAACCTAGATCAGAATCAGCTCGGTTTGAACCGAACCCGACCAGCTCGGATCAAGCTAAACCGACCAAGCCAAGGTCGGTAGAAGAAATACAAAGGCTGAATAACAAGGTAGGTCTGAATAAGATTCTAGCCAAGGAAATAGTATTCAGTCAGGACTCTACTACTCGTGTTTGAATAGGACTCAGTGACTAAGAGTCAGATCACAACCAAACTAGGGTTTAAGCCTCATTCAAACTCATACATAGAAAATCTATAAAAAGGTGAGGGAGCACAAGAGAAAGGTACGTTGAATAGAATTATCACTATTCGTATTATTATTGTTCATTACTATCTTGCCTTCCTGATTCGGATTTCTAACTAGATCGTCGGAGGTGAAAACTCGACCTCCACGGTTGAGCTCATCTGTGCAGGTTTAACCGGCTGAAGGGACGAACAGGATTGTGCAGCAACAATTGGCGCCGTCTGTGGGAACTCTGATCAAAAAGCTATTATGAAGACGAGATCAGGTTTGGTAATCGAAGAGGTGTTTGGCGGAGAAAAGGAGGTCGACCAGGTCGGAAAGGAAAAAATTCCCGAACTCCAGATTCAGCAAGACTCTCCAACTCTTCCAGACACTCAAGCAAATCAATACGCGACAACGCATCAAATTGTCGAGGTTCAAAAGGAACAAGTTGAGATGAGAAAAGCAATCTCATCCTTAGGCGAGTTGATCAGGTTGGCCATGCAACACGTAATTGCTCCCGAAGCAGATTCTCAGAAAAAACAAAGAAGTCCTGAGGGGAGCAGGCGTGACCGACCACCAGTGATCGACCAGATCCCTCAACAATCTCAAAAAGAGCTGGCAAAATCTCGAGCCTCGAAGGAGGATAATCCTCCAGCCGACAACGACGGAGATCGAGGAAGCAATACAGATTCAGCAAAAGCCTCAAAGGACAAAAAGGATCATAATGGTTCAAAGAAGCGGGATGACGAGATGAATAAGCGCATCGCCGACCTTGACGAAACAGTCAAAAAAGCATTAAAGCTTGGGAAAGAAGAGCTATACGCTGTCTTAAAGGAGGACCCTTTCATCAAAAGCGTCTCGGAGGCGGAGATGCCAATAGGTTTCAAATGTCCGACCTTCAAGGCGTATGATGGATCGAAGTGTCCTAAACACCACATCACCCATTATAAGTCTGTCATGTCTACTCAAAGACACAATGAAGAAGCCATGTGCCATAGTTTCCCAGCATCATTGACCGGAGCAGCTTTAGATTGGTACCAAGCTCTGCCTTGGGGCACAATAAAAAGTTTCAAACATCTAGGTCGGACTTTCTTATTGCGTTTCCAAAGCGGAGTAGAAACCAAAAAGAGAGAAGATACCTTGTTTGCTGTAAAACAAGGGCGAACGGAGTCCATTAGAGATTTCCTTGAGAGATTCAATAAACTGACCATGCAGATTGAAAATCTGGATGAAAAGATAGCCTTTCACGCCTTGTACCAAGGACTCAGCCATGAAGGCCCACTTGAGAGACTTTTGAATGACATGCCAGAAACATATAACGATCTCCGTGAACGATGCCACAAGCAAGCTGAGATATCAGAAACAATTGAATCTCGAAAGAAGGAGCATCCGACCATGGAGGCAAGAACATACAAAGAAAAGTACCAACCTGTCAGAAGGTCGACCATAGACCCGACCAGGGATGGTCGACCTGGACAGGAAAGGTTACCGGCCATGAGGAGATCGGAAATCCTGATGCAGATTAAAGATCGAGGAATTCTCCAGCATCCCGAAAACCTACATTCTCGACCAGGAAATCGAGACAAAAGCAAATATTGCGATTTCCACAAAGATCATGGGCACTGGACAGATGACTGTCGACAACTAAAAGAGGAAATTGACAGAATCATCGATCAAGGTCGGCTTGTGAAATACCTCAAACCTACCCAGCCTGATCAAAAGCAAGTAGAAGGGGGTAGGAAGAGGCATGGATCTCCAGAGAAGGACGTCAAAACAAGTCCCGACCATGAGAAGGAGGAAACAATCAAAAACGACCACCAATATTTACTGTGTTCGGTGGCCCAACTGAGAAGTCTAGTAAACAAGCCAAAAGAAAAGCACGATATGTGGGGAATGCTGAGCTTGAGAAACCAAGTGAGAAGATCACTTCAGAACCAATCACCTTCTCAACCAAAGATAAGCAGGGGGTAAACACTCCCCACGACGATGCCCTTGTCATCAAAGTCACTCTGGCCGAAACAGAGGTCCATAGAGTCCTAGTAGATACAGGGTCATCAGCAGATATCTTGTCCTTAGAAGCTTTCCATAAATTACAGCTAGACGAGAAGATGTACATCCCTTGTGGGACGCACTTATATGGTTTCACGAGAACCTCAACCGGGCGAGAGGGCACCATCGGATTAGATCTTCGTATCGGTGAACACCCCGAGACAGGGTCATCCAAACAAATTTCATGGTCGTCCGAGATTTGTCGACTTATAATATGATCTTGGGACGACCAACCCTTTGTACCCCGGGAGGCGGTAGTATCGTCCTTACACATGAAGATGAAATTCCCAACAAAAAAAGGAATAGGAGAATGTTCCGCCGACCAAAAAGGTAGCAGGCAGAGCTACGCCAATTACATGAGAAAGCGAGTAAAAACAAGCTCTACCATGGCGGTCGAAGTCAGAGATGATCGTGATGAAGAAAACATGCAAAGAGCCGAACCAGTAGAAAAATTGGAAAAGATTATGCTGAATTCAAGGGAAGATCAGGGAACTATGATCGGAGCAGAACAAGAAGAAGAATTCAAAAATAGTCTAACCAGCTTTCTACAGAAAAATACTGACGTCTTTGCATGGTCGGCCGAAGACATGCCCGGAATAGACAGAAAAGTAGCCGAGCACAGGTTAAATATTGACCCTCAGGCAATTCCAGTAATACAAAAAAGAAGAAATTTTTCTTTGGAAAAGCATGAGGCAATCCGAACAAAGGCTCAAAAGCTAAAACAGTCCGGATTCATTAAACCCATCGACCACCCAACCTGGTTGGCCAATGTGGTGATGGTAAAAAAGGCCACCGGAAAATGGAGAATGTGCACAGACTATACCAACCTCAACAAAGCCTGTCCAAAGGATTGTTATCCTCTACCATGGATAGACTTGCTTATCGATGCAACAGCCGGGCATGAGATGCTCAGTTTCATGGACACTTATTCAAGATACAACCAAATCTTGATGAACCCAGACGACAAGAAACACACAGCATTCATGACAGACAGGGATAGTTATTATTACAAAGTAATGCCCTTTGGTCTGAAAAATGCTGGGGCAACCTACCAGCGAGCGGTCAACAAAATTTTCGAACAACAGATAGGCAAGAATATGGAGGTATACGTTGATGACATGCTGATAAAAAGCACATCTCAATCCAACCATCTAAAGGACCTAGCAGAAGTCTTTGAGGTACTCCGAGCATACAAAATGAAGCTCAACCCAGAAAAATGCGCTTTTGGAGTATCTTCAGGAAAATTTCTGGGGTTCATGGTATCCCAAAGAGGAATAGAAGCTAATCCGGAGAAGATAAAAGCCATACAAGAGATGAAACCACCAAAAAGCATCAAGGAAATACAAAGTCTCACTGGTTGGGTAGCAGCCTTAAACAGGTGCATAGCCCGGTCAGGAGAGAGATGTTCACCTTTCTTTCAAGCCTTAAAAAATATTTCCAAAAGGGAGTACCAGAATGGAGCGAGGAGTGTCAAAAAGCTTTCGACACACCGAAAGAAAAGCTAACTACTCCACCCACTGCTCGTACGACCGACCACAGGAAAGGAACTGATCGTCTACTTGGCAACTTCACCCCTGGCTGTTAGTGCAGTACTAGTGCAAGATGAAGGAAAACAACAAAACCCGGTTTACTATGTGAGCCATGTGCTCCTTGATGTTGAAACAAGATATCCAGAAGTGGACAAGCAAGCTTTGGCCTTGGTCATAGCAGCCAAGAAAACTGAGACCATATTTTCAGTCACATCCTATTGCAGTATTGACAAATTTTCCCTTGAAGAAAATACTGCACCGACCAGACTTGGCCGGAAGATTGGTATCATGGGCAGTTGAGCTAAGCGAGCATCAAATAGAGTTCCGACCAAGACCAGCTATTAAAGCTCAAGTCCTAGCTGATTTCATCCTTGAAACTTCTGAACCAAAGCATGAGCAAGAAGAAGAGGCCACTCCCGAAAGCATCAAAAGATGGATACTTTCAGTGGATGGTTCTAGCAACGCATAGGGGAGTGGAGCGGGATTGCTCCTAATCAGCCCAGGAGGATTCCAAATACGGTATGCACTACGCTTCCAATTCAAGGCCTCAAACAATGAAGCAGAATATGAAGCACTGATAGCCGGTCTTCGCATAGCAAAAGCCCTCGACATTCAGAACATCGAAGTTAGAAGCGACTTGCAACTAATTGTGAATCAAGTGAACGGGCTATATGAAGCAAAAGAAAAAAGGATGACTAAATATCTGACCATGGTCAACCAATATAAACAATTCTTCAAAAACATCCAAATCCAACAAGTCCCTAGAGCAAAAAATGAGCAGGCAGATGCCTTATCTAGGTTGGCTACGGATGAGATGGAAGCAGACCCGGTCGTATATATGGAAGAGCTGCAGTTTCCGAGCATCAATTTGATCGACCAGATGCACATACAGACCGAGCACGGTTGGATGACTCCAATAATCAATTATCTGGAAAGCGATTTACTACCAGAAAATCCAAAAGAAGCTAGAACTGTAAAGCAGAGAGCAGTTAGATACACTGTCAGAAATGACAAGTTGTACAAAAAGTCTCTCACCCAACCATTGTTACGATGTGTGGGGGCTCCAGGAGCAGCTGTCATCCTAAAAGAAATTCATGAAGGAACTGTGGAGGTCATATAGGAGCTAGAGCCTTAGCAGACAAGGTAATAAGGCAAGGATACTATTGGCCCACGTTACAAGAAGATTCAAAAGCTCACGTCCACAAATGTGACAAATGTCAGGCACACGCCAACATACCTCATGCTCCCGCAATGCCTCTAACATCAACCCTCTCTCCAATTCCATTCACTAGATGGGGGATAGACCTGGTAGGAAAACTACCAAAGGCCACAGGAAGCAGAGAATACTTGGTGGTGGCAATCGATTACTTTACCAAATGGGTGGAGGTCAAGAGGCGTCCATCAATACCGACCAGATGAAAAAATTCGTCACACATAATATCATGTATAGGTATGGTATCCCAAAAATCATTGTCACCGACCACGGTAAACAGTTCGAAAATGCTGAATTCGAACGATTTTGTAAAGAGCAAGGTATAGAGCACCGTTGGTCTTCGAGCATATCCACGAGCAATGGCCAAGTGGAAGTTACTAATAGATCAATGTTGGAAGGATTAAAGAAAAGATTGGACCAGTCTAAAGGCAGATGGGTAGAAGAGTTACCTAAAGTTCTGTGGTCTTACCGGACTATTGCCAGGACGACCACCAGTGAATCTCCATTCCGATTAGCTTATGGAGTCGAAGCCCGGATTCCCGTAGAGGTTAAGGTCGGATCTATCAGAGAAGAAGAATTCAATGAAGAAGCAAAAATCGAAGGAATGAGGGCAAACATAGACTTCATTGAGGAAGTCAGAGATAAAGCACAAGATCGATTGGAGGAATACCAAAGACGCATTGCAACACATTACAATGCAAGGGTTAAACTGCGACAGTATCTCCTTGGAGATCTGGTCCTCCGCAAATCATCTGCTTTTGATCCTACAAATCAAGGAAAGCTTGCTCCAAACTGGGAAGGACCGTACATTGCAGTACAACAAGTTGCCCCAGGAGCATACAAGCTACGCGATCCAGAGACCGGCCAACTCATACCTCGGACCTGGAATTCAAACAACTTGAGGAAATACTATCAATAGTATAAAAGCCTCAACAAATTTTGGAATTTTCTTTCAGTTTTCGTCTTTAAATTGTTTAGATACTCACAATAATTGGTGATTCAGACATTTTGAATTTTTTTTTGAATAAAGTTTTTGAAATTTCTACATATCATTACAGCTAAAGCTATAATACTTAGCTAAGATGATCATGGGGGTATTGACAAAAAACTGAAATTCATCAACCGACCTACTAAGGTCGGAAAACAAAAAGCCCTAAGTCACTTAGGCACCAAAAGCCCTAAGTCACTTAGGCACAAAAAGCCCTAAGTCACTTAGGCCACCGACCTACTAAGGTCGGAAAACCAAAAGCCCTAAGTCACTTAGGCACAAAAAGCCCTAAGTCACTTAGGCACAAAAGGCCCTAAGTCACTTAGGCCACCGACCTACTAAGGTCGGAAAACCAAAAGCCCTAAGTCACTTAGGCACAAAAAGCCCTAAATCACTTAGGCACCAAAAGCCCTAAATCACTTAGGCACCAAAAGCCCTAAGTCACTTAGGCACAAAAAGCCCTAAGTCACTTAGGCCACTGACCTACTAAGGTCGGAAAACCAAAAGCCCTAAGTCACTTAGGCACAAAAAGCCCTAAGTCGCTTAGGCACCAAAAGCCCTAAGTCGCTTAGGCACCAAAAACCCTAAGTCACTTAGGCACAAAAAGCCCTAAGTCACTTAGGCCACCGACCTACTAAGGTCGGAAAACAAAAGCCCTAAGTCACTTAGGCACAAAAAGCAACTTAGACATACAAAGATTTAAACTTTGGTGTTTGGAAGAAAGGGGTAACAATTGACAAAAACATCTGTTATAGATTAAAAATGCCTTTCTATTCCGAACAAAGAAAGATTACATCAAGCCTCAAAAAGAGGGCAGTACATCAATAAAAGACATTTAAAGGCCATACATACAAAAAAAGTCTTAAAAAACTCTAAAGTTTCTCTTTTGATTTTTGAGCTGCTGAAGATGAGGTACCCGAACTACCAGCCTCAGGCAGGGGATCCCAGTTATCCAGAAAATCAGTCACTTCCAACTTCTTGAGGCTTGGGAAACCTTGGTCGGTCAACACACCAATCAGGTCGGGGAATCTTGAGATCGTCATAAATTCCAGGATCAATCAGGTTCTGAAAACTGGATAGATCCAAATCCTTAAAAGCTGCAATAAGACCCTGATAGGTATGACGCCGAGCATATATATAACCGGGCACAGCCACCTTGGTCATAAATTTCCTGCAACCTGCTGTTTTGGCCCACCTCTTTATCACCTCAGCACGAAGCTTGGGGGAGATATCCTGGAAAACACAAGGGGCTTTCTCCTCAATGACCTTCATCAACTTAGCAACTTGATGGTCGGAGCTTTCTAACTTAGCTCGGAGACTAGATATCTCAGCTTCCTTACCGACCAAGGAGCCTTGGGTTTCCTCCAAGGATGTCTGAAGAGCAGCTTTCTCAAGCTCCACAGCTTCATTCTTACCCTTCACTGCAACCACTTCACTGAGAAGCTCGGCCTCCCGAGCAATCAAGGCACTGTTCTTGGACTTCAAAGCAGTCAGTTACTCTTCCAAACTTTTGCTGCGCTGAGTGGCATCCCAAAGATCAAAAAAGTCTCGCCGAGCAGAGTCAATGCTTTGACCCAGGGATTGGACCAATGCACAAGCCATTCTACACACGAATAGACAAAGAGTTTACAAACACTGTATAGAAAAATAACTTTCAATACAAGAAGGAAATATCTATACCTCACAATAATACTATGCGCTTGAAGACGACCAAAACTTTGAAGATATTCAAAGTCGGAAGGAAGAATGACTCCACCCAGCCATTCATTGGCAACACTGGACATGGAGGGAGACTCACCCCTAAATACCGAAGAGTTCCCATCCAATGACCAGTCTGGTCGGAGAATATTGGCAAAGCCCGAAGACCCTGAAGCCCTGAAATTGAGCAGAAGCTCTTGACCAGAAACATCCTCACCTAAGGAAGCATGAGGATCATTCTCCGAGCTCTTTTTACTGGCCACCTTCTTTGTTGGTCGGGGAGGAATGTCAGAGGAGTAATCTTTCCGAACACAGGAAGATTTATCTTTGACAGAAGACTTCTTATCCTTAGATGGAGAAGCCCGATCAACCTTCCCTTTGTCTGGCTTGGTCGGATGCTTTTCTTCCACCTCTAGCATAGACTCTGCAACGTCGGCCAAATCATCCTCACCGAGCAACACTGCATCATCTCCCGAGTAAGTTAACTTTGCAAAATAAGGATGATTCAAAGCAAAAAAGCAAAAGCACACATCTTACCGGTCAAAAAACCCCAATGATGAAGAATAGTGGGGTATTCCGGACAAAATCCATTTCTGACAAGCAAGTTCTGATCTTCAGTAGGAATCATCTGAATACGATCCCTTGCTTCCTGTTCGGATAATGAAAGGGGAGGAGGAGTATTTGAACCTTCCCTAGGACTTTTTGGCCAGGAGATCGGAAAATCAGAAGGAGAAAGAGGGCGAACAAAAAAATATCTAGACCTCCAACCCTTAGTATTTGAGGGAAGAGTTCCTGTTCCAACAAAGTTACCCTCCCAACTAGACTGCAGAGCAGTTCGTTTGGAAAGATAGAACCAACGTTCTTGCTCCTGTTTCTTATACATAAAAAACTTAAGGAACAAATTTAAGGTCGGAATCACACCGACCTCCTTTTGTTTACAAAAGCCCCAAAAACAGATTATGTTGCGCCAACTATTTGGTGCTAACATTCCTAGGCACATCCCGAACTAATTGAGAGTTTCAACAAAAATTGGATGTACGGGAAGCCTAAAACCACTAACAAAGGCATCCTGATACACAGCGTATTCACCCAGAGGGGGTAAGTGAGCACGTTCATGAGAAGCTGGGACCCTGATCACAAAACTATCAGGGATAGCATACCTAGCTCGGACAAGTTCCAGATCACTCTCAGTGAGCTCGGAAGGGTAGAAGCTGGGACCAGAACTGCTAGGATCAAAATCCACATGTTCGGAAGTCCTAGGTCGGGTTCTCTCAAAATCAAGCTCGGGTGGAGAAAGATTGTTTAACCATCTTGTCCTATTGGTGCTAAACCGAGCTCGAATACTTAAAGACCTGAACTCATCGTCACTAAGGAAGTTCGGATGGGTACCAGGAGACAAGCTCGGATCAACAAAAGTACCACTCTCAATATCACTGTACCCAGAGGAACAAACTTTATCATCTCCTGGTCGAACAGTTTCTTGCTCAAAAGATGAACGACTAGAAGAAGGCTTAGAAGGTCTAACAGCTTTTGTTTTAACACCCATCACTAAGCTATGGTTACAGTGGCATAAATGGAAAAAACGACAAGCAGGGACCAAAGAAAAGGAAAAAGGAAATACGCTCAGAATATAGCATAAAACAGAAAACAAAGACCATAAAAAGATTTGTGGAAAGAAAAGGAACTCACTTGCAAAAGAAATCAAAGAACAGAGCCTTCGTGAAGTCTGTAATGAAGTTCTAAAAATCCAGCAACCTTCGTCTTCTCCACAAACACAAGCACAGTGAAAAGTGAAATGGAAGAGGGAAGGACAGATTTATATACTTCCTAAAAACATTCAAATCTAATGGATGAAAAAGGAAAATATAAAAGTCCTAATCTAATGGTTTTAAAGCCATCTATATCTAACGATCTTATACAAGGTCTCTTCATGAAGATTCTAATCTAGCGTTGATGACCTAGATATGAAAACGGTTGATCTTCTCATATTTTTTAAATCAAAAAAGGTTATTATTAAAGGAACCACGTGTCCAAAAAGAAGGACATGCCAAAAGTTGCGCGGTCATTACGGGGCACAGCAGTTTGTCAGGTGACGTCAGCCCCATAACACCCCACAAATCACCTCCCAGAAGATTACAAGTCAAGCTAGTCGGAAATACATATATGTTCGACCAATAAAATCTCTAAAGCCCGAACAAGAGAATGTTCGGACTACAGAGATTGGGGGGCTTATGATGAGGGAAGAATAAGTAAGCTTAAACCAGTCCGGTTTAAGCCCAAACCAACCTAGATCAGAATCAGCTCGGTTTGAACCGAACCCGACCAGCTCGGATCAAGCTAAACCAACCAAGCCAAGGTCGATAGAAGAAATACAAAGGCTGAATAACAAGGTAGGTTTGAATAAGATTTTAGCCAAGGAAATAGTATTCAGTCAAGACTCTACTACTCGTGTTTGAATAGGACTCAATGACTAAGAGTCAGATCACAACCAAACTAGGGTTTAAGTCTCATTCAAACTCATACATAGAAAATCTATAAAAAGGTGAGGGAGCACAAGAGAAAGGTACGTTGAATAGAATTATCACTATTCGTATTATTATTGTTCATTACTTTCTTGCCTTCCTGAGTCGGATTTCTAACTAGATCGTCGGAGGTGAAAAATCGACCTCCACGGTCGAGCTCATCTGTGCAGGTTTAACCGGCTGAAGGGACGAACAGGATTGTGCAGCAACAGTTTCATTACTTGCTGATATCTAGGTGCCCAGTTCATTGATCTTGCTACCAACTAAGTTCGTAAATGCATTATTATGTATTGAGTTCAATCTCCCTTAAGTTACAAATTACAAATGACAACTAGATATGCCACCTAGAATAGCCCAACAAAGCAATTTGAAAAAGAATTGAGTGAACAAACCAGCTAATGATATAGCTGATATACCCATTTGTATGGCCAGATCATTGTTCTTCGATACAGGTACATCAACAGATGATGTACAACAAATATCCCCAACAGCTGAGTTTTAGAACATTTGACTGGAAAATTACCTCGGTGCCCAGTTTTTCCTGAGTTTTTTGTTAGAACATTTGATGTTACCATATGTCCACTTCGCCCATGTGTCCACTTCGCACTCTTTTTCTAATTAGAGAAAGGGAGAATTTAGGAGAGGATTCAAGAAAGGCTGAAACAGCTGAGTTTTATTCTTTCAAATCACAACTACACCAATTTTTATCTACTGTGGTTCCCACAGGCATTTTGTCAAACACCTTGTTAGTGATAGAGTGTTTAAGGGTATACTTGTAAATTCCACTTTAAGTTATTTTTGTTAATGTTTTAAAACATGGGCAATAAACTTCACTTCACCTACCTACGGTTAAAATGAGATTTGGGTTGGGTTTGGGTTAAAACATGAAAGCAAAAGCTAAAGGGTCGTCACCTTCACCATTGAAGCAATACACTACTGCAAGTTGGACATTCAATTGAAGTTACTTTGATTCTAACATCAACAAACAAAACAAGGTATTCATTACATCTGATTAAACCCTATTACCAAAATGATGATTCAACAGTTGAAGTTTACTCTGGTGGGAGTTTTCAATTTCATTCTCTACTCATTGATTCACACCCACACAACTACGTGCACTACACCATCATCAGGCACGCACTACAAACACGCACGCCCTACACTGGAACTGTCACACCCCACCCGCCGGTCTCGGTTACCCGCCCGACAACCCGTGGGTGTGATCCGTCACAAGATCCAAGGTTTTAGTCTATCAACAATATTTAAGACAAATAAAAATAATCAAGAGCAAAGACTATTCAATAACTGAATTAAATGAATTACAGGAGTCCAAAATACTCCAATCTCAATAAATAAAGGAAAGAAATAATGAATAAAAGGAATAAAGGTTTCAGCGGAAGTAAACAAAAAGGTTATATCAATTTCTTCCCAGTTTCCTTTTCTAAATCTAAAAAATGTTTTTCATGGATCTCAAGGTAAGGTGTTCCCCAATTCAACTCTATTCGCCGAGCAAACTTTCTGACCACCCTCCGCCTTTGATCATCAATAGATGCGATAAGCGCACTCCATGCAGCTACAGGAGCTCCCGCACATGCTATTTCCATCTCCCACTGACGGTGCCACATCTTCTTCATACGGGATGGTTCCTTCATAGGAAACCAGTCCATCTTCCTGTAAAGTTCCTTCTTCTATGCAGGCTAATAAACAATACACAATAAAGACGTGAGTTCTAAAGAACTCAGTAAGAAACAATCAACATCCCATCAATATATCCAATAATGCCAAGATACATGAATAATATAAAAGAATGAAAAATATGAATGATGCTATGATTTCTAACTATGCAGGTCTCTAATAGTTGACATGCTTTAAGTTATACACCAGCCCTCCTCTGGGTAAGTCTCATCACTCAAATCCAGCAAGGACTGGCTACTTCTGTAGGGATCCTGAGAAAAAGGGGAAAGTCCACACCTGGCTCTCAATTCCATGGCTGGGGGTTAAGTCAACACTCTCTTACCACGACCATTGGTAATGAGTACTGGCGCATGTCGGGGTTTCTAATCCAATGCAAGGTCATATTGGTTACATGTCTACATGAAGTCCAGATACATCCCCTATGGCACCAACCAACTCGGCTTAGTATCCTTGGCAACCTAGGAGAGAGAATCCTCACGGACTGGATACCTCTGTTGGACTCCACTCCTTAACCCTATGATCATCCACATATTATTGGGGCAGATGCTCTCATGATTCCTCACGACACCCGGTCCGATCCTTGGACATCCATGAGCCCAACCCTAACATATGCAACCCTACCATTTATATGACTAACAGTGGACCACCAAGTCACATCACTGTCATCACGGGTCACTCGGTTTCAATCCCCCTACCGAAAGGGTAGTAGCATGTGGGGGTACCTAACCATGCAATCTAGACTCTACCTAAATAATGCCATTAAATAGTAAAGACAATGTTGGAGACATCAGCAGGCATCTGTCCCATTCCACAGCCTTCCGATATCCCTAGCCAAGATATCCCAAAATAGATACCTCATCCATCAGAACCATATACCAACTACCATCAATCCATAACATCCATAATCAACACAATATGTATATAAGTAAGACAAACAACAGTAAAGTAATATGATTTCTATATAAGACATATAAACAGCAGCATATATAAAGAAATATGATATCAAAGATACACTAGATTAACATATTATAAGTCTATTCAAGAGATAGGATGAATTGTCCTTACCTGCATATAATAAGATTGTCCGTAAAATGAAATCCGATAACAATTATATGACTTTTCTTTAAAACAGTAGTTACCTATATACAAGGTTACAGTAACATATAAGTTAAATGAATCAATTTGAACCAGAACCAAAAACCATTTGGTCTCTGTTTACCAGCCGGTCGCTTGGGCCGGTCGCTTAGGTTGAGCGACCGCCACTAGTGACCGCCCCAAAAACAGTGAGTTTCAATCCGAAACTCAGGCCTCTGATTACTCAATTTCAATCTGGATTTCGAGTAATCTTGACCTAAGTCTCGAATCTAACACTCCCTAAGCCAAAAGGGTGAGGGAAAACTAACCATTACCATCAATAGATTACCCATAACCCTCCCCTTGACTGGATTAACCTTCTCACGGAAAACAGGGTTTCGTTTACGGTTATTCCATCTCAAGTAGATTAAAAAGAGAGTTAAAAATATCTAAGGGGGTAATCACAAAGACGAGGGAAAGGGTTAATACTAAATTAACGGACAAAGAGAGTAAAGAACGAAGGATTAATTCAATACCTCACGCCAGAGACTCAAAGAAGGAAAGAACTGATCTTCCAAGTCACTGTCAGCACTCCAGAGACTAACCTCCCAAATAAGCAACCACGAATAAAGTATTCGTTAATTAGACGAAGGTTGCCTTTTATAGAAGTCAGGGGGCAAAATAGGGCAAAATCCCCGAAAACAGACAGGGCGGTCGCTCCAGGCGGTCGCTTGGTTTGATCGACCGCCACTAGCAACCGCCCCCATGTAATTTGCCATACAAGGGTGCTTTTGCTAGGGGGTTGATACCCAAGGCCAACCTAGCCCTAAAGAAGAGATGGGGGAGATCTTACCTTCATTCTAGACATCTCCGAACAACACCTGACTTCCAGAATTCCAAAATCCAACCAAGGCAGGCTCTTCAGATAAAGGATCCAGATCCATGGGTCCTGGGTATGGATCATGGGCTTCAATCTGGACACTCCACAAGTTCACCCGACTAGACCTTCGGGTTCTCGGACCTGAAATACGGATCTCGGGTTAGAAATATGGGGGTTGTTATAGTAACAACCCCCGTAATTCTAACCCGGAATCCATATTGCAGGTCCGATAACCCAAAGGTCAAGCTGGCTTAAGTTGTGGAGTGTTCGGATAGAAGTCCATGATCCATACCCTAAACCCATGGATTTGATTCTCTTAATGAAGAACCTGCCATATTGGGAAGTTGGATCATTGGTAGAAGGCAAGTGGTGATTGGAGATGTCCGGAATGAAGGTAAGACCTCTTCCATGTGTTGATTAGGGTTAGGTTGAGGTTGGTAATCAACCACTTGAGCAAAGCAGCCAAGTACAGCAATGTACTAGGGGTGTCACATACACCCAGCCGTTACCCTATCACGGAACACCCGAATGTGTGATCCACAATCCCAAATATCCAGTATTCGAGGAAATCATCCTCCCACATTTACAATAATATAATCAAGAACAAGATTAAATCAGAGTTAACTATATTAATCAAAAGATCAAGATAAGGTTCAAGAATACAATCAGAGTGTGGAAAATGATACCAATAGAATAAATCAAAATGTAGCGTGAGGCGGAAAATCACTCCACAGTAGCAGAGGAAAAGTAGATAAGAAAGAAAGAAATATTACAAACGGTTCCCAAAATGAAAGGGAAAACAAACTACTAAGGTTTCATCAAACCTATAAAGATCAAAAAGAGAATGAGACGATGTCCCATCGCTGGCACTCAAGTGCAAGAGTCGAACTAATCCTGATAAGCATCAGTCTCGTACTAGTAGTCTTCACCGACATAGTCACCGTAGCTAGTACCTTGAGTACCATATGAATCATCAACTTGGTCTTCATAGTATTGAGCATCATAATCATAAGTTCTTGCAGATAAGTCTAACAAAAGATGTTGCAAAAAGGAGTGAGTTCAGAAAATAATGAGGGAGTGATCAAGACCTTAGGTAAGACCAATTTCAAGAAACATCACCATATGGCTTCAAGAACATAGAGTGAATTGGTGGATTCACTCTAGGGCTAAGGGAATCAGAGAAGAGGCCATTACAATAGTGTAATACCTTTCTCATAATCAAGAAATCAGAAGAATATAAGAGAGAATAGATCAAAGAAGAAACGATTCGATTAGTAATCTTTTTAGAAGACAAATCGATGAAGAAACTTGAATGGATGCTTGAGGATCTTCCTTGGCTTTGGAGGAGAGGTTCTAGGGTTCTTCCCATGTTCTCCAAAGGTTTAGAACTGATTGTGAGTGAAAAACACAAAGTTCCCCCATTTAAATAGCACAAAAACTCCTAAACATACCAGGAATTCAAATTTTGACCTTAGTGACTCTATTGGTCGATTGGTTGGTCGACTGGCCAGTCGACCAATCGGTCGACCAACCATGTCAGCAACTCCAGAATAGGGAATTAAGGGTCCTATCCTCAATATCTTTGGATGGGCTTCTCACAACTCCTCAAACAACTTACCTAGCATGGAGGGATGCCTTCAAACCATGTCCAAATAGGCTTTAGGTCCAACAACCAGGCTCTCCTTCATCAATGTGTAGTTTCTTCTCCAACTCAGACAAGGTTTTTAAGTGTGGCACACCATCATCAATCTCCATGGGTTATGGGTCAAACACCATGTCTTCCATTGAGATGGCTCATAGTTGCCTTCTACCTTCACTTTGGGTCTTCGGACCTACAGACAATAGGGTTTCCGGGTTAGGGTTAGGGCTGGGTTTCACAAGGGGTCGGTTTCTTAAGGCAGTTGATTGAACCAATCAACCGCCATGGTCTGCTTGAGGGATTTTGCCCTAATTTGCCCCCTGTCCTCCATAAATAGCAAATCCCGTGTTTTTAACTCATTATTATATTCGGGATTGCGGTTTTGGACGTCTGGGAGGCAAAGAACATGTGCTGGTAGGTGAGGAAAGCATGGCTTGTGATCTAGATCTATTCCCCTCGTTTGTTTGTTGATCTGGTTTAGGTAAGTGAATCCCTTTCACTCATTTCTCTTCTTTCAACTTTGGATTGGTGTGGGATCCATCTCCATCATGTTGGGGTGACCTAATTATGATTGGCTAGTTACCCTAATCAATGTGTTTGAGAAGATACTATTCGAAAATGAATCCTTGCATTTGCATAAAGGATGGATCTAATCAAGGGAGGTGATTTGGGTGTTAGATCTATGTTAATTTTAGGTTGTTGTTTTGGTCCTTTATTATAGACTTGTTAAGATTGAAATTTGGATTAAGATCATCCCAAAACAAATTGAAATCGGATGATAAAAAGTCTGAATTACGGAGTTGGAAAACTGTCTGTAATAAGGGCAGTCGCTTAACCCAAGCAACCGGCTGAGTCACAGTAGCTATGTGAAGTTGTTTGTTGCTCTGATTTGACTCATGACTCTTGTGTATTTTTGTAACCCTATATTTAGGTGTTCTCTAAGTCTATTCAAGGTCTTGTAATTGTGATTGGATTGCACTTTAGTAAGTTTTTACTTAATTATAGGTAAGGACATACATTCTTATCTTTATGCAATTACATATACATGATGAATCCGCTGCTTTCTTTACTATTCTTTAATCATGTATCTTATTGTAACTATATAAAGTGTGTTGATCCTATTGTATATTTGTTGTTTGTGATGTTCTTTTATGTACTTTATCATTTATGATATTGAACAACTGGTTGTGGTATGATGGTGAATGACGTAGTGTAGTTTTGATGGAAAGGGTATTCCATTGGAATATCTTGGCTTGAGATATCAGAGGGTTGTGGTATGGGACACATGCTCACTGATGCCTCCAACACTATCATGACTACTGGATGACATACCTAGAGAGTCTAGAATTGCATGGCTAGGTACCCCACATACTACTACCCTTTCCGTAAGAGAATTGAAGCCGGATGACCTATGACGATGGTGACGTGACTCTGTTTCATCCTACAACGGTAACCAGTCTGTGTGGAGATTCAGTGGTCCACTATTGTTCATGCAATGGTAGGGTTGCATATGTTAGGGTTGGGCTCATGGACATCCAAGGAGCAAACCGGGTGTCTTGAGGAGTCATGAGAGCATCTGCCCCAATAATATGTGGATGACTAGAGGGTTAGGGAGTGAAGTCCAACAGCGAGTAGCCAGTCCATGAAGGTTATCATTCCTAGGATGCGAAGGATATGGAACCGAGTTGGTTGGTGCCATAGGGGAAGTATTTGGACTTCATGTAGTGTGTTACCAGTATGACTTGCATTAGATTAGAAACCCTGACATGCAACAGTACTCATTGCCAATGGTCATGGTAAGAGAGTGTTGACTTAATCCCCAGCCATGGATTGCCTGGTGTGGACTTTACCCCTTTACTCAGGATCCCAACAGTGGTAACCAGTCCGTGAGGCGATCATAGTGACTAGACCTACCCAAAGGAGGGCTGGTGTGATATCTTAAAGCATGTCAACTATCTAAAGACTTGCATAGTTAGATCTTAGTAGCATTCATACTTTTGCATATCATTCATATCATATATGCATTGCTAATTGTATTGACATATGGGTGAGAAATGTGTTATCCTTATTGAGTTCGTCAGAACTCATTCTTTTCTTTTGTATGTTATACTAACTATGCAGATGGTTTCACAATGTCGGAAGTCGGAGATAATCCACATGACCGAACATTCTCGTATGAAGAAGATGTGGCACCGTCAGTGGGAGATGGAGATAACTTGTGCAGGAGCTCCTGCGGATCCTTGGAGTGCGCTTATAACACCCATTGATGGACAGAGGAGACAAATTGCCTGTCATTTTGCTGATCATATAGAGAAGAACTGGATAACCCTCCCCCCTTCCTTGTTAAGCATGAATTGCAATTTTTAGCTTTAGAGAAAGAAACTGGAAATAAGATAATTTAGTTTATTTTTTATTGCTTCCGCTGAACTCATTATTCTTTTTGAAACATTGATTCTTTCTTTGATTATTTTATTGGAGTATTTGGACTCTTGTAATCCTTTTTATTAATTATTGAACTTGCTCTTGCTCTTGATTATCTATACTTGCATTTATTATTATTGATGGGAAAGACCATGGATCTTGTGATGGATCGCATCCACGGGTTGTCGGGCAGGTAACTGAGACCGGTGGGTGGAGTGTGACATACACGGTGTGGATAAACCTCAAATCTTGGTTCATGAATACTGTTTCTGTTAGTATATATGTAATGTATACGAGTCAGTACTTGTTATTGCTAAGTTATGTTGTATTTGTATTCGTAGGGAAATGGATCTGAACTGTCCGCTGGAATGGCAATCTTTATAGGAAGTGGGTCGATCAAAATTTGTACTCTTACCTATAGTTGAATGCTAATATATATGATGCCATACTCATACATTTTCAAGTTGAACAATTATTGTCATTTACCATAACAGCTAAAATTGCATTTGGGATATCAAGTAGGGTGACTGATGATGCTTCGTTAATGAACGTCCTCCCCTTAACAATTATTGTCATGTTGTTATGCATTCTTCTTTTGGTGAACTTGTTATACATTGAAGTATGTAGTTCTTCATTGTTTCTAGGAGTGTTGCGTTGGTCCTAATGGCTTGAATCTGCTTGCCCACCTTGAGTCCGAACAGGGTCTGGGCTCAAAGTTCTGACCCTGAAGGGCAGGTCAAGGCCAGGTCAGGGTCAAGTATTTGACTTAAGCTAGCCCACCCGTCCTGGCCTGATCCCATCACCTTGTAGGTTTTGGTAAAAGTAAGGCTACAACAACATGGATATATGCATTTTTTTAGTTAATTTAATATTCCATTCTTTGGGCAGGCACAGTTTGAAGTTTGAACATCATGGTTGGCAACATTTAATAGTCAATTCTCAGTTTCCTAGTTTAGTAAGACTTCTAATTCAAGTCTACAAAAAGAATGGAAGGCTGCAAGCCTCCTCATGATTTGATGAATTAAACAACGGAGTGCTTTTGAGCCTTATAACCTGTGAGAGAAAGGGTTGGGAGAAATTCCCTTCAACCTGAGATATGTTTCCTTTCCTTTCCTCTTCTGTTTTCTACTGCCACTTACGTGTGACTTTAATCTTTAGTCACTGTTGGTGTTTGATGAGTCGATGTCATATTTCAAGTGGGTTGATTGGTGCTTCAATGATTATTGGATCCCTATTAGCTGCTGTCAAGATCAAATTGTAGTCCAATTTCTGACTTATTCAACCAGCGGCTACTCTGTTCTCATTCCAAAATTTCAATACAAAGTGGTCTGCTAATTGCTTCTGAGCTGCAGTTTGATTTCACAATACTGGGGAGAACAAAGAGTCTGCAGTCTAATTGCCCTAAGACTTTAATTATGCTAGGTTTTGGGTTACGTGGATCTGTTATTTGTGAGTTAATTTTCACATTAAAACCACCAGTTATGTAGTTTAGAATTTGGTTTATTTAAACCTAATCATTCGCTTCATAGTCTGAAGAATGTTAGTAGTTGTTGTGAGTGATATAGTTTGACCTTCATTTTGAGAAGGTTAAACTTTGGGGTTTCAAGTGTGTTCTTAAGGTCCGGAGGTCTTGCTTTATGGGTGCTTCATAATAAACCTTGTACTAATCGTCTAATGTAGGTCATTCAATTTCTTGCACATTCCACATTCAGTATATCCTTGCTTTCTAATATCTCTGTGTGATCTTTGCAGCAAAGTTGTTGGGGTAATTGTATTACAAACTCTACAAACTACAATAATGAAATCGCTATACAATTGAAAGATAAAGATCCTTAGCTAATTTGGAGAGCTTGATGTTGCAATTGAACGAACCACCAATGAATGAGGTTGAGTCACACCTTGAGTGTTGTCTTTAAAGTAATTGATGCACCCTACTACCAAGGGTTCTTCACACCACCACCTCCAAGATAAAGCAACCTCCAACTAGAAGATGAGGTAGTACTTCTAGTCTGTCATTTGGGAAAGCAAGGTCATCAGATAGCTTCAACCCTGTCTTGGCTAAGCTGAAATCTAAACTAGCGAGATAGAAAGCGCACTCCCTTTCGCTTGCAGGAAGGGCGATCATGGTTCAATCTGTACTGCAAGCGGTGCCAATCTATCATATGCAGTATGTCTTGTTTCCAAAAAAGGTGTGTAAATCAATGGTTCAATCTGCCAAAGATTCTAGCTAGGTAAAGCGGATAAAGCGGATAAAGGTAAGAATCTTTTGCTTATTTCTTGGGATAAGTGTTGCCTCCCAAAACCTATGGGGGGATTGGGGTTTAAGCAAATGGAGCTAATGAATAAAGCTCTTCTCCTTAAACTCGGCTGGAGACTTTTGACGAAGCAGTCTTCGATCTGGGCAAAGTGTTATAAGGCCAAATATTTTCCCCACACTTCATTATTTGATCCCAAGGTGGGGAAAAGGAATGGTTCATCTATGTGGAACAGTATTCGATCTATACTTCGAATCTTAGGAAGTTATTAATTAGATTGGTGGGGAATGGGGAAAAAACCTCTTTCTGGTTCGATCCTTGGATATCTAATAAAGATGATCATGTTGTGGGGGATTTTAACATGCACTTTGCGTCCTATAAGGCGACGGTGGCAGATGTGGCTAACATGAGAGGTAGATTTGACTATGAAATCTCACTTACCCTTGATCCTTTAGTGTCGTCGGCATTAAATTCTCTCTTGCTTAACTCTCAACAGGATTCTTGGAAGTTAAATTTCTCTCTGTGCGCAGCAATTGACTACTAAATTAGCATATCAACAACTGTTGTTTAATTCTAATCTATCACCTGTCTCTTGTCTAAATAAAAGATGGTGGTTGTTCTTATGGAAACTAAAGATCCATCCGAGATTTATTAATTTTTTGTGGCATCTTATGCATGCAGGAATCCCAGTTAATGCAAAACTCGCCAAATGGAATCCAAATACAGGTGGCTGTGCATTTTGTGGTCATAGCACGGAATCGAGTTGGCATCTACTTCTCACTTGTCAATGGACACGAAGGATCTGGGCTTCGGACCCATCGGTCTAAGAACAAAATTACTGCCTTTCTCTAATCTTTCAGATTTCTGTCAAGATTTTGTTCTATAATTCACAACTTGATAAACCTATGTTAAGATGGTTAGTATATGTTATAAGTATTACTTGTTTTAGAGTGTGGCGAATGCGTAATGCAATAATCTTCAAGAAGGCTGTTGCGGACCCTATAAGAGTATTGAATTATATAAACAATTGGTGTCAGGAACTACAATTATACCCACCGGGGGAAACAAGTAGTAATCCCCAAACTTCTATCTATAGGGGATCTAGGGAAATTAATTTCTCTAGACTACAAGCATCAGTGCCCAAAAACCTCATTACATTATTCTCTGCAGGAGTTGTGCATCACGAGACAAAGGAAATAGGATGCCTGTGGGGTTTAACTTGACAAGGAAATATTGTCTCTGCCTGGATTGGCAAATATGAAGGGAGCTCATTTGTTGCAACTATGGCTAAAGGATTAGCATCAGGAACAAGGTTTAAAGTATCCCACAATACCATAAGATATTAGCCGATACGTCTCTTTATTTGACCCAACCAATATGATACATCTCAATACGTCTCTCCATTAAATTATACTAAAATACATTAGCCAGAGCGATACAATACTCGATCCAAGACGATACGTCTCTTAAAATCACCTGACCGATACGATACTCGATACCGATACTTTAAACCTTGATTAGGAATGAGAATTGCGCAAGATCAACAGTTGCAGCCTGGCGTAATAGTAACAAACTGAGATCGGATCAAGGAAGCCATACCTAATCCAAAAATTAGATGGCCATTAGAAGCAATCGAAGATTTGTTGCTTCTCGCCTCCAAAATAGAGGGAATCACTATTACTACTGATGAGGATCATGAACTCTTAAAATCGGCTAACTTGCTTGCATTTACCGCACTAGGAGAGGCATCTCAATGGGACTAGACGAATATACCGTTTAATGTACCAAACTAGTTGTATATTGTTGTTGTTTTTGTATCAACAAAAAATAAAAAATAAAAAATACTTAAACAAACTCAAAGGAAAAAAAATTTAAAATAAGTAACAAATAATGTAAGAGTGAGGAGTGTTTTTATTAAACACCACATGCGAAAGAGGCTGAGTTTATATATGCCCAAACCACAGCTCACACCCCACACCCCTTGAGATTCTCAAGGAAATAAATTGGGTTGTTGAATCACAATGACTCACCTCCTCACAAGGGTGAGAATCAATTATTTATTAATAGAGAATCAATGGGCTTGTCCCTTCTCCATTAATGAGAATAAACCATGCACCTTGATCTAACCTCCCTACTAAATGGAGAATTAACTATTCTATTCACCTCTTTTGTATGAATTGGATTTAATCCATGCAATAATCTTAACCCATTCATGGTAATGACCATGAATAGTCATGAGGTTGAATAAGAATTGAAGGTCAAGATTTGGCGATATATCGCCGACAAAGTTGACACTTCGGTGTCGCTGGGGGTGTCGTGTCACCCCCAGCAACACCTCGACAAATTGCCTTGTGTTTCTAGCTAATCAGTAATTTCATCTTATGTTTTTGTGTAATCTGAACCTTGGGTTGTATTGTTGTAAAATCTGTTTTCTAGTTCAACCTTTCCATGAACTGGCGGCTCCTTCTTGGTTTGGACCAGTTAATATCGTTTGGTTGGATTCGGTGATGCCATCCCTTATGGTTAAAGGGATAGGTGCCTTCGGCAAGAATTCCACTTTGCAAACCTAACTCACGCTTGGAGCGTTTTGAAAGAAACACCCAACCGGGAGGATTAGACTTGCTCAGAAAGTAAAACTGGGAAAACAAAGCAAGAGAAGGGGTTATCTCGAGATCAAGACAGAGCCTGATGAAACCAATGATATGCCTCCAACTATTTGGGAGCAGCATACCCAGACAAATTTCCCAATGGTTCAGGACTTGGGCAAAAAGAGAAGAATAAAAAGGAAATTGAACCTCACTTCGGAAAAGTATCAATATAAATAGGAAATTCGATCCTCAGGAGGATTAGAATCAACCCTCTCATTAGGGTTTAGGACCTGAAGAACATAAAAAAGAGGAAGAGAAAAATCAGAAGATATTTCGTCAACTTCAGTGGGACAAACGTGAGACACATAAAAAAAGGGACTAGTGGAAAGCCTTTTTGAAGGTCGGGAACTCCCGGCCACTGTTTGGTTGTGGGCTTTCATTTTCTTGGAGGACATTCTCCGAACCTCAGCCACATTTCCTGGAGGATCCCTAGGGTTCATTGGAGCGGAATGTAACCAGCAATTGGTGATCCTTTCATCCTGATCGCTAACAACTCTACAGAGACCGAAGGACTTGCTTGGTCAGCAGAACCTTCTTTGTCAATCAAGTGATCAATGGAGTCTCCACTAGAGGTCTTATCACTACCCATGGAGAAAAATGAGGAATAGCTAGAAACTGAGCTTAGGGTTTTGAGGGGAAAGCAAAAAGATAGACCAAAGATCAAACCAGCCACCCGAATAGAAAAGGAGTTGAACAGCCGAGAAAAGATGAGGAAACTTACTTGTGGTTGGAAAGAAGAATGATGCTTAAGAAACGAAGAACTTGATTCGCAAAGATGGAAGCTGAAAATCTCCAGAGCATAAGCAAGTTCACAAGCATAAGCAATTTCGCAAAGAAGTGGAAAATGAAAGAGGAGAAGTCTTTTATAGACTTAAAGATAAGGACGGACGAACAAGATTGAATTCGATCAACGAACGAGATTGTGTGACTGTTCAAGTGGAATTGATCAACAAACCAGATTCAAAACCATCAATGGCTATCGATCGTTGACAGTTCGAACATTAGGATAATGATGGCAACACTTACCAATGGCTATATGGCGTATAGCGCGTAGGTAACAAGGAGTTTAGGTGGCTCTACGGCACACTGATGAACAGAGACACAGTAACAATAAATGCGATATTTTTGGAATGAAAAGACGTTTCGCGTGATCGCGACCAAGGAGCAAAACCAAGCATTTGGTCTGGAACTTCTCCCGACCACTTGGCTTGGGGGGCTTATGATAAAGATAAAATACAACTGAACCCGATTGAACCGCAGTCGGGTAATCAACCCCAGTCAAGTCATGATTGGGTCATCAAACCCGGTTGGCAGCTGCCATAGCATAATCGAGACCAGTCTTGACAAGGTCTCAACAATTGCACGTGAATGAATGACTTAACCATTATGGATACGAACGTGGCCCCGAGGATTTCGGGATATGTAATCGAGTCATAGTAGGTAACTTCCTTCACTAGGAGTGGTGATCGTGCTGCTAGGTAACTACTCTTGAAGAAGGTAAAAACCCTAAGATCTGACGGTCGTCAAAGGAGGTGAAGGAATCTAACGGTCGAGATTAAGAGGTAAAGCCTATATAAACAAGTAGCCTGCAAACAGACGAGGTATCTGAATCGTTTATTTTACAATTACATTCAATTTATGCTCTGCAATTAGCCAAACCCTTGTCATCAGTTCCTTAACTGACTTAGCCTTCGGAGGTGGCCTCCCGACCCCACAGTCGGGCCACGTCTAATAGTGTTTTGTAGATGTTTCTTCAAGCATATCAGAGCGAAGCAGATTTTGGACGCATCACAACTATATGATATCCAACTCTTTTTTTAATATTATTCTTTAAAATAAAATAAAAAAAATATATATTTTTTCAAGATTTTCAACTAGGTTACTATTTAAAAAAAAATAAATAAAATAAAATATTTTTACATGAGTCCTTTCCATTGCCATTGGAAACAAGGTGTATCGTATTTGTAACTTCTTTGATTTTATTTTGATCTCATTAGAAATGCTTTTTGATATTATATTTTATTATAATTAAAAAAAATGGTAATTTTCATTTGGGACCCCTCAAGTTTGGTTCAAGTCATTTTTAGACTATAAAAATTGATACTTTGCATTTGCCTATCGTCTATATCTAAAAAAAACTAATTAAAAACACATAATTATTTTGATGACCAAATTGACCCTTATATTCTTTTAATTTTTTTGGAATATTTATAAAATTATTATTTTTCCTCACACTTTGAACGGTGGTAAGAGACTACTAAAATGTCCATATTACCTGCACTTGACTTTTAATCATTTTTCTTTAAACAAGTGCACATTTCAGGGTTATTTGGGTTTATTCATTTTGTTACCTATTTACCCTTCTTCTTTTTTTTTTGGTAAAGATGTTACCTATTTACCCACTAGCATAATTTCAGGTGCACACATACGGAGTTTTTGTTGCTTTTTACGTTCTCACTTTAAGAGAATAACTACTTTCGCAAATTATTATGAGATTTTTGTACATTTTCATTTTGAGAGAGTAATAATTTTGCTCTAAGATTTTGGGTTTTTAATTTGTCATTTATAGATAGGCTTCTCAAACGAAAAATTAAATTAATTCTAATTAACAAGCCCTCCATATTATAGAACATTATACGAGCAGCTAGGTTTGGAGGTTGAGTTGTTTATCCATTTCTTCTCATTTGTTTCTAGGAATTAGTTACCGAAGCATAATGTTTATGTAATGTATTTTCCCCTTTCTTATCTTATCTTAATTTATCTTTGATTCCCAAAAATGTTGTGTTTTTTTATAAAAATAAAAAATAAAAAAACCGAAAACGTTGTATTAGGCATGGAACTTTTTTTCGCTGAATTTCACCGAAATATCTCTGAAATTCAGTGATTTCGCTCCTTAGCGAACCGGAAATCAGGGGGCGAAATAATATTGTTTAAATATCACCGTCAATTTTCCGGTGAATCAAACGAAAATTGCCGGGTTGAAGGAGGAGAAGAAGAAGAAAGAAAGAGAAAGAAACAGAAGAGAGAACAAGAAGCAGAATGGAAGAACTGCCGGTGGTTAGCACTTTGTCTTGCTCCGGCGAATTGGCAAAAAAACGGAGCGTTGCACCTGCAAGAAATCACCGAAGATGAATGAAGTGATGAAGATAAAGTTTTAACTTTTTTTGACATTGCAATTCAGCCAAACAAGTGGTTCAAAGAGCCAAGATTTCGGCGATATTTTGCCATTTCGCCCAATTCGCTGGGTAGCAAAACTGGCGAACTGGGCGAAATATCTTTCCTTGGTGTTAGGTACATCCAATTATGAAATTGGAGTATTTGGATCATTATGCTATGATATGCAGCCTCAACTCTAGAAAAGGAATGTAATAAGACAAATCAGAAACATGATGAGGCTTGGTAATTGCAAACTCCAATGTTTTTTTTGCCCAAAAAAGAAAAAACTTAGGGACTTCTTTATTAATTGTTCTTTTACATTTCTATCATCGGTACGTGTAACCATTCGTATGACCACTTGATCAATAAACAACATTATCTTTACAAGAAGCCGCATTCCCTTTAAAAAAATATATTTAGATAATTAAATAGTTGTAGATTTATTGAATGATGTGGATGGTTGAACAAGTGGTAAAAATGTAAAAGCACATTTTTTCTGGAATCTGAGGTAATATCAAGTCAGCTTATATCCACCTCGACTAAATCTTTAAATGAGCTTTTATATAATTAATATAGACGGAGTTCGCCCTTGGCCCAAGGAAGGTTCGAACTCTAAACAAAACCTAGACAAATCTATCTCATTGGACCCAAATATGTAGCGGATTTTGCAAAATGGGATAAAAAGGTTTTTGTCCATCTTCTTCGCGTAGGCACAACCAGCCAAGTCGAAAAGTAAAGAAAATAAAGAAGTAGCGAGATGAAATGAAGATTGAGGAGCCAAATGGAAATAAAGAGGAGAGTCGATTGAGAGAGATCGGTAGTTATACCTTCATCAGAAGCATCATGCAAAACCCAGTTTAGAATGACCTCTGACTATCCATGTCCAGACTTGATTGTATTTCTTTAGAACTAAATGGAGAACCTTTTCTGTTGAACCCGTCTCACCATTCTTGCAACACATGGAGAAAAAGTGTGGAGAATTTTGATACATCATAGCTTAGTAGCTTACCATAATATTTATCTAGCTATCGGGGGGTGAGAATATGTAGCTATCAGGGGGTGAGAAATGGTAACTTTTGACAGAATACTATCAAAAGATATATCAGTTGGAAATTAAGAAATAAATTAGGGTATTTTGGTTAGGAAAGATCACTATCTCAAAAAGAAAAAATTATATGCACAGCTTTATATATACATATATTTTGTCTCTCACAGTGCATTTCTTTTATTTTTTTTATTTTTTTTAATTTTTTGGTACAAAGATGGGGATATTAATATTTCTCAGCAAAAGTTGAACGCACGACTTCTTCATTAAGAGGTGTTGATTTCAACACTAGAACAACTCTCCATTGGCCCGACAATGCATTTTTTTTTCTTTGTACAAAAGGACTTTATTAAGACGAGGATGGGGATATTAATGGATGGCAGCCACCGCGGGACTCCCCCCTCACCGAGAGTGTTTTTCCCTCCTCGCACCTAGGCAAGTGATCTTCATTTTCCCTGTTTTTCCACTGTTTTTCTCCTGAGTTCTCTAATGGCCTCTACTTCGAAAGGCCCTATCCTCCAGCCAGATGCACATCCTAAAACGCTTCTTCTGGACGAAGAGGATGATGATAGTCCACTCCTCACTCCAAGTAATACTCTGGTCGGCAAGATCCTGGATGGTAAGAGGTTTAGAACTCAAGCACTCACCGAAGGATTGCTAAAGGCCTGGAATACAGTCGCTAAAGTAGAGGTAATTCCTTTCTCTGAAACAATATTTATGTTTCACTTTGAACATGAATCAGATTTGAAGAATGTTTTAAATGAAAGTCCATGGACTGTGGCGAGTAATCTCATGATGCTTGAGACATGGAACTCGGAACACAAATGGGAGTTCAATACATGTGACATATGGGTGCAAATTCATGATATGCCCCAAGAATTGGCAAAGGCTAGTATTGCTCTTAAACTAGCTCAGATGCTGGGCAAGCCAAAAAAGGCAATGGTCATCTCGGGTGTACAGTTTGGCAAACAACTTTGTTACCTCAGAGTCCGTACTACCATCAACATCCATCATCAGCTGCAACGTTGCTTGACTGTCCAACGTAAAAATGGGGATAGTTTGCAAGTGAAGCTTAAATATGAAAGGCTTCCTCTCGTGTGTGAATACGTGGAGTAATTGGTCATGAAAGTACTCGCTGTACAAGCTTCGAAGCCCAGACAGGACCATCAAAAGCATCATGGATGTGATACTTTCGAATTTTGTGAGGACTTTGAACACATCTGTTCGGAGACCAAATCGAGGCATTCCCCTTCTCCTCGTCTCGGAAGCAGCGATCAAGACTACTCGGTTTTGAGCTCGGAGAAGAAACACCCCCTTCACGCCCACAGCTGCTCTCCCGCCAACACGAGCAGCCCTGGCACACCTCGCAGACCTACCTCCGCACAAAACGACTTTCAATTGGTCCCCACACTGTCAACAGCCTCATGTCAGGAAATATCCCCGACCACACCTGCTTTACAACCAACTCCACTGCCACCATACCCTTACATCTCATCGCCCTACCTCTCCCCACATTTTACAGGTTTACATTATTGGCAGCCCTATCATACCAACCAGAGGAATTAGACAGAGAGATCCTCTGTCCCCAGCATTATTCATTTTGTGCGCCCAAGGACTCAGTGCACTTATAAAACAAGAGGAGCAAGCTGGAAAGATTAAAGGTATTTCAATCAAACATAGAGCACCCTCCATTTCACATCTATTGTTTGCAGATGATACTTTAATCTTCTCTGAATTAAAATTGGAAATGGTACAAAATTTCAAAGAAATTCTGAACAGCTACTGCACAGGAAGTGGTCAAGCTTTAAATCAGGATAAATCAAGTTTGATTTTCAGTCCAAATACACCAATGAAGTTCAAACGGTGGTTTTCAAGGCTTCTGAATATCTCTTATACAAAAGAACCCACCAAATATCTTGGTTTACTGCCTGAAATTGGAGTTACCAAAACATCCACTTTCGGTTTTCTCACTGACAAACTTCGGAAGAAATCTCAAGGATGGAAAATGAAATTACTGTCACCTGCAGGTAAAGAGGTACTCATAAAGTCAATTGCAACGGCCCTTCCTCAGTTCGTAGGAGCACATTTCAAGATACCCAAGACAATCCACAATGCCCTGCAAAAAAATTCTGCAAATTTCTACTGGGGTAATAATGGAGGCAAACAAAAATTACACTGGATCAGCTGGAAAAGAATGTGCAGATCTAAAGCATCAGGGGGTCTAGGTATGCGAGATACTCAAAGGCAAAACCTTGCACTTCTAACTAAAGTTGCACATCGACTTTGGAGCGAACCAAATTCCTTATGGGCAAGGTTTACAAAAGCTATATATTTTCCTCATCGCCATTTCCTAACTGCCACACTCGGAAATGACCCTAGCTGGGCCTGGAGAAGCATTATGGAAGGCAAAAAATTTTAGAAGAGCAACTTCGATGGAAGATTGGTCTGGGAGATTCAGTACAGATATGGGAAGACAGATGGATACCCAACGCAATTGACGGTAAAATAAAATCACCAAAACCACAAACCTGTACCTTGCGGAGGGTTGCCGACCTTATCAACATTGCTGATCGGACCTGGAACTTGGCTCTGCTTCAGTCTCTGTTTCATCCTAATGAAGTCGCAGAAATCCGGAAGATTCCACTTAGCCTTTTCCCAACAGATGACAAGCTAGTATGGGGAGCGAGATAAAAAGGGATCTTTCCGCTAAATCCACATATCATGCCTTAACCAATGCAAGTATGGCTCTAGCCGATCAACAGTCTACCACTTCAAGACAGCCAAGATGGAAAGGTATCAGATCTGAAATATGGAACTTGATCTGGAAGGCGTACACGGTACCAAAAATCCGTCAACTATTGTGGCGTATTTGTGCTGAAGGTATTCAAACCGGCGAAAACATTAGACGCAGACAAATCGGTGGGGATTACACTTGCCCAAGGGGTGATCCATGAAGAATCGGCGGGCATCTCTAGACCGCGATTTCGCCGACGGGTTTGGTTCTCTCTCCTTCATGTTCAAGCCACCGAAAATCAGACGCTATACATGGATGAGCGGCTTGCAGCCTCAAAAAGGACTCCCAAAAGAAAATGGGAAGCACGAAAGTTCATCAGCCTGAATTTTTATCTCATTTGGGAAATATGGAAAGCAATAAATGCTCTTATTTTCACCCTTGAACACAGATCTCCCATGGAAGTGGTTAACCGAGCAGTGTTTCACCATGAAGCCTTCTAGAAAGCATCAGATGCAAATACAAAGATGAAGACCAGCATCGATAATCCCAAGCGAACCTCTCACTGCACGTTTAGCTCTCCAACAGACTGGCACCTCGTTCAATGTGATGCAGCTTTCCACTCAAGTACTCAACAGATGGGTTTGGGATATGTGAGTTACGATGCACATGGTACTCTTCTCAAGGCTATATCAAAACATGAATATTTTGGGTCTGCCATAGTGGGTGAGGCGCTTGCTTTACGGGCAGCCATGATGAATTCAATGGGTGAACAGCTGGATCGGGTCATTTTTCAGTCCGACTGTGAAGAACTGATCAAGATTTTACTTCACCCGGAGAAACCCTTTAACTCTGAACTCGTACCGATTGTGTCGGATATCAAGTATATACAATCTCAGTTTATTAATGTTAAGTTTGATGTAATACCTAGATAAGCAATGTGATTGCACATGATCTAGCCCGGAGGGCCATGTCGATTGTGGGCTCGACAATCTGGCCTATTTCCTCTCCTTGGTTGATTTCTTCAACCTCGGTCTTGGCCCAATCTTAATGAAAGTTTATTACCAAAAAAAAAAAAAAAAAGAGAATGGGGATATTAATATTACCTCAGCAAGAGTCGAACCCACAATGCATCTCTTTAACATAATTAAATAAAGAAATGCTTGCATGATAAGTTCGGGTGATTTTTGTTACACGGGAAATGGGAAAAACGAATGGGAGTGCAATTAATTAAGAAGGTTTTCCTCTTATGGAGTGGTTGGGTTACCAGGCTGGCTACATCCCCAACACGTGATTTTCATATATATATATATATATATATATATAGGTTTTCCTCTTATGGAGTGGTTGGGTTGCCAGGCTGGCTAAATCCCCAACACGTGATTTTCTATATATATATATATAGGTTTTCCTTTTATTGAGTGGTTGGGTTGCCAAGCTGGCTAAATCCCCAACACGTGATTCCTAAATATATATATATATTAAGTGATCCTGCTACTTCAGCAGATCTCACTCACATTTTGAGTATTATACTCGAGGCATAGCTGTTGAGAGAAGCTACATAGGGTCTTGACACAATTGAGAGTTGAGCTTTTCACCCAAAACAATGGCAAACTACATTTCTTACAGAAGTTGCTTTGTAACCAAAACCAGAGAAGAAGAGGAAGAAGATGAGAGAGCTTTCGAGAGATATAATAGTCTCATGTCAACCCTACCCAAGGAGGAATGTTGGATGTTTGAGAATCTTTGCCAATACCAAAACTTCTGGTTTCCAGATGTCTATTGCAGAGCAACAATGGCATTCCAAGACCACTTTAAGCCTCGCTCCACTGACATATTCTCTTCAAGCACCCCAAAAGCCGGTGCTACATGGGTCAAAGCCCTTCTCTTCTACACTGTTACGCGTGGTATCTACTCCAACCACAACCATCCCTTGCTTAGTAACAACCCTCATGATCTTGTTCCATTTGTGGAGCTCAGACTTTACGGCAATCAAATTCTTCCAAACCTTGAAATCCTTCCCTCTCCAAGACTCTTCGGAGTTCATACACCTTATTCTTCCCTGCCACCAAGTGTCATCCAACTCGGTTGCCGGATGGTGTATATTTGCCGGAACCCTAAAGATGTCTTTGTGTCTTTCTGGTTTTTCATCAACAAGATCAGAGATCAACTATCAAAACCACCATTGACTATAGTAGATGCATTTGAAAGTTTTGCAAAGGGAGTTCCCATTTTGGGCCTTTCTGGGATCATGTGTTAGGGTACTGGAAAGCTAGCTTAGAGAGGCCCGAAAATTTGTTGTTCCTCAAGTATGAAGAGATAAAAGCAAACCCAACTCTTCACTTGAAAAGGTTAGCCCATTTTGTGGGATACCCTTTTACCTCACAGGAAATCGAGGAAGGAGTTGTGGATGAAATCTTAAGGTCATGCAGCTTTGAGATACCTCAATAGCCTTGAAGTGAACAAGGTTGGAAAAAATCCTTTGGATCTCGGGAATGGTATCTTCTTTAGGAATGGTAAAGTTGGGGACTGGGTAAATCATTTAACATCTGAGATGATTGAGCGACTTGACAAGATCACAGAAGAGAAGTTCCAAGGCTCTGGCCTCAAATTTTGATCTCATATGTATTGTTTGTATGTTTTCAATTCAGGTTTCACTACATATATCATGTATATGTACTAGTTAGTATCTCTTCAACATTGCCAAGATAAAAGAAAAACCCATATGAGATTTGAAACATATCAGAAATCACAGAAGCACAATATCAAGTACTTGAGGCTAGGTAGGTGGGTTTGGCTTGGAATTCGGATCTTTTCTATCCAACTTGCTTGTATCAGGCCTTTGCGAGTGTGGAGAGCAAGCTGATTTCTCTCTCTCTCTCTCTCTCTATATATATCTATCTATATATATATATATCTATATATCTCTATATATATATATATATATATATTTTTTATAATGGATTTTTCTATATTTTTGACCACCCAAAGAGTTAGAAACCCAAAAGTTAAAATTGTTTTGTTGATGATGAGATGGCCTACTCCAATTGTCTACAGCTATGATGTTTTAGATCACTATGGGCTGTGGAGCTTGATTGATTATGGGTAATGTTCAGTGTATTAAAAAAGAGATTAAAATAATTTACATGTTAAATAAATTCATCTTCACCTTTAGTTGGTGGTAGCTCATTAGATATCTAACTTTCAAACCTGAATCGATGTATATACATTACATCTTTCTCTATCTCCAAAATTATTGATGCTGCTAGTGTGAAATCTCCCGGATTTCTACCCCTTTAACCCATGGTTTTAAGACCGAGAACCTGGGCCTTGATTCGGCGACAATCGTTGACCATTCAAGTCCAGCCCAAAGGATTGGAAATGGAACCAATGTTGGTAGATGACCCTTATAATGACTCAAAAACTCTCCTAGAGTTTAAGTGAAGAGAGAAGATTAATCCCGATGGTGTAAAAAGGGTGATCTTAGAATGTCCATAGGTCAATGATGGAGAATCTGATTGACACGAATAAGGTATCAAATCGAATATCATCGAAAGACCTTTCCAACGAGTCAAAAATCATCAAAATCGGAGTTTGTTTGGGGTCCAACCATGGACCATAAGTTTGAGCCGTTTGGGTGAACCAACCCCCACCCCATTTTCTATTTAGGGGCAAAATTGGAATTTCGGATTTTTAAACCCTATTTATGTTTTATCTCATCCGTAAATGCATTTTTGGAGGCTAGAAAGAGGCGGAGGCTTTGGAGAAAAGGAGAAACAAAAGAGAGGAGCGATTTCCATCCTTCCGAAGATTTTTATGATCCAAATCTTCGCAAAATCACTAAGAAATGTTAGTTTTCTTTAACCCTTCTCTTTAATCATAGTTGGTGAGAGTTTATCTTCTCTTCTTTCATGGAGATCTTGAAAGGGAAGGTTGTTAGGTATCTTGGATGCTTTCATTTCTTGTATTAATGTCCCTTCCTAGTTTGTGGGAGTAATTTCTCTTCTCTTCTTTTGAGGGATCTATGAAAGGGAATAATGATAAGTATTGTTGTGGAGGATATGTAACCCGAGAACCCCGGCCCTCGGGAGGAAACACATACCCACTCGGGTAAAGCTTGAAGAGCCCCTCGGGTAAGACTTGAAGAGTCACTCGGGTGAGACTTGAAGAGCCCCTCGGGTAAGACTTGAAGAGCCCCTCGGGTAAGACTTAAAGAGCCCCTCGGGTAAGACTTGAAGAGTCACTCGGGTAAGACTTGAAGAGCCCCTCGGGTAAGACTTGAAGAGCCACTCGGGTAAGACTTGAAGAGCCCCTTGGGTAAGACTTGAAGAGCCCCCTCGGGAGGGACACACACACCCACTCCGGTAAGTGTGCTCCCTTCCCTCGGGAGACTCTGAGAATCCCTTCTGGAGTAAAGCACATATCCACTGGGGACATGAGTCTTCTGCAGGCTCGGGAAGAACGGTGCTCTCTCACGAGAGACAAAGAAAACCTCCTCGGGAGGAAGCATATTAACCCTTCGAGAAACATGTTTGGAATCAGCTTAAGAATCCCACTTGGACTAAGTACCAAGAGTGACGTTGAAGACGGCCAAGTCAAGAGAGTCAATTATAGATAACTACTCAATAAGGCCGTTCCGAGAATTGGGGAGATGAGTTATCGGATAACGGCTTTATCTGGTCCACCAAAGAAGGAGCCGTAACTCCGAAGATATTTCACTCACTCTTCAACTGACAATCTGAAACTCAAGGAAGCGCCGCCTCCAAGTAACTTCTATATAAACCCACATCCTACATGGAGAAAGGTACGAGATTCATCTGATCAATTATTCATTACGTTCTTGAGAACTCTCTCAAGAACTCTTATTGTTGCCTAGGCTGACTTGGGCATCAGAGGCGGTTCCCCGGCCAAAACTTGGCTGGACCATTCTTGTTTTCTTTGTGAGTGCAGGCATCTCAGCTATTCCAACTTGGTTGGGGAGCTCTTAAGGTGGTCAACTCAGTATCTAGCCCTCGAAGAAGTTCTAAACGCAACAAATTGGCACCGTCTGTGGGAACCGTCACAGAAAGTCATGACGAGACGTACCACTCCTCAAATGACAAGTTCTCATCAAATTCTCACTCGAGCGAGAGAAAGGGAGATAGAAAACGAAAGTGTTGAAGAACAAATTCTCCTTCTCCAGATCGACAAATTTCGATTCTAGAGGAAGTTCAAGATGGGATTCGAGAGAATCCCCCATTAACCATTCCAACTCCGTTTGGAGAAGGAGGTTCGAATCAACCTCCGATTCCAGCCACAATGGCCGATTTGCAAAATATGCAAAGGGAATGCCAACAACAAATGTTGGAACTCCAAGGAGTTGTTCGAGGCTTAGTCCATCAAGTTGGGGTACCATCCGGGCCCCCTAGAAATTCGCAAGAAGGACGAAGGCGTGAAGCTATCCAACAAATTCGGGATAGGCAATGCCCGGTGAACGAAGAAAGGTGAAATCCCATAATACCAAGATGAACAACCGAACGAGTTGGAGAAAGATCTCAAGGAGTTCATATTGAAGAACCACTTCCCCGAGGAGATCGGACGAAGGGGAGTGTGTTTAATCGTTTGGCTGGGCTCAGGCAAACTCAGGATTTACCAAGGAGAGAACGCCGAAATGAAAGAGTTCGAGAACACCAAGGCGAAAGCCACGGAAGAGGCCATTCCAGATCTGATGACCCGAGAGGATCGGTTAGTCAGTATGGATCTTCACATGGACCAACTTCCCAATATTTTGATCTTTGAAGTGTTCAGTCTCCGCAAGAACGTCAAGAGGCGCATGGTCTAGGGAGAAGATTAGATGCCATGGAGAGAAGGCTTGATGATCGGGACCTTGACAAATGACGTAGTTGACAGAGAACCCTTCTCAGAGGAAGTGATGAGGGCGCCTCTTCCACCCAAAATTTATCATGCCAACGTTCACTCCCTATGAAGGTAAGTCTAATTGTCACACCCCACCCGTCGGTCTCGGTTACCCGCCCGACAACCCGTGGGTGCGATCCGTCACAAGATCCAAGGTTTTAGTCTATCAACAATATTTAAAACAAATAAAGATAATCAAGAGCAAGGAATATTCAATAACTGAATTAAATGAATTACAAGAGTCCAAAATACTCCAATAACAAAGGAAAGAAATAAAGAATAAAGAATAAAACAAAAATGAGGGCAGCGGAATAATTCAAAAGTGTTTATATCAGTTTCTTTCCAGTTTGCTTTTCTAAGTCAATGAACTTAGACTCAAGTTTAATAAGGTGAGGGGTCCTCCAATTCTTCTCCAGTCTCTGTGCGAACTGCCTGACCACCTTTCGCCCTCGACCATCAACCGGTGCGATAAGCGCACTCCATGCACCCGCAGGAACTCCCGCACATGCTATTTCCATCTCCCACTGGCGGTGCCACATCCTCTTCATACGGGATGGTTCCTTCATAGGAAACCAGCCCATCTTCATATATAATGCCTTCTTCTATGCAGGCTATAAACATACAAAGAATAAAGGAATGAGTTCTAAAGAACTCAGTAAGAAACAATCATAAATCTCATCCATCATCCAATAATGCCATGATACAAAAGTAATATGAATGAATGCAAAATATGAATGATACTATGATTTCTAACTATGCAAGTCTCTAACAATTGACATGCTTTAAGATAAACACCAGCCCTCCTCTAGGTAAGTCTCATCACTCTGATCCGGCAAGGACTGGTTACCTCTGTAGGGATCCAGGGAAAAAGGGAAAGTCCACACCTGGCTCACAAACCATGGTTAGGGGTTAAGTCAACACTCTCTCACCACGACCATTGGTAATGAGTACTGGCGCATGTCGGGGTTTCTAATCCAATGCAAGGTCATAATGGTTACATGTCTACATGAAGTCTAGATACATCCCCTATGGCACCAACCAACTCGGTTCAGTATCCTTCGCAACCTAGGAGTAAGAATCCTCACGGACTGGATACCTCTGTTGGACTCCATTCCTTAACCCTATGGTCATCCACATATTATTGGGGCGGATGCTCTCATGATTCCTCACGACACCCGGTCCGGTCGTTGGACATCCATGAGCCCAACCCTAACATATGCAACCCTACCATTTATATGACTAATAGTGGACCACCAAGTCACATCACTGTCATCACGGGTCACTCGGTTTCAATCCCCCTACCGAAAGGGTAGTAGCATGTGGGGTACCTAGCCATGCAATCTAGACTCATCCTAATAATGTCATTAATTAGTCATGATAGTGCTGAAGGCATCAATAGGCATGTGTCCCATTCCACAGCCCTTCGATATCCCAAGCCAAGATATCCCAAAAGGAACACCTCAACTATCAAAACCATATACCAATTACCATCATCATATAACATTCACAATTCACCAGGTAATTATGAAATCAAGGCAAACAGCAGTAGTATATCATAATTAAATACAACTACAGCAGTATATAATAATAGAATTTAAGACTAACAACTATCAGATTAACATGTTCAAGTATATGTAGATAGATAAGATAGATTGCCCTTACTTGCATATAATTGGAATGTCCGTAAAATGGAATCCAGTAACAATTAGAAGACTTTTCTTTCAAACAGTAAACACCTAAACACAGGGTTATTAGAATATAGAAGTCACATGAATCAATTTGAATCAGAACCAAAAGTGATTTGGTCTCTGTTTACCAGCCGGTCGCTCGGGCCGATCGCTTAGGTTGAGCGACCGCCACTAGTGACCGCCCCAAAAACAGTGAGTTTCAATCCGAAACTCAGGCTTCTGATTACTCAATTTCAATCCGGATTTTGAGTAATCTTGACCTAAGCCTCGAATCTAACACTCCCTAAGCCAAACGGGTGACGGAAAACTAACCATTACCATCAATAGATTACCCATAACCCTCCCCTTGACTGGATTAACCATCTCACGGAAACAGGGTTTCGTTTACGGTTATTCCATCTCAAGTAGATTAAAAAGAGAGTTAAAATATCCAAGGGGGTAATCACAAAGACGAGGGGAAAAGGGTTAATACTAAATTAACGGACAAAGAGAGTAAAGAACGAAGGGTTAATTCAATACCTCACGCCAGAGAGTCAGAGAAGGAAAGAACTGATCTTCCAAGTCACTGCCAGCACTCCAGAGACTCTTTCGGATCTTCCCCGCAGCCGTCTAACCTCCCAAATCAGCAACCATGAATAAAGTATTCGTTAATTAGACGAGGGTTGCCTTTTATAGAAGTCAGGGGGCAAAATAGGGCAAAATTCCCGAAAACAGACCGGGCGGTCTCTCCAGGCGGTCGCTTGGTTTGATCGACCGCCACTAGCAACCGCCCCCATGTAATTTGTCATACAAGGGTGCTTTTGCTAGGAGGTTGATACCCAAGGCCAACCTAGCCCTAAAGAAGAGATGGGGGAGATCTTACCTTCATTCCGGACATCTCTGAACAACACTTGACTTCCGGAATTCCAAAATCCAAACAAGGCAGGCTCTTCAGATAAAGGATCCAGATCCATGGATCCAGGGTATGGATCATGGGCTTCAATCTGGACACTCCACAAGTTCACCCGACTAGACCTTCGGGTTCTCGGACCTAGAATACGGATCTCAGGTTAGAAATTTGGGGGTTGTTACATCCCTCCCTCCTTAAAAAAATTTCGTCCCCGAAATTACAACGTACCTAAAGGTCCAAAAAGGTGAGGATACTTGGACCGCATCTCATCTTCTTTCTCCCAAGATGCTTCCTCAAAGGAGTGATTCTTCCATCTGATCTTCACCAAAGGTATTGTCCGATTTCTCAACTGCTTGTCCTTCCGATCCAAAATCTCAGCCGGTTCTTCATCATACGTCAAATCCGCACTTAAACCTTCCGGTTCATGCTGGAGCAACTACTCTGCACTTGTCAAGCATTGCCTTAGCATAGATACATGGAATACATCATGCACACCAGCAAGAGACGGGGGCAGAGCCAACCGATAAGCTACTGGTCCAACCTTTTCAATAATGTCAAAGGGACCAATATACCTAGGGCTGAGCTTTCCTTTAACATTGAAATGCATGACTCCTTTCATCGGCGAAACTTTCAAAAAATGCACGCTCACCAACTTGAAACTCAAGGTCAGACCTTCTTTTATCCGCATAGGACTTCTGTCGAGATTGAGCAGTTTTGATCCTTTCTCTAATCATATCCACCATGGTGCCGGTGGTTTTGATTAGATCAGGGCCAAGAACACGCCTTTCCCCAACTTCATCCCAATATAGAGGAGTTCTACAAGTCTTTCCATACAGAGCTTTAAACGGGGCCATTCCAATAGTAGATTGATAACTGTTATTATAAGCAAACTCCACCACAAGGTCGAGCAAACATTAAATGCACACTAGATCGAGTTCTCATCAATGATGCATGGAACCATAAGATGAAAAATGCGGAAGCCTCAATTCATGCGGTGGGAGGATCATATCATCTTCCTATTCTTTTGGATACTATTAGCCACATTCCTAAAGGAGAAAAGCCATTCATATTTGAAATGATGTGGTTTACACATGAGGATTGTCATAAAGTGGCACAGGAGGCTTGGAACATTCCTTGTTTTGGATCGATTGGGCACAAAATGGGCCAAAAAGTTAAAAGTTGTAAGGAGAAGTTTAAGAATTGGAATCAAAATTGATTTGGGAACGTGAACCAAAAAATTCAGCAATATATTAAGGAGTTGGAGATGCTCCAAGATTCCAATCCCTCATATGCAAATCAGAAAAGGGAGGAGGAATTACAAGGTCTCTTGAAGCAACAAATGGAAAATGAGGAAATTATGTGGCTCCAAAAATCCAAACTTCATTGGGCAAAAGAAGGAGATCGCAATACTCAGTTTTTCCACTCCTCTACAATCAGAAAAAGGAGAAGAAACCATATCCTTAAATTAAAAATTGGAGGCGATAGATGGTCAGAATCGGAAAATGAGGTAAAGGAGGAAATACATAAAAGGTACAAAGACATCTTTAGCTCAAAAGGTATTGATGATGAGGGGTTGTTACTTGCTCTGTTGGCAGTCCCTACAAAAGTGAATGACCAGATGAATGAAAAGCTTTGCCAAACTCAAGATGAAGCTGAGATTAAAACTGCTTTATGGGGCTTGTCACCCTTGAAGAGCCCAGGACTGGATGGACTTCCCCCAGGTTTATATCAAAAACTTTAACCTCTAGTCAAAAATGATATTTGCCTCTTTACTCAAGATTTCTTCATATACGGTAAATTGCATGAATCAACCAACATTACTTATTTATGTCTAATTCCAAAAGTCGGTCAACCAAAACTGGTGGATCACTTTAGGTACCTTGATGATATTATTTCCCCACCCCAATCAGCTTTTATTCCTAACAGACTCTTCTTAGATAATGTTCTTATTGCTCACGAGGCTTTCCACTACATCAAGCACAAGTCTAGAGGAAAAAAGAGGTTGATGGCAATGAAATTAGACATGAAGAAGGCATATGATATGATGGAATGGCGCTTTGTGGAGAATATCATGATGGCTCTTGGCTTTGGCGATAAATGGGTTCATATGATAATGCAAATCATCACCACAGTTTCATATCAGATCTTGGTTAATGGAGTTCCTCAAGAGGTCACCAAACCCTCTAAAGGAATTAGGCAGGGTGACCCACTATCCCTAGCTATTTTTGTGTTATGTACTTAGGCTTTATCAGCCATGCTGAGTGAAGCAGGTCTTACGGGTTTGGTCCAAGGGATCAAGGTGAGAAACAGGTTTGAATCCCTATCCCATTTACTATTTGCAGATGATTGCATCATCTTCTCTGAAATGTGACTAGAAGAGATTCACAATTTGAAAGCCTGCATAGAGTTCTACTGTAATGCAAGTGGACAGAGCACAAACTATGAGAAGTCATGTCTAACTTTTAGCCCAAATACCCCCACAAAAATTAAGAGGTGGTTCTCCCATATATTAAAGATCAAATACAGGAATGGTCCAAAAAAGTATTAGGGGTTCCAGTTGAGTTTGGAGCAGTGAAGAAGGATCTCTTTAAGGATATTCAGGACAAGACTTCTAACAAGATGCAAGGGTGAAAGAAAAAGCTTCTATCATATGCAGGTAAGGAAATCTTGATCAAATCAGTAGCTCTTTCATATAATTCTTATGTTGCTTCTCACTTTAAATTTCCAAACTCGCATCATAAGAAAATCAAGCAAGCTGTGACCCATTTCTATTGGGGTGGAGCTGAGAAAAATGATAAAATGTGCTGGATTTCTTGGGAGAAACTATGTAAGTCAAAGGACCAAGGTGCATTGGAGTTTCGGGATCTAGAGATACAAAATAAAGCTCTCTTAACTAAACTAGCGTGGAGACTCTGGGCTTACCCAAATTCTTATTGGGCCCAATTTTATAAGAGACTTTATTTTCCAACATGTGATTTTCTCGAAGTAGGGCCAAGTTCAAACAATTCATGGGCATGGAAAGGCATCTTAGAAAGGAAAAAACATCTTATGGAAGGGCTCAACTGGAAATTAGGTAAGGGAGACAAAACAGATGTGTGGAGCGATAAGTGGATTTTATCTTCACCTAAACACAAAATAAAGCATCCGGAAATTCAAAGTGGTCAATTGAAATGGGTAGTTGACTTGATTGAACCAAACATTCAAAAGTTGAAAACTGAATTAGTCCAAGCTTCGTTTCACCCGGATGATGTGAAAACTATTCTGAATGCCTTTTTCCTAAGGACACACAAGTATGGGGCCATACTACTAATGGCACCTTCACATCCAAATCAGCTTATCATTTTATTAGTAATCATAGAGAGGAACCTAATTCGGACATGATAACGGTGAGTAGAGATGTGTGGAGGAACATATGGAAGTGTGATGCAAAACCAAAGACCCGAAACTTCCTATGGAGAGCATGTGCTAGAGGACTACCTTCAAGATAAGGGTTAGTCAAAAGGCAACTGAAGATAGATCCAATGTGTTTGAGATGTGGGGAGAGCATGGAAACCGTAGACCATACTATTCTAGATTGCCCATTTGCAAGGGTGGTGTGGGCAATCTCCTCCCTTGGATACCATCCTCCTCTAAGTCCAAAGGTCCATAAATTCATAGAGCATTGGAAGAAAATGGGGCTGGAAGGCAAGGAAGGTAAAAGATTGGAAGGATTAGCAGCTTACATATGTTGGGAAATATGGTTAGCTAGAAACAAGTTAATGTTTGAAGGCCATATGAGTTCTCCACAAGAAGTAGTGCACAAAGCAAGCAAGAAGTGGGCGGTTCAAGTACAAGCAAGGGAGAGGAAGATTGTTTCGGAAATTCATATGGTGAAAACCGCGGTAATTCATCCTACAAAATGGATTCCACTTGAAGACAGATACATCAAGATTAATACATATGCAAGCTTGAAAAAGAACACATCAAGTGTTGGTTTTGTATTTAGGGACCACAATGGGTACCCACTGACAGCAGTATCAGATCCCATCCCATTTGAAGCGGTGCTGCTGGGGGAAGCAATGGCGGTTAGAGAGGCCCTACTACAAGCTTTATCTAAAGACCTTCAATTTATCACATTAGAGACTAACAATTTGGAGCTCTCTAATATCTTGAATCAGCTTTCCAATCCCCCCCCCCCACTAAGTGTGGATGGAGTAATTGGAGATATTTTATCTCTAAAATGTTGTATCTCTAGTTGTTTATTTTCCTTTATTGCTAGATGTGGTAACAATGTAGCTGACCAGCTGACGAGGAAGGCGTAATTTCCACTCCCGGCTTAGAGATTTTTGTATGTCTGAGGCCAAGTGTTTTTCTTGTGTTGAATGAAAATAAATTTACCAAAAAAAAAAAAAATCAAAAATCAAAAATTTATTTTTTTAGGACATGGTGATCAACATAATAATAAAATAATCTAACTTTTAGTCTCTTTGTTGTTCTTTGCAACCCCCTCTTTCAAAAAATTTCCTTGATCTATTGATTTGAAGAAAAAGAAATACGTAATAAGATGGTTTTAAAAACAAAAATTAAACAATTTTTTTTATTTACCAAATCTGTATTTTAGTGCTAATTGTTCTCACACAACAAATATTTTAATCTAAACTACTTGAAATATATTTCTAGTAAACTCTCTTCTTCTTTTTTCTTTTTTTTCTCTTTTTTTTGGTTAGATTAGTATACCTTTTTTTATATGAAAATTTTAGTTATTATTTATGTCGTGTTTAGAGAACTTTCTTCTTCTTTTTTTTATTTACTTCTAAAAAGTTACTTACCAACCATCTAAAATTAATTATGAAAACTTAACTAGTATTTTTTGTGCTCTTTCAAATTTCTTGTTTCTTTAAATAGATCATAGAAAGAAGATTCTTTAATGAAGATGTCATGGGTTCGACTTTGCCTAATAGTTCCCGCTTCCTAATTTAAAGAGTTCTAAAAGAACTTTTTCCAATGAACTTACTACTATTATATTGATAGTATCTAATTGATAAATTAAATTAAAAAAATAAAAAGAATATAAAGGCATTTTGATCATAAAAATGACTATGAAACATTTTGATCATTAATAATGTGCCTTAGATGATCTATTCTTAATATTATAAAAGAGATAAATGCAAAATGTCAAAATTTTCAATTAAAAACGACTTGAGTCAAACCTTATGAGGTATAAATGAAAATTACCCAAAGAATAATGAAAATGCATATTTCCAATCAAGTCCTTGATACCTTAAGATAAAATGTGGTATCCCTTACCAAAAAAAAATGTGGTATCCAAGTTTTGCCAACCCAAACAAATAAAATCACCACACTAATAGACATTAAGACTACACCCCCAAGAGAAGAATTACATAAACTAATCATATTCAACATTCAAACTAAATTTAAACATCTATGGCTCACACACAATTTCAAAACTTATTTAACTAAATTTCTTGTTTGGGTGTCTTGTATTTTACAGATCCATATAATTATAATTGGGTTATATTTGTAATTAAATCAGGGTTATGCGCCAAGTAGTTGTATTGATTTAAAATTGTAATTATAAGGGAGTGAGGGTTTTTAGGCTTCCTTATGAATAAATAGTCTTTAAGATAACTTATGCAAATTAATCCTTGTAAGAGATTAGGCATCACATTCTTAAATTAAAATTGGGGATAAGCAAAGGGTAGTATTTTGTAACGTATAAGAGTGGTGTGAGGTATTATAAAGTAGTAGAATCTTTTTCTTTCCTGTGGACGTAGGCAACTTTTTTCTAAACCCAATCAAATTCCTCGTGTGAGTTTTACTTGTATTTCTTCTTTGCTCATGTTTGTGCATCTGTATCCTCAACAAATGGTATCAGAACAAGGTTTGGTAGATCATCACTAGAGATGTGTGACGATTAAAGAAGGAAGAACGGTGCTAGAGAAGGCTTCAATAGATTGTTTGTAGGTATGATTATGTAATTTAGAGATCGGGAAGTTTTCTATCTTTTTTTTTTTTTTTTTTTCTTATGATTGTTTAGATCAAAGATTAAGATTTGAGGAGAAAAGGAAAGGACAATCTTGGTTTAAGATCATGGAGAGATGATCCAATAAATCTCTTTGGTTCGTATGGGTGAAGATTGTACGGACGGCAGTTGGAGGTTGATCGTCGAAAAAGGAAAAAAGAGGTTTCTTGATAGCTTGTGATGAGATCATGAAGGAGAAGGAATGGCCGTTTATAAGTTCAGTCGGTTTTCTACCCCAAAAAAAAAAAGGTCAACCGTTTTGCTGTTTGAAGTTTTCTTTTTTTTTTTTTTTTTTTTTTTTTTTTTTTTTTTTTTTTTTTTTTTTTCTCTTCTCAAACAGCTTTGATGTAATGATCACAAAAAAGAAGAAGATGATGAAAAGAAGGATTCCTTGGGTTGGAGAAGCAAGATTGAAAAAGGGGTTTTTTGTTTTTTATTATCATATCGTTATGGTATAGATTGTTTCAATAGGATTTTGTATAGAATTATGTGTTCCTAGGGCTTTTGGACATTTCAAACTCAATGAAAATGACTATGTTGGTATTGATATTGTGGGTTTTTACAGAGATCAATGATCAAGTTCTTTAGGTTGATGACAGGTAACAAGGGCACAAATCGGGTTGGTATTGATCTTGTGGATTTGTATGGAGATCAACGGTTAGGTTCTTAGGTTGATTTATGGGTATGAAAGCCACAGATCAAGTAAATTGTACAGGCTTATAGAGTGTGGAAATAGGTGGAGCTCTAGTTAGAAATCTAGCAAAGGTGTAGGTAGGCAAAATTTGTGGGTTATTTAGGTTCTGAACAAAAGCAATTCTAGAAGGAAGTAGGTTTTGCTTCAGACTTGATGACACGGGGATATCTCAAAGTCGGCTGCATTAGGAGAGGTGGAGCCATGTCATGTAGTAAGCTATGTTGAGCTGTACAAGACATCCAAAACGTGGGGGTGTACGTCATGCTAGATTAGGCGTTGGCCATCAAGAATTGCATCCCTAGAGAGAATGTGGGCCATGCAGTAATATGTGGCAAATATAGAAAGAAAGGTGATTTTAGAGAGATATCATCAATGATTTTCTTCAAGGTGGTTTGCAGAATTCAAGCCAAGGTGGAATTGTTGGTTTTAGATATCTTATATTCTACAAATCCATATAATTATAATTGGATTGTATTTGTAATTGGATCAAAGTTTTGGACCAAGTACTTGTATTAGGTTAAAATTGTAATTATTAGGGGATTAGGATTTTAGGTTTCCTTATAAACAGCCTTTGTGGGATAACTTATGCAAATTAATCATTGTAGGGGATTGGGAAACCCATACCTGGATTGGGATTGGGGGTAAACAAATAATAGCACTTTGTGAGGTGTGAGAGTGGTATGAGGTTTTTCTGAAATAGTGGAATCCATTTCTCTCTAGTGGATATAAACAAGATTTTGCCGACCCACATTAAATTCCTTGTGTGAGTTTTCCTTGTATTTCTTCTCCATTCGTGTTTGTGAATGAGTATCCTCAACACTTCCATGTCTTGAAAAAGATACACCTCACTCACCATAACCCATTAGCTAAGTGTGGTTTAAAATCAAGGCTAGGAAGGCTCGGGTGGTGCTGGGCCGAGGCCATGACTAACACAACCCAGCTCTGACCCAAGGTTTATATTTATCAATCCTAGCCCACTCTCAAGGTTGAAAAAAACCAGCCCAAACCCTATTTGAACTCAGAACGAGCCAAGGCGGGTTTGAATCATGAGAGCCAAATTTGTAGCCCTATTTTGAACCTATCTCAAAATGGATTCCCAATTATTGTGTCTAAATACAACTCGATCCAATAAATAAATAAAACAGAATAAAACTTAATAAATAAATACATTCTTATATAGTTGCATCATCAAGATACAAACCTTTTACCCTACCCAATTAGTTGTAGTTGTTTATCCATATTGAAGGAACTAGAAGAGCTAGGGGTAGACCTAAGATAACCTTAGGAGAAGTGGTGAGAAATGATATGTATAGCTTAGGCCTTGTATCTAGCATGGCCTCGAACAGAACTGATTGGAGGGCAAGAATCCATGTAGCCGACCCTATTTAGTTGGGACAAGGCTTATTGTTGTTGTTTTGGACGTTTTCTGATGCTTTGCTTTGCCATTTGGCAACTATATGGAATGGAATTGAGCACTTTAAGGACAATACAACTATGAACATCATTGCTTTTCTTGCATAAAATTTATAGGGCTGCTCTCTCTCTCTCTCTCTCTCACACAGAATTAACGAACAGGAACCTCATCAGGAGCCAATACAAGACCCCTGATACAGAGGGTTCCACGACTGATGAGAGACACCGAAAAGAACAAGCATAACTATGATCCAAGACTGGTCTCCATTGGTCCATATCACTATGGTGACTCAAAGCTTGTGCTTGGACGTGACCTCAAGATTAAGCTAGTGAAACAATTCTCCTCCTGGGTGATGGTAAAGGAGAACTCGAGCAAATGGACAAGCCTTGAAGCTTATTCTGACTCACTGGAATTCAAAAACATAGCCCGCAAAGCCAGAAACTGTTATGCCTGGGATCCGCAATTAAATGAGTTCTGGAATGAGGAAGAATTCAAGGGCTTGATGTTCTTGGATGGATGCTTTGTGTTGTATTTCATTCACTGCATTATGAACGAGTCTGCCACTAAGGACGTGAAGATCAAGAATGATCACAAATCAATCATAATAATGGACTTGTTCTTGCTCGAGAATCAACTCCCATTCATGGTTCTCCAAGCATTGGTAAATGCATTCATGTCCACCCAACAATTTGAAAATGATATCAAGGAGTTCATCAAACTGCAGACTGTAGCCAAAGGTAGACCAGCAAGGATGGCAAGTTTGCATGAACAAATTCATACAGCCTTTGAAAATATCCTCAAATTCATTGAAAAATTTTACAAAAAGTTTCTGGATTGTTTCAAGAAAGACAGCTCCACAGACAAATATGAACATCGCCCTCCTCCTCCACCTCCTCCTCCTTTTCATCTCTTAGACTTTCTCCGGAATGAATTCCTGATAGGTCCAGAGGAAACAGATACAGAAGGTAATTACGTGATGGAATGGCAGTCGTTCCGTTCAGTGGAAGAGCTGAGTGCTGCGGGGATCAGTTGCAGGACCAGTGGTTCATCTTCTGTCAAGTGAATCCAATTCAAACTACATGAAAATAAATTGTTTGGAACACTATTTCTTCCTGCCATTTCCATTGATGACTGCTTCAAGACCAAATGGTTAAACTTAGCAGCCTATGAAGCATGCCCAGATTTCTTTAATGATGGCGATATCACTTCCTTCCTATGCTTAATTGATTCACTCATCGATCGGCCTGAAGATGTGAAAGAGCTCCGAGAGCGAGGTGTACTTCAAAATTGTCTTGGCAGTGACCAACATGTAGCTGAGCTTGTCAATGATCTTGGATCTAATTTGACACCAAACCCTCATAAGTATGTACAAGTTAAGCAAGCCATTCAGAAACATTTTGAAAAAGGAACCGCCATCTGGTTTGCTGAAGTTCTGCACCTAGTTCTCAGTTCTCCCTGGACTTCTATAGCCTTCACAGGTGCACTTGTTGGCCTCATTCTAACCGCTATCCAGACCTACTATGCAATGGACCAAGCCAAAACTCATAACACTTACCCACCACCACCATCACCTTATCGATAAATTGCTGCTCTTTCTCCTGTACTTGGTGTGTATCCAATAAATGCTATTCTGGGATCAGAAAGACCTTTGTGCTATATCATGTGGTCACAAGTTCTGATCTTTGTTCTGATTATAAGCAAAACTGCAAAAGTAAGCATTTATCTATACAATTTGGAAGTTGGCTAATTGTCTATTTTTCTCTGTTTATGTTAATGGGTGACTAATGTTTCCTGAACTTTAAAAGTTAAAGATTTAAGGGAAAAAAGGTAAGGCTGCCAAAATTAATTCATATGGGTGATCGAGTGACTATTGTATCAAGATTTGTAGATCAAGTCAAACACTTGTCATTTTCACCTCATCTGATGATTAGGGAGACAACTTCATCTGATCTTATCAACAGTTGGAGATCAAGCGGACAGAGTAGAACTCATTTAACTAGTGATATCAAAGTAACTGCAAGCGTAGTTTTATAAATGTTTACAATATAAAGTGTGATCAAACGATAGAAAGACGATGGAAATATTACCAAAGAAGAAATATTATACCAAAGAAAACCCAGAAAATAAACCAGAAATGCAGAGAGTCTTGCCTAAGGATTTCCATTTTATCTGTAAACCTTTATCAACCAAGCCATCAACCAAACCAAACTGCTTGAGATATACACTGACCAGACGACCAAGTAGCTTCTTTCTTCTTTCCTGCAACTTCAGTTTATTATTTTTCATTTACTTGGAAACACTAGATTTCTTTTTAGAATAGTTTTTGGTCACTTGACATGGAAAGCATCCCTGGGAGAATATAAATTCCAAAGTTGACTGGAAGTAGGGTACTTATTTCTCTATGAAGTATAAGCTTTCTCTTACCTCCACAATGCAACTCGCCCTTTAAGCTATTGTAGAATCATCCACTTTCTTCCTCAGAAGTTGGCTTATCTGCCATGGCAGAATCAAAGGATTACCATTCGGATACTACGAAGAAGCTGACATTGATTCTCAAGAAGATGATTGTCCTACTACCAAATATGAAGATGATGAAAATGATAATGATAGCAATGAAAACGATAAGTTCAGAGGCAACCACAGTGAGGTGAGTTGCGAGTCTGAACACCTTCAAATATATGAGATTGATGGTGAGAATTAACATTTTGCATGTTATGAGTTTGAAAGTGTCCACGTGTTTGAGAGTACTAATACTATTACTGGCACTCATATTTGTTGGGTTTTTATGGTTTTACGGTTTCAGATTATGAGTTGAATGGTAATACTCGTATATTTTCCTCTCCTCATCATATGTTTTCTATTACCAGCTATGTGAATAGATGAATCAGTTGAACTATATTTCCTCTTGTTTTTCTTTCTTTCAGTTGCCCTATTTTGTGCTGTTTTGATCGCACAAGCAGCATAAGATTTTCTATGGGAAGGTTTGAATGAAAAAAAGAGAGTGGACCTGGTCCTGTGTGAGGTTATCATCAATTCTACAGAAAATGGATTGTAATGAAATCACAATAACATCTATTGAAATTGATGGCACAAAAGTATATATTTGGCAAATAAGCATAACTGTTTTAGAATGCATCATCAAGCAAGGAGGGTTCATGGATATACAGAGATTTCATGAAAAGAGAAGCAAATCTTTTGTAAGTTTACATCCATGTCCCCATTACAGTCTTTGATTGTGATACCACTGGAGCATCTCAAACCTGGGTTGAACCTCACAGCTTTAAAACATGTTACATCAAGTTTGAAAGACTTCAAAATATGGGCATTCCACACATCTCCAGACAAATTGGGGTTTTCTGTGGTTCTAAACCAATTACTAAGCATCATGACAGAAGAATATGATTTTGCAAGATACCTGTCAATGGTGTCTATCTGACCAATTACACAAATTAGTAGTCAAAAGTTTCCAGTAATTAGTCTTCTTTTTATATGATCCATAGCAAGAAAAGGTTCTGCATTAGCTAGTAGACTACTAGATGCTTCCTATGCAAAACCATTTTCATCTTGAATTTCATCTTTTTATATTTATTGAGCACAACTTGATTTAACAAGCAAGAGAATGAACTATTGGAGTTTAGTTAGGCTGCTTTTGCTTGGAAGGTGATTTATTTACCTGTGTTTACGCAATGGGCTATTGTTTTACATGATGTGCTTTTCAGCAGAAGTATAAAAATTCCAGAATATCAACTAAGTGTCATCCAAGGATTTCATTCACTTGATTCCATCTCAGCAGCTTAACTTTTGTAGTATCAAAATAGTCTCAAGGTATCTTCTTACTAAAAAAAATTGTTGCTAAGATAAGAAATTTCATTTTGGTAATTTCTTCAAATAACAAATTTTGATCACTTGCAGATACAAAAACAGAATTTACCATAACCATTCTGTGCTTGAGTAGATTACCTAAAAGCTAACTAATCAAGAGGCATTATATCATCACTAGGATTTCACAAGCTCCCCTCTCTAGTTTCTGTTTTCGTATTTCCAAGAAATAATTGTCTTCCACTTCAACCATGCTTCAAGTATCAATACACCACTTGAAGTCCTAACAACCAAAACTATTATCCTGTTTGAGATCATTATAATTGAATTGAGCATTATATTTTAGTGAGTAAGGGCGAACCCAGTGCCAAAGGCTTCTACACAAGCTAAGCCTGGGGGGCAAGTTTCCTCCGCAGCCTTACCCCAGCAATTTTTGCTGAGAGGCTGTTTTGATGCTTCGACCTCAGCCTACAATTGTGGTCCACCGAACATTGTGCTAAGGCGCCCCAATTATATTATAGTAATTAATAGTTCCAAATGTCAAGCCTATAACCTTTTAGGTAAATGTTATGAAACCCCCAGCTTTTAAAGTCTTTTGTGCCAACAGAACTAATAATAATGGAAATTAAATTATCTTTATATAATATACATAGTGTGGGGGTGAGAGATCATTTCAAAACCGAGTTCCTCTATTGATTTCCTCACCTGGAAATCAAAGAAGGCAACAATTATCAAACTGAGCAAACAAAGTGAAAGTATAAAAATCATTGTCTCAAACATTTTGAGTTCTGAAATAATTACTGTTGATGATCAAGCTGTGTTAGGGTGCATGACCAAGTGTACCATGGGAGTACACTTCAGTCATATACGGTTTAGTTGTAGTCTATAGTTACTCATTTACCCCTTTCCCTTTTAGATTGGTTGGCAAGCAATCTCATATCTAGGATAGTCCCTATTTTAGAATGCTTTCTACTTCTGAGCACAATATTTACTTTCTACACCTCTGAAAACCAGTGTAGGAAATATTTTCCTAGACTATCCTTGACTTGGAGATTATAATAATAATGTGGGTGAGCGCAGCCTAGCTTATACAGTCTCCCCCTGCTCTTCTCCTCATTCTCCTCTCCATCTTCTCTCTTCTGTTCTCTTTGGTTCTGGTTCTCTAAACTGCATTAAAGTTACAATTGCTAATTACATATCTAAGGGGCCTGACAGAACCCAGCACCTTCAAATGGAGAATGTCCATTATGATTTAATGTTCTTGTTGAGAAAAAGTGTAGGGTTTGAAGTGGATAGTAAACCTTAAAAGAAAATCTCTGTGAGAAATTCCTTGAAGCAAGCTGTTTGTTTGGGTTCTCATGACTAGATTACTAGAGAATTACAAATAGAAAGCTACAATGTGATAGGCCAATCTTATCTCGTGTGTATTCTCACAAGCACAAGAAGAGGGCTAGACTTGGCAAGCAGCAGTTAGGGAAAGAAATCACATCTGGACTGAGAAAGGAGGTTGCTGAATAAAGAATGATTTGGAGAATATTTACTACTGAATAAGAGAGATTTGGGGAAAGACTAGTCAATGGATTAATTTAGGGAACTATCTACCAAAAGTATCAGGGAGGGTGGTAGGTTGGGGATCGTTTTGTCACAAGGGAATTTTGGGGTGAGGGCTATTGCTCTCAGGTAGCTGTAGGAATGCCAACTGCTGTGTTATTCTGAGTTCTAGAGTTTATCAGTTAATAAAGTATACTTTCCCACTATCTCCATTATTACTGTCATGCTGTTTTGCTGAATCTGGAATCCTAACACAACTTGGTATCAAAGCAGTACGATTCTTGGATGATGCCAAAGAGTCGAATGGAGAATAGAATGGAGGAATTAAAGGTTAGCTTGAGAGAGATGCAAGAGAAGATGGGGGCGATTGCTTTGCAAGTGGAAAGGGGAGAAAGAGCTAATGAGGAGTTCAGGGAGGAATTGAGAACCTTGCTGCAAAAGGGGAAGTCCATGGAGGTAACTTCTCAGTCGCCAGGGTAACAAAGGTAGGTCAAACTCTAAATCAAGAAGGTGAGACAGAGAGGTGACGGGAACTTCTTCCACGCAACTTGAAATGCTAACATTTGTAAGAGAGGACCCAATTGGGTGGATTGCCAGAGCAGATCGTTTTTCTATACCTGTACGAACTAGAAGAAGAGAAGAAACTCAGAGCTACAACGATATGTTTTGAAGGGGCTGCTCTAGGATGGATGCAGTTTAGGGAGTTGCAACAGCCTCTGCGATCTTGGAAGGGGTTGAAAGAGGCTTTAAATGCAGCGCTTCTTTTAGGCACAGATGCAAACTCCCCAAGAGCCGCTGACTATACACCGTCAAATAGGAACCATCACAGAGTAAAGGGAAGGGTTCGAAGTCCTCACAGCAGCAGCCAGAATCATGGAAGAAGGCTGGCTTCAGGGGGTGTTTCTTGCTGGGCTAAACAATGAAATCAGGGCAGAAGTGAAGCTGTTTAGGCCCACATCATTAGCCAAATAATGGACCTGGCCCAAGCCGTTGAAGCACGTAATTGGGCTGCTAAATACCCCAGAAAGACAAATTGGGCCCAAACAACCCAATCAGTCGAAAGCCCATCTCAGCAGTATTTCAATTTAGGCCCAACTAATTCTGCTGGACCACATAGCAACCCAGGAAATAATTTGAACCAGGCTGTAGCGGTTTGACCGAACGAAAAGGGAAGTGAACCATCATCTTCCTCTTCACAAGTTCCGACTGCAACTACCGCTTTGACAGCAAACTCCAGCAGGTCATGATGGCTTTCTCAAGAAGAAATCAAAGACAAAATGGACAAAGGCTTGTGTTTCAGATGTGATGGACCAAATACCAGGGGTCATCAATGCCCCAACAAGCAACTCTGAATGCTTGTGCTTCAAGAGGAGGATGAGGCAAAACTAGCGGTGGCTATTGCAGAGATCAAAAGCGAAAATGGAGGAGCCGAGTTTGAGCCAATGTTAGAGGTGGAGCTTTCAAAAACATCTCTAGTAGGAATCAACTCACCAAAGACCATGAAATTGAGAGGGCTGATCAGCAGTCATGAAGTTCTGATTTTGGTGGATTGTGGTGCAACTCATAACTTTGTGTCGACACAGCTTGTGAAAACTTGGGGTTTGAATGTGCAAGAGAAGACCTTTCAGGTGACATTGGGCAATGGTATGCAAAATAAAGGGAGGGTATATGCTGGGAAGGAAGTTACGATAACCATTGGGGGAGAGGTTTTTGCACTAGATCTACTTCCATTTGATCTGGGCAGTATAGACATTATTTTAGGAGTAGAGTGGCTAGCAGCACTTGGCGAAATCAGAAGCAACTGGCGCCACCCCACCATGAGTTTCAAATGGCAAGGAAAGAGTATGACGCTTTATAAAGATCCCACCCTACTGCGAAAGGAGAAAACTATAAAAAAAAAAAATTTGGAAAGACGTAGAAGCAGGGGGAGAAGGTTATTGGCTGAAACCGCAGCACACAAGTATGGAAGTTGGGAAGCAACAGCCAAGACCCTAGCGTATTAGGATTATTGAGCGAGTTTGCACATTTGTTTACAGAACCTACGGGACTGCCACCTCGTAGACCTCATGACCATACCATTAGGCTGCTGGAGGGAAGTACACCCCCCTAATATCCGACCTTATCAGTACCCACATGCCCAGAAAGATGAGATTGAAAGATTAGTGCAAGAAATGCTGACGGCAGGACTAATATGACCAAGTGTGAGTCCCTACTTCAGCCCTGTCTTGCTAGTTCGGAAGGACAGCGGTTGGAGGTTTTGTGTGGATTATAGGGCCTTGAACAAACTTAGCATCCCCAATAAGTTCCCTATTATGGCAATAGATGAATTATTGGACGAGTTGAGAGGAGCTACAGTGTTCACCAAGCTTAATTTGACATTAGGTTACCACTAAACACGAATGGCAGAAGGAGACAAAGAAAAGACCGCATTTTGCACTCACAACGGACACTATGAGTTCTGTGATGCCCTTTGGGCTTTCCAACGCACCTGCCACATTCCAATCACTGATGAATGAGGTATTTCATGAGCACTTAAGGAAATTTATTCTGGTGATTTTTTACGACATTTTGGTGTCACATCCCTTTATTTGATATATTGGGACTGCTTCATAAAAGATTTGTGGGGCCCAAGATGAGATTTAGGACCTTAGTTTAGTTTCTAAACTTCTATAAAAAATTTATAGCCTTTAGTTTCCATTTTGGTATTTTCTAATTTTAATTAGTATTTATGTTTATAAGATTCCAATGTCACTAGTTACTAGGATATTAGTTTCTATTTTTAGCCTACAAAGTTTTTATTTCTTGTAAAGCTATAGCCAAAAACAGATGAGTTGTGGAAGAGGGGGGGGGGATGAAGGAAAGCCTAAGCATTGGGTGTTTGCAGCTTACTTTCTCTCCCCTCTTCTTCTTCCTTCTTCTTCTTCTTCTTCTTCTTCTTCTTCTTCTTCTTAGCCTACAAAGTTTTTATTTCTTATAAAGCTTTAGCCAAACTATAAATAGGCCCTTATATTGCAATAAAACAGATGAGTTGTGGAAGGGGGGGGGATGAAGGAAAGCCTAAGCATTGGGTGTTTGCAACTTCCTTTCTCTCCTCTCGTCTCTTCTTCTTCTTGTGAGTGTTCTTCTTCTTCTTCCACTTCTTCAAGATTGATTCATCTACGATTTCCCCTTCTTCCCCTATCTTCTTTATCCTTCTTTCTTCTCTATTTTGTCCCCCCCCCCATTAATCTGGTATCAGAGAACAAACCCAAGTAAATTTCTGTCTATTGGATTCTTCACTCTATCGAGCTTGCACGACTTTTCTTCCTTGCTAATTTCCTTCTTCTTATGATCTGGCTTCTCTATTTTTTCTTCTTTTTGTGGTCTTCCTCATTATTTTCTCTACTCATTCACTACCATTGTGATTGATATCTCTCCCAAATCTGGGTAAATTTCTTCTCTATCTTGCAATCTGTTCAACCTTCTTGGCTCTGTTCTCTAATTTTCTTCTCCTCCCTGAGATCGTTCTATTCCTTATATCTTTTCCTCCCTACTTTTTCTTTCCTCTAATTTCTTTTCTTAGTTATCGCGCCAAAACATGATGTGACCATCTGTCAAATCCTTTTTTGTGGTGCCAATCATGAGGCAAACTTTTTTATGGAACTCAAGGATGAGTTTTTTAAGAGAGGGAGAATTTATGCAGGACAACCAGCTAGGACCAATTCAAACTAGCATTGGTGCCGTACAAACCAGCCAACTAGTCAAAATAGAAGGTCCACTTGCTCCACTATTTTGACCAGTAAATCGGGACTACCCCAATAGGGGAAAAACATGAAGAAAGAAGGCAAAAAACACTGTTCACGTTACTGTTCATGTGAACAGGGTTACAGCCCTTTATTTGGTATATTCGGACTGCTTCATAGAAGATTTATGGGGCCCAAGATGAGATTTAGGACCTTAATCTAGTTTCTATTTTACTAATTTCTAATTTTAATTAGTTTCCACTTCCATAAGATTTTATTGCCTTTCATTTCTAATTTTAATTAGTTTATATATTTATAAGATTCTATTGTCACTAGTTACTAGGATATTAGTTACTCTTTTTAGTCTACAAAGTTTTTGTTTCTTGTAAAGTTTTAGCCAAGCTATAATAAGCCCTTACATTGCAATAAAACAGATAAGGTATGGACTTAAAAAAGGAAAAAGAAAAAAAAGATGAATTAAAGCTGGAGCTTTGGGCGTTTGTAGACCCCCTCTCTCTCCCCTCTTCTCTTTTCTTCTCATGAGTGTTCTTCTTCTTCTTCCCCTTCTTCAAGACCGATTCATTTGAGATTTCCCCTGTCTTCTTTATCCTTCTTTCTCCTCTTTTTTGTTCCCCATCAGGTTGCATCTAAAACAAGGACACAGTGCACTTCAGACGGCTTAAAAGAATGACCAGAAGACTTAACAACAAGCATACCAATACGTGATACAAGCATAGCACTGCCTTCCCAACAGCCACATTTTGTGACCCAGTGTAAGACTCTTGAATTGTAAGATGGGCTAGGTCTGCCACCACATGACAATGAGATCCTAAATCTAATATCCAACAAGAACTTCCCAAAGACTCATCAGAACAAACACAAGATTGTAGAAAACACAAGCTTACCGATATAAGCATGTTAAATCTCTGAGGACCCAGTGCACCGAGATGTCCCTCAGTCCTACAGAGTTTACAAACAACTCTTTGCTCATTCATAAGTGAAGAGGAAAAATTACTACCAGAATTTGAATTAGCATCATTCTGAACAGAGTTCCCAACTCTACATTGAGAGAAATTTCCAGAAAAATGATGACAGTTGTATCCATTCCTACCAAAATACCCGCAGTTCCAACATCTACTATCTCCAGTCCTACCTTGCTGAGTCAATTCTTGACCATCTCTTGAACCACTGGAAGCATTTGCAGGCAAAAGCACTTCGATTGGGGGCACTCTGAACTGCAACATTTGCAAACAAAATAGAATTTACAGCTTCAGATGAAGAAGCACGCATGTGGCCTTCTTGATTCAACAGTACGCCTTGAAGATCATCAAACGAGACAGGACCAGCACGAATCAAGTTGAAGTGCTGAAATCTTTATATTCTTCTCCAAGCCCTCTCAGAGTAGCTAGTACCAGATCTTCATTGGGTACAAGAGTATTAGCAGCAGCAAGCATGTCAGAGATCAAAAGAATTTCCAAAAGATACAGATACAGATATCGATCCCTTTTGAATTCTAAACAATTCATTCTTCAATTCAAGAATCTTCACTTGGGAACCAGAAGCAAAGACCTAATTAAAGCTTTTCCCAAGCTTCAAACAAGGATTCCGCAACAAAGATATGAGGAAAGACACACTCAGATACAGAGGCCACAAGCCAGCTCAAGATGAGCTGGTCTCGGTGATCCCAAAGAACCGCAAGAGAAGTTGAAGAAATAGAACCAGAAGTTCCTTCAGACAGACAAACCAGAACTCTCAGTCAGAGACAAAGTCGATGAAGGTCTGGGGAAAGAACCATCTAAGAACCTAATAGATCATATCCTTTGAGCAGAGGAATGAGTTGGGTTCCCAAAGAAGAAAATTCGGAGCATTCAGCTTGATCAGGAGAGCCACAGCTACGTTAAGGAGATGAGAGGAGACGCCGAGGTGGACGGTGCCACTGAAGGCTCCATAGAGGGCAATGTGGTAGCCATCGCCAGGAATCGAAGAGGCAAAGCCCCGAATCAGAAAGCAGATACGATGTAGAATACTAGGTTTAATGATATTCTTGTAATGAAGTGCAGTCAGTCTTTATAAAATTAATGAGAGCAGTAGCATAGAGAAATGCTAAGCTACTGCTGGTGTAGATGCTGGTGTAGGATCCTTATCAGGGACTCCTTGTAAAATGGGCTGTGAGTCTGTGACCGGCTGGCTTTTATGAGCACTGATGAACATGGTCAATTTAGAATGGCTTAGTAATTACAAATGGGATTGTTAGATTTCATTTCAAGGAAAAACTGTAAGCTTTCAAACTGTATCAAGGATACATGGCCCATGAGAGATACGGGCTAAATTCCTTGAGATGGAGAACTGAGGTCTATAAGTGTTAGAATGGGCTGAATGTTGGAGGGCATGTAGGGAATAGCATAGAGATATAATCCTCCATGATTGATCAGGTTTGGATGGCTAAATTGGAAGAGATGGAGTTTCTTGTTTTGGGGATCTTAGGGAACGCAAAAATTCGAGTAAAACATTTATGCGCTGAAATTGAATGGTCAGAATGGAGTCAAACTAGGATCAAAGGTCATTAGGATTAGAGGGATGATATGCCTAAAGTTTAGGACAGATCTGATGATTAGACTAGTGTGTCAATCTTACCATGAATTTCGGGTGTCTTAGGGCCTGTTTGGTTACATGAAGCTAGAGATTTCAAATCTCTGAATTCACAAATGGGAGATTTATACCCGTTTGGTTGTGTGAATCCCTGGAGTCATGAAATCTAGAGATTCACCTTTTTACACTAAAAACGTGAATCTCTAGATTCATGGGTATGAGGTGAAATCCAGAGATTTCAATTCTACTATAAAAGCGTTAAACATTTGAACAATGACTCCATAAATGTTTCTTCAAGATAAATCTACAAAATTAATTTCAAAGATACAGGCTAACCAAACAGTTAATTTTATGAACCATGACTCCATAGATTTGAAATCTCCAGATTTTTGAAATTTTCAGACTCAAGTAACCAAACAGGTCCTTAGGAAGTCTGAAAATTCAAAAAAAAAAAGGGTGTAGGAAAGAGGAATATAGTGTAGGCTGCCAGATACCTAGATGGGGAGTTCTATAGAGCTTGTAATTAATGAAATGGATCCTAGAAGGCTGTCTATTCAGGCATAGCATGGATTTGGTTTGACCTCACTAAGAATCTCAGCATTTCTTCAATCTTGGACCTAAGAATTTGAACAAAACATTGTTGCAGCAGCAACACTCGTAAAGGAGGACTCGAACTGAGAATACTTTATTGATAATCTGAATTGGTGCCATCTCCACCAAGTGGAGGGGCTTACTTGTACATAATAAGCTGGAGTTGTAATATGCATAGAACTCCAAACCGAACTCAAACTGAAAACAGAAATTAATTGACTTAGACTAGGAAGTGTTAATACTAACTCAAATAGGTCTCTATAACTCAACATTTACATAGACAGGGACCCCAAATCATAGCCCTTTAATGATTTAATAATTAATTAAAGAATTACTTCAATACCCTCTGATTGAGTAGATTTACAAAACTACCGTTGAAATTACTAACACTGAAAAATAAAATATGGATAAGCATTAATGATTTGAAGTGCTGCTGGGCAGCAAGCCTAGGGGCTCCGAAGCTCTAGTGCCATCGAGTAATACCAGGATCATGAAAACCAGGATGAGAGCTGAGCTGGGTAATAGAATTGAGTATATTTATCATCCAACCTCAAAACTTCACCTACAAACCGTTAAAACAGAGTTACAATCATGGTTGGAGACAAAAAAACCAACAGCTATGAACATAACTAGAATAAACAAGAACCTTTAGTAACTTTGTAGTCTAAAATTTAAATTATTTGATAAATAATTATAAAACTAGGGTATGGACATCCATGAACACCCAAGACCCCCCCCCCAACCCGACCAATACGTTCTAACAATTTCAAATTGCACTAACAGCAAGCATTTGCAGTTTTAGCTAGTGAAGTGAAGATAGCCTGTCATTACCTGACACCAACAACAGACCAACGACAATGTAGGAAACTAACACACAAAACCTTATTATCAATTAATGAAGCATCCTTATTATCAATTAATGAAGCATACTCAAAACTAACCTGAGAAATAAAGTTCCCAAACATCAATATTTTCTTAAAGGAAAGAAAAGGGAAAGAAGAAAAAAAAAAACCATTTGAAGTATAGCACTAGTTCTCACATTACAACAATGACTTAGAAGTCAAGAGTTACCTTGATGCCCCTTGCCCTCCCTTTTGGATTTTGACTTGAAACAGCCTTTCTACTCTGAAAAGCTTATTCAAAACTAACAGATGTGAATACGAGGAATGTGACATATCTTCACCCAATCCTCACCTCCTTCTTGACACCGTTTCTCCAGTTTTTCACATTCTCTGATCACTAAAGAACAGAGGCTGATTGGCAGCCCCTCCTCTGGCAAAGATATTATTTGATGACAACCTTCTAATATCAAAGATTCAAGGGCAGTTATGTCTTGTAAACCCACAGGTAAGGATTTCAGACTTGAACATTTGGATATCCTTAAATTTTTAAGCATTGTTGGTAACCTATCTGACTGGAAGGATGCCAGTTGTGGACACTTGTAAATGTCCAATTCCTGAAGAGATGACAGGTTTTGTAGCCCCTTCGGTAAGGACTTGAGATTGCTACATACATGGACAGAGAGATGTTGAAGCATTGTAGGTAGCGTTTCTGACAAATCCACTAGCTGAGGACAGCACGAAATTTCCAAGTGGCAAAGAGATTTAAGATCTTCCAAACCCACCTGCAATGCCAAAAGCTGATAACAATGATGGATTCTCAGTTCTTTTAGTGCACTTAGATTATGAAAAAATCCTTCAGGTAGTAATCTTAGCTTCCTAAAATTCGACATCTTCAAGCAGCACAAAGACGTTATGTGAGGCAATGAGCTCAATATGTTCTCATGGCACTCATCCAAAACTAAGTCCTGGAGAGATGTAAATATTGGAAGATTAGTCAGCCTGGGACATTTCATAATAATAAGCTCATGAAGGTAAGGAAACTCTCCATTCTCTGCTCCTCTCCATTCCTTCAAATCTTTCATGTCTTCAAGTTTTAGTGTCTCTAATGAGGGAAAACCTCGTACATTCCCATCACCACAAAATTCATAACCCACATTTTCCAATCCATACATTGCATCAATAATGAGATGTTTAAGGAATGGTAGCTGCCCAAGAGGTGGAAGGATTTTGCAGTGGCCACAACGAAAGAACTCAATCTTCACCAGATGCGAGAGAGACGAATCTCCAATCCAACTTGGAAATTTAGATCCATGGTAATTGTCTATCTTTATTTCTTCGATGTTGGGATGAGGTCGTAAGCCATCAAGTACATCCTCATCAATTCCATCAGGTAGATACCTTCTGCAGCTCCATTCTAAAACCAACTTATGGAGGTAATGCTTATTCTTCAAATTTGCCTCCATGGCATCAGTAACACTAGATACATCCTCAAGCCTATCAATACATAATGATCCTCGAAGTTGCATTAACTTCTTCAACTCTTTTATCCCACAGCCAGATTCTTTACTTGCCACAAACCTATCCAATGTTTGCAGACATGTCAGTCTCCCAATTTCAGGAGGCATGGATGCAAGATCCCAGCATCCAGCTAAACTGATATGTCTTAGGTTAATTAGGTTTGACATGGCTTTAGGCAATTGATAGAGCCCACTGCAATGTCCCAGTATCAAGGTCTGTAAATTGTACAGACTGCACATTGACTCAGGTAAAGCCTTAATTTTAGTGGCAGAGAGATTTAGATACCTAAGATGTTTCAAGTCTCCAATTGAATCTGGTAGCTCCTTGATAGGAACATTACTCAAATACAACGAACGTAAGCATCTCAAGCTTAAAATCAGATCATGATTGAGTTTCACATCAGGAATTTCATGCATATATTGCCTACTTAATATCAAAAATGTTCGCAGACATTTTGACGCATTAAGTACCTCCAATGAAATTGATTTGGATGTGTTAACAGTCAAGGAAACATAGCGAGCTTTTCCTGAGATGTTGGGTGAGTCATCACACTCCACTGCAAAGCATATCTCCTTTGATATAAATTGAGCCAAATCATGGATGAGATCATGCATGACAAACTGCACCTTATGGGTTTTAGAACGCTGAAAGAAAGACCTCAATACCAAATCATCAAAACATTCAAAACCTACATCTTCTACTCGTTTCTTTCCCTTGGAATGAACTAAACCTTCAGCTATCCACAATAAAACCAGCTCCTCCTTGTTAAATTCATAATCCTTGGGAAATATGGAGCAATAAGAAAAACACTGCTTCAAATGTGAAGGAAGATAATTATAACTGAGTCTAAGGGCTGGCAAAATCTCATTCTCATCTTCTCTTAGGTCCCATATATCACTTTTCAAGATCATATCCCACTCATACTCGTCTTCTTTACCATGTAAAAGGCTTCCAAGTGTCTTTGCTGCCAAAGGCAAACCTTGGCATTTCTTCAAAATCTCCTTCCCAATTGCTACCAAGTTTGGGAAGGCATCTAAATTCCCATCCAGAAATGCTCTTTGTTTAAACAATGACCAACAATCAACATCTGATAAGGCCTCCAACCTATGTGCTGCCATTGTCCCCATGATTGATGATACTTTTTCGCTATGTGTAGTAACAATAATCTTACTTCCACAATCTCCAGATTGAAAGGGAAGGCAGAGGACATCCCAGTCACTCTTTCTTTCACTCCACACATCGTCCAACACAAGCAGAAACCTCTTTCCTTTCAGCCTGTCTCTGAGATAATTTTGGAGCACATCCAAGTCAAACAGAGCAGAAGCCTTCCTGGTTGCAGATTCTAGGATTGATTTTGTGAGCTTTCTAAGATCAAAATCATCAGAAACACAGACCCAAATTCTTAAGTCAAAGTGTTTTTGCACTTTCTCATCATTATAAACAAGCTGAGCAAGGGTTGTCTTCCCCATTCCGCCCATGCCGACTATAGAAATAATAGAAACATCATTTCCACCAGATTCAAGTGACGTCAACAACTCTACCATCTTCTCTTTATCAGCTTCCCTACCGAAAACACAAGATTCGTCTACAAGTGAACTCGTTTGTGGCCTAATAATCCCCATTTGAGTTGACCTTGTTCCAACTCCCTCTTTCAAACCAAGTTCATTCCTTTCTTGTGCAATTTCAGCTAATCTTTCATTGATTTCTCTAACTTTAGATACTAACCCTTGCTTAAACAGGAAATCTTTGGACAAGGAGAGAAAGCTTTGTACCTGATTCTTCTGGTTACTAAGTTTCAGAGCTTCGGTTGCAACCTCATCTAGGACGTCTTCTGCATCATAAGAAAGGTCTTTAAGATCACTTAACCACATCCTCACCCCCAGATCACTGATTTGTTTCTCCTCTGCATCGCTGAGCACAGATTGAATTTTTGAAAGGGTTCTTGCCAGTTTTTTCAGATCTTTATCAACACCCAACCGTAAACCAAATTCAAGTATGACTGGGGAGGCTAAGATTTGTAGTGCGACTTGAAAAGCAGCTGATAGAAAAGCATCTCCCATCGCCATAGCTCTTGTTTCTTCAGTGAAATTTGCAGAACGGAATTCAGAGATGATTTTGGTTGACAGTGCTTGATACTGAAACAATTACACCTCTTTTTACACCCAACTATTCAAAGTTCAAACTTCCTTTTACCCCCAAAAAAATAAAAAGAATTCAAAATAACTACACTCAATTATTCAAACATCAAAACTGTAGTACTACCTAACCTGCTAGTGACTGGTCTGCTGCCCAATCAATGCGACGACTTGCAATTCCATAAATTCATAGGAGATTTCAAGGAATGATTGAATGAATGAAACCTAAATATGTATTTGTCAATCTACAGGGAAAAAATCCCAATTCCACAAAATTCCATAAATCCATAGGAGATTTCAACAAATGAATAAAACCTAAAAATGTATTTGTCCTCCCAATTCCATGAAATTCCATAAATCCATAGAAGATCTAAAGAAATGAATAAAGCTTAAAAATGTATTTGCCTTTTTTTGATAATAAGTAAATGATCTTATTGAAAGGATAAACCGCTATTACAACCTATTACTAACTAGTCAACAGTAAAAGCCAGTAAATAAAAAGTAGGATAGAATTAACAAAAAAAAAATTATTTGTCAATGTACAGGGAAAAGATCCCAATTCGCAAGTGCATTTCTCTCTCCATTTATCAAAGAAGAAATTGTTAGTGATTGAGTCAATCTTTCTAGTGTGGCTTTTGTTTTCATGGTTAGACTATAACGACGGTCAACTCGATTAATCAATGGCAATGCTATTTGAGTGGGATTCAACCCCACGGCACTTACATTGCTTAATATATATGTATCAGTTCATGTTCTATTACACTTGGTAAGCCTATTTCCCGACAAGGACAGGGTGCTTCTCGACAGCTATTGACCACAAATTATAGGGAGCTAAGGGTGAGGGTGATGGAGTTTATTTTTTAAAATGTTTTATTATTTTTTACTTGTATGCTCCACCTAATTTGTGGTTGTAAGGCCGTCAAGAGAGCACAAATAGCGCTCCCCGTCATAAGAGATGATCCACACTCAATAACAACTGACCATCAAAACGTAGTTCAATTGATAATACTAGCACCTCTTATGAAAGAGGACAGGCTCAAGTTCTCTGTAGCATATGCAATAGCCTCCATCTCCTATAAAACTTCAGAAAAGAAAAATTTTATCACCTTGGCATAGCACTCAATTTTTTTGGGGATCCCTATCATTAGATGGGTATCATTTCATTGTTATACATGCACCAATAGGCGTGCAAAGTGTTTAATAAAGTGACTGAAAGCAAACTTAGCCTTGATTTGTCAATGCAAGGTTGGTTGAGTGGTAAAGATCCATACTTCTAGTGGGGAGGTCTTGGATTCGGCTCTTGCAGATGGTATTACATTTCCAGTATTAAAAAAGCACAAAAACAAAAACAAAAAACTTAGCCTTGATTTTTGGTCCGAAGGTGGGATAGGGTTTCCAAATGTTCTAACCTTGGTTTGGGGATCATTCCTTTGATCGATCCTAGCCTAGCCTTGCACAACACGACTCTCTTTCATTCCATAAAATAGATCCTTCTTCTTCTTCTTCTTCTTCTTCTTCTTCTTTTTTTATTTATTTTTATTTTTATTTTTATTTTTATTTTTTTTTTTTATCTGAGGTTCATCCGAGCCAGCTTTTTGCGCACTTCGATTACATCCTCAAAGGGTGTTTTGTCATCCGCAAGGATCATACCCATGACCTCTCCACTGAGAAGTATGGATCTTACCACTCTACCAACCCTGCATTGACCTAGATCCCTTAATGAACACTTTTCTAAACTCTAGGTTGTACTACTCGGATCTAAATTTGATGTTAAAGGTCAATCAAGATAGACCATGCCCGGTCCAACCCGGCCCATTGTCGATTGTGCTGGTTGTTCAAAGTTAGCAAATTCCTGAAACCGAGTCCGCCCGACCGTTAGGACCGGCCACGATAACCAGGGCCCGGCCAATATATGACCATTTTACACATGACCGTTGAGAATCAGTTTTAGGAAGATTTCAAACTTTAAAGAGCTGGCTCTCCCCTGATGTCTCTCTACTCTTCTACTGTCTCATTGGAAAATTGATTGATCAATCGGGAAGTTGAAATTCGCTGCGGAAGATTGGTTTAGGATTTGATCTTCGGAAATCTGAAAGCATACTTGTGAGACCCCTTTCAGTTTTGTTTCGAGTTTCGATTATAGGCATTAGTGTTTTAACCGAGATTTCCATCCTTTCTTTTTGTGTCTTAGTCTCCGTATTGAGTTTATGTGGATTTCTTGGTTGAGTGTTCACAATTGGGATTCTGTTCTCTCCTGGAACGTTGGTGGATCTAATTCTAATCGATTTTTTTGTTAATTTTTACTCTAATCTATGTAAAAGTTGACTCGTGTTTCTCCCCTTCGAATTTGTATTAAGATTTTCATGTTGTTTGGCGGTTGCTCTGCAATCTTGGTATGTTTAAGATGTCGTGAACCCTCTTGGGGTCGTGGACTACCATTTTTACTTGCGTATGCATTTCTTTTTTCTCCTATAGTAACCCTATCTCTTAATATGATTATTATAAAAGGATGGATTCATGGAAAAGATGCAGAACGAACTTTTTGTATTTCTACATGTCTGAATTGCTATTTTTGCAAATCTTTTCTTCTGTTGGTGTTATCAATTGAGTGTATGATGTTCTGTATTTACACTCCGGTTCAAAGGTCAATGTGTCCTAGCCTTAGGTTTTAGATTTTCAGAAGTTTAATTTATAAAGAACCCCTTTTTCACTCTTCTTGGTTCGAAGCACAGAGGTATGGCATACTCAGATTGGAAGGACTCAAAGAATCATTTTCTCGTTTTGTTAATTTGAATAATATCCAGTGAACACATTGCCAAGAAAATAAATATGAGATACCCTTTTTCTCAGGACTCTTTGAGCATGCCGATATTGGTTTGGAACTTATACAATTTTCTTGAATTTTGAGATATGTTCTCAGAGTTCTTAATTTGCCTCTAAAAGTTGAGTACTTCCCATATGGTTGTTTTCCATCACTGACATCAAACATTTATGAGCATTTGATCCCTGCTTGCATTTAAAACCAGCCAAAAGCATAAGGGGTAGCTCTCATGGTTTCTATATCTCCTTCTAGAAAGAAAAAAATATTTCCTAGAACACATCTGGTACTTGATGTCTTCTTATTGATAATTCTTCACCCAAATGATGGACTAACACCAATGAGAAAAACATAAGCTGAACTGTGAATTCCACAAGATTAAATTTGGATATTATGATATTCATAAGAAAGTATTCTAGTTTAATCCAAAATATCAAGGCTTTGTCCTGGGGAGATGGAGGACAATTCTGTTATTAAGAGGACGTGTAATGTAAGTGAGTGATAAATTTGATGCAATGATGGTTTTTGACAACTAAATCCATAAGGTGCTTCTGGCTATTGAAGGTTTATACTCTTTTTTTTGTTAAGAAGTATTGAAGGTTTATACTCAAGTCCATGGTAATATTGAACTTTAACATCAAAATGATGGTCATTAGTGGAAACCATTTCTCTCTAAGCCGCAACTCTGTTGTATATCATAACTTCTATCATTTTGTTTGTTAAAATCTTAGTCTCTGCCTTGGTTTGATTATAATGGATTTGTTGTGATTATGCTCTGCCTTCATAGCTTTCCAATTTATTTATGCCCATTTACTTTCTCTATGCCACACTGTTGTGTACTATAACTACTAGTAGTTTTCTTGTCAAAATCCTAGTATCTGCCTTGATTTGATTATAAAGGATTTCTTCTGACTATGTTATGTCTTCATAGCTTCCTAATTTATTTCTATCCGTATCCAGTTTCATTTTATTTTGTAATTTTTTTTCTAGGATCTCCTATTAATATCTATTAATATTCTAGTTGAAATGAAATATTTCTTTAAGTCCCATTTTGTTTGCTATACAATTCTTGTAGATTCCAGCAAGGTTTGCCTTAGATTTCTGTACTGTGATCTTAGCATGTCTTTGTCTACCTTAGATTCCTTGTGTTTAAGCTATTTAAACTTTAACAATTATAGATGAATTAGGTGTAACAGCATATACAACACCATAGTCTTGAAAACTATACTGGAGCACCTAACTGATGAACGCCTTGTTCCAGGACTAGGTTTAGAGAGACAATGGTAGGCTGAACTTAGACAGGATGTGAGAATCCAAAGCATTTCTAACAGATGCTCTGGTTGACACTGTTTTTCTGTCAAGGCAATTGTTGCAGACTGAAGTGGAGTTGGGTTTAGCAAAAATCAATCTTGTAATGCTAGTTCTGGTCATTTTGTTTACTTCCACAAGTGGTTGTGTTATTTTTTTTTATTAATTTTTTTTTTGGTTATTACTTTTTTTTTAATTGCCTAACACAGAAATCAATCTTGAACTTCTCTAGTAGAGGGAAACTACAATCTTTTGCCTAATTTGCATCCTTGTGTTGATTTTTTCTCTTCTTTTTGGTTAGTATACCGGTAGTGATGATGCTTTGCATTTCCACAGGACAGTAGAAATTTCTTGTTCCACAATAAAAGAAACAAGCAATGGCAAACAAGTTAGCTCGAGGACAGCTGATTCTTCAAGATGAGAATTTGGGTATTCTAAATAAAGGTGATGAAATGTCTCTTTTTTATAAACAGGAGACTAGGAGAGAGAACCATAAGAATTGTTAATTTATGTTGCCAGCTAAAAATTTTCATTTTATTAGGGGCTTCTACAAATGGGAAAATGAAGATATTGAAAGAACCCAACAAGAAAGGAGCAAGGGAACCCGGTCGTCGAAAAGCCCTAAATAATATTACAAACTCATCTCATCTTTGGCAAGAAGCCTCGTCAAAGAAGAAAGTTAATTTGAAGGAGTTCAATATTGCTGAAGAAATGTGTTTGCATGATCATAGGAAGTGCATAGATGCACAAATAACAGCAAGGGATCGGTATATGGACAGTGCTTTTTTAGACAATGGTACAAGTTGATTTCACATCTCTACACATTAATTTCATTTTCACATGTTTTTTGACCATCAAAGATTGTTTCTATGTGCAGCAGCATCAACACTATCTCCAGTGGCATCTGTGAAGTTCAAAACGTCGAAGGTTCGTCCATTTTCGGTGTTTTGATGTTCTTTAAACATGTGGATTGTTATCCCAATAAACTACTTTCATTTGTATGTTGCAGGCTGGTCTTGGTAGCCCTCCCATGTCTCTGGAGTTGATGCCAACACCTCAACTAACAAAGCCTACAGCATGTTTGAACAGAGGCAAGCCTTCAATTTTGTGGGACTGTCCTTCCCCATTCCAATTTGAGATACACAGTGTTGAGTTTGATCTCAAGCCAAATCCTTATGATTAACTCCCAATTCTGGAGTTGGGTTCAGCAAGGTTGATGGGGATTATTCTCATTCCCCAATGTAATTTGACAGAGTCAGCTTTTCATTTTTTGGATAAAGAGTACCAGATTGTTGCATTTGGTAACTTTCAAATAGTTTTGTTGTCTGAAATACTATAAAATCCTGTCTTTCTGAGATTCTTTTGTGTTGTAGATGAAGCTTTTTCTTTAGCTTTTTCTAAGGATGCCAATTCCTTAGAAAAAACTGAATGTTTCTTCTGGTCATATTTACCACAGAGAAGATATAAAACTGAATGTTTCTCCCACGCAATGAATATAGTAAATAGGACAAAGTGACTTAGTAATTTAGGAGTTAATGCAACTACTAGCTGTCATGTGAGTTCATCTTTGAAAATAAATATGCATAGGAAACATACTTGGTTCCACAAGCGATACTTACCAGTATCAGAAAACACAACGGTAAGTGACATTATCTCCAGTAATTTCACCACTGTATGAGATTTTCACCACCTGCCCCTTCTCCAGTCCATAATATTTTGCTATAGGATCATCTACCAACATCCAAGGCATCTGAAGGAAAACAACAATTTTAGAAACTCTGTAAATGACACCACAAATGTATAGATACAAAGGACAGAACACACTTTTATTGGTATATCTATCTCACAATTGATCACACACAGATGGGTTTCTGAGCAGAACCTAGGAACAGATTTGGTCTGCAGTTGATGATTCCTCATATATATAATGTTGTATTCAATTAATATGGATATATCAGCCAGATCTAAATGATCGAGGAGGCTGTATCAAATTCTGGACGGGGGCTCAGCAAGCAAGAAAGATACATGTTAAGAACCGAGATGCATTAGCTATGGGGGTATCCAACCAAGAAAATATTATGGAGCCAGAGAACACCACCACGGCGTGTGCCATGACATTGAGAATTCTGAAGATGTAGCAGAAGTCCATAATAATAAAGAATAAGTTCACATGACTTGGTCAGGCATGAGAAGCATTCAGGATTTTGTTGTGCCACATTGTCTGACCAGTTCATAACTTATGCTGGATATGTGCCTAAATAACAATTACATATCCAATTAATGAAACATAGAATCAAATATATCCAAAATTGGCCCTAATGATTGATCACCCCCCCCCCCCAAAAAAAAAAAAAGACATACCACCCCTAGAGCTAGCCCGAAAGTCGCGTAATCACACTTTACCTAGCCTATTTCTACTAGCTACCAAATAATCCACTCCATTAGTTTATCCTCATTAGGTGATGATATCAATTGGCTAGAATTTAAGAGATGGCCATACTAGCCTTAAAGAAAGGCAAACTTACTATTTTTTCCTTCTTTGAATCCCCCAACCAAACGTTTCCAATGCTCTCACCATTAATAGGAAATCTGGAGATCACCGCCTCAAGTGTCAAGCACCAACTTATATTCTTACCACCCCATTTCACCTGAAAATTTTCATTCCTTACAAGAGAAAAAAGAGAATCTCGTTACTTGATTAAATTCTTGCCATTGGTGAACCAGTGAGACAAACTGAAAAGCCTAAATTGTTCATTGGATCTGAAACCCTGCCATGCCTGGGAGAGAATGGAAAGGTTTTTCCACCAGCAGAAGCTGCCATAGATAAGATGTATGGCTAGTAATCAGTTTTTTAGGATTTCAGAACCTGTAATCAGCCTATAGACTGAGAGGAAATTTAGAAAGAGGAAGAAGAATAGACAAAGACTAAGGAAAAAGAAAAGAAGAAGAGAAGGGCATGTTGGCTCTCCCCTAGTATTTTATTTATAATTTAAGATGATATCTCAGTCAGGAAAACTTTCCTAAATTGAGTTACAGCAAAAATGAATATTATGTATTACATAGAATCTCCCAGAATCTACTAAAAATGAAACTATCCTAGGGAATTAGCTGTCAACCAAACAATAAAAAATTTAATAAGTAACCAAGATAGAAAGTAACAAAAATATAAACCTAATCTAAAATAGAAAGTGATATTTTAACACTCTCCCTCAAGCTGGAGTACACATATCAAAGGCTCCAGCTTGGAATAAAAAGAACATGTCAAGAAACTTTACACTTGAGCATATGTAGCAATAACAAACGCCGGTAGACACCAGAAGTACTTCATCCAGGAGATAATCAACAGCAACTTAAGTAGACAATCCTTCATGTCAACGAACCATCCAACAACGAGAATAATAGACAACGGTGAAGATGAACCGCATCCATAAGTATAACAACAACAACAATTATACCAAGGGCACATCCAAATAATGCTAGTCATAGGGAGGAATCTCCACACGAGAAGATAATATGTGTGGCCCAAAGTTGCATATAAGCTCTTCACAAGAAGGCAAGTAGTAGGTAAAAGGCAATATGAGTTACTAGGAACCATGTAGGTAGACACAAGGCAATATGGGTTACTGCAAACCAAGTAGGTAGATAAAAGGGTTATTGCAGACCAAGTAGGTACGTAAAAGGCAGTATGGGTTGCTACTAACCAACTAAGTAAAATGTAGTATGGATTACTACAAACCAAGTAGGTAGAAAAAAGATAGTATCGATTACTGTAAATCAAGTAGGTAAATAAGAGGTAATATGTGTTACTACTCACCCAGTTGGTGGATAAAACACAACCAAGTAGTTAGGTGCTGTTATAAAATGCCATCTTGAGAAAAAATCGTGAACTCTTGAGCAGATAAAGAATAAAACTTAAATCTCCCCCTCACATGTAACATTACATGTGGACAACTAATAACAACCAACTGCTAGAATCTCAAATTCAGTACTACTTAATTGTTTGGATACTTAAAGGAACCATGTTACTTGATGAAAGCAGGCACAAGAGCTTCCAGTCATTATTGATGCCAAACAGTTACCCAAAAAGTGCAAAAAAATAGTGGCAAGTCAATAGAAGTGCAACATTCAATCAGTAATTGGAACACATCTATCAGATGAATGAAAAACAGAATTGTAATTGATTCTGATAAATAAGACAACAGTAGCATCGGTAGCCATTAGGGTATACTGCAGAACCCAATAATGTAAGTTACCAGTAATAGGATAGAATCGATAAGGCACACGCCGCACACCAGCAGAACAACTTATCATTTAACCAAAATCTTGAACTAGGCAACAGTATCTCCTGAAACAATGTCTTTGTAACTAGTAAAACTTATACAAGCAGCAACAATGGACACAGGGCAGCACTGATGCATCAGAAAACAAACCAGGGAGGAGGAAAACAAAGAACAGTGTGGTAGTCTATTTACCAGAAGAAAGGAAAGCTGAGGTCGATTCTGGTAAATAATATGGCAACAAACTATCGAAGAGATATCCTAGTTATCAGAAGTGAAAGAAATAGATGTTGTTGTCAATTCTGATAATTGGGACAGAAGTACCATTCACAAAGAATTTCCAAACACTTGTCGTACTATAAACCAGTAATAGACGCAATGGGAAGGCAATATGGCATCCACAATTTCAGTGCAAAAAAATTCAACAAAACAGGAGCAGCAGTAGTATAACTTACAGCAGTATCCATTGCAACATCTATGAGTTTTTCTAGAGCAGGAAAATTCCATAAAACAGGGATAGCAGTAGCATATCTTGCAGCAGAAGTCACTATGGCATCAACAGAATTTTCCAGAGCAGGAAAATTGCATAAAACAGGGACAGCTGTAGTATATCTCAGCCGAAGGCTGTAACAATTTCAGAATATTGCATAGACATTTACCAGGAAAAAAAATGCAAGGTCTTCGATCCATCAATAAATATCCTAGAGGCTATTGATAGAGCAGATGTAGCATCAGAATAGCTTGTGAATCTATTTAGCCAGAAAAAAAACTAGCGCTCATCCTAGAATCCTCTTAGATCACTAACTCAGACAAAATACAAATCCATTCCTCTGGGTCCTTGCAGTAATGTTAGGAATGCAAAGGGATCACCTGATTAATTATTAAAGCGGGATCTTAATATATGGGTAAAGGCAGTGAAGAGTGGATGCACAACAGGAAAGAAAATGAGGAAAAAATGAGCAGTCAAGAAACTGAAGCAACAATCCTTTGGCTGATTAAACCTGCTCTAATACTAGGTTAGGATTTCAGAACCTATAATCAGTCTAGGGACTGAAAGGAAATTCAGAAAGAGGAAGAAGAATAGAAGAAGACTGAAGAAAAAGAAAAAGAAAAAGAAGAAAAGAGAGGGGGGGGGGGGGAGCTTGCATGTATATGTTGGCTCTCCCCTAGTACTTTATTTAAAATGTAAGATCAAATCTCAGTAATGAAATCCCCAAAAATCTACTAAAAAGGGAACTATCCTAGGGAATTACTTGTCAACCAAGCAATAAGAAAACTAAGTAACTAAAATAGAAAGTAACAAAAATAGAAACCAAATCTAAAATAGAAAGTGATATTTTAACATAGTTTAATGCATACATCTACAACATATACTATTTTATTAGAACACTCAAAGAGAGAATTATTTTTTCCATTTTCCTCTTTTCTTAGTGGTTGTTAAATTTGACCCCAAGTTGGCGAGCAATTCAGGTCCAAGCACAAACCCCCTCCCACTCAAAAATAAAAAATAAAAAAAATAAAAAAACAGTTTCTGATAGAGCCCTGGGATCACAGTATTATGCTATATTGGGAGAGGAATGATTTGCTGAATATCGGGCGAACAACAGTTAGGGAAAGAAATCAGATCTGGTCCTAAAAAGGAGGTTGCTGAATAAAGAATGAAAAATGATTTGCAGAATATTTACTATTGAATAAGAGAGATTTGGGGACAGGCAGAATATTGCAAAATATGTACTACTGAATAAGAGAGATTTGGGGACAGGCAGAATATCGCAGAATATTTACTATTGAATGAGAGAGATCTGGGGAGATTAAGGTTGATTAGGGGTTATAAATAGGGGTAAGATGTGAGTAGTAGTTAAGGATTATTAATGTGAGTGTTTGGGCAGCCGTAGGATGAGGGCAGCAATGTGTTGTGGGGGGTGACTGGCACCATTGTAACCAGTTTATCACTATTCTTCGTTATTCTATAAATTAAATAATATCAATTTTGCATTTGATTCGTGGGTTCTTATCAGTTTCCTACACTCTGTACTTCCCCTACAAAGGAAGTAAAGCTACACGACCAGGTTGTGGCTGTTCACGCTGCCATGGGTTGTCGGCAAATGGATCTGGGCATCTTTTCCATTGCTTGCATTTTGCAGGCGTGCAGAGTATGCTGTTTTGCTTGAAAACTGCATACAAAGGAGCAACTTCAGTGTATCGATTTGATACAGATCAAGAACTCACCATGATCTCGGTAATATCTTCCCCCCCCCCCCCAAGAATCTGAAACTAGAGTTAATATCTCTGATGCCTCAGTATCACGATGAGATATGAACGAATTTTATTGTAATAACACGCAGCCCACCCAAGCATGGCTTCAAGTCAACCAAAAGCAAGCACCCAAGCCAGTGAGATCTTAGTAAGATCTCTGTCCAACCATGTTTTTTGGCTGACTGGGTTGAGATCCCAAACCAAATTTTCGAACTATAGTGTGTTGGTCCAAATTACTGTTACCACCTTATATCATTCCTAAACAAAATGTTTCAGTTTGTATCCTCATGCAATCATAGGTTTTGAGTCTGGAAACTGTCACTTCGAGAAGAAAGGGTAAGGCTGCATACATTACAACCCTCCCAAACCTCGTAGTGATGAGAGCCTCATGCACTAAGTGAAGCATTGATAAAAACCAAAAGTAATGTTTGATCAGCACTCTGAAGACAACTCTAAACAAAATGTCCATGAATAATTAAATCCCATGGGCCAAAACTACTGAACATAGCAACATAACTTCTTCTTATTATTATTTTTTCATTTAAAAGACTAATTTTATTACTCACTCACCATGTAATGGAAGGTCTCTAATTCCTCTATTTATTTCAATAAGTTATCAAATGGGTCCTAAGTTATACAATGGAGGTTCAACAATTAATTATCAAACTACTATATACAAACTAAATTTTTGGTATACTTTTCATTGGGCTAAAATGGGTTTTGCTTTGGTCCTGTGGCCATTGGATGGTTGCTACATGGTCAGGTTTAAATATCTTTGTTTGCTTACAATAAAAAAGACTTTTTTTTGGTAGAATTAAATTTTTTTTTTTTAAATTGATAAATGTTACCATATTGCACCCATTTCGTTCCATTATAATCTTTTATATGTTCTTATTAAAAAGTCATCAATCTTTTCTTTTTTGAGTGGATGTTTTATTTAAAATAAAAGATTTCTATCAGATGATAGGTCACTAATAAGTTATAGATGGAAAGATAAAGGTACACACCTTAACCTTACACCTTTAGGAAACCTAAATCGTTTATATCTCTAATATTTAATGTTAAATCTTCTCAACTTCTAATGCATAATTTATGTACATCAAATGATATTGTATTATTTAAAGTCATTTTTCTTTATCATACCTTAATGCATTTGGAACGCATGATGGATGCGGGTTTAGATCTTTTCTATGAAAGGACTCTCCCAATGAATGGACAAAGAATTACAGGATTTAGTCACGTAACGTATTCTAAGCTAAGATGATAAATCTAAATTACGGGATTTAGTCACGTGACGTATTCTAATCAAAGATGATAAATCCAAGGAATGTCCTTAGATTAAAATATTCCATGTGATTTGGGGTGTAAACGGATCGGATAGTGGTAATACCATATCCACATCCTATTTTATTCGGATGGATTTGGATAATATCCTATCGGTTTTCGGATGGATTCAGTCAGATTCGGATGATAATCAGATAGTTATTGTCTTAAGTAGATTCTTATAAACGAACATGAATACAGATATATTACGAGTTTTTGACTATCTGTTGACAACTTTACCACTTTATTTGTAAGGATTAGGTTTGGAATTTAAGAATTTAACAACTTTGGTAGTTATCTTAGTAGAAAATCTAGAAGAATAGTCACCTATCTCAAGTAAAAAATTATAAAAATAAGAAAAATAAATCCAAATAAGTAACTTAATCGGATAATTTAATTGGACAAATAATAGTCGGTAGAAAAGGGGCATACCATATCCGCATTCTATTAGTAATCGAACAGATTCAGATACTGCTAAATGGATGAGAATTCGAAAGCGGATTTCAGTTATCTATTTACACCCCTACATGTAACTAAATCTTATAATTCGTTGGAAAACTTTTTTTTACATCAAACAGTTTTTGTATATTGAGGACGAAAGTACTATATTATATACCACAAAATTAAACTATGACCACTTCACTATTTGGGTAAATTTGATGATACCTTTTAAAACAGGTCCATCATATATTTATATATAAAGTGTAGTTCAGACTATGATAGCTCCATGGCTATTTACAGAAACAAATTCTATTCCTTAATACCCTCCCTCAAAGTCAAGGGCCCTTCAAGGACCTTGAGTTTGGAATGAAGTAAAGAGAACCGAGGAGATGAAAGACTCTTTGTCAAGATATCGGCTAGCTGGTCAGTTGTAGAAATATATCGAACCAATAACTCCTTCTTGGCCACACGATCACGTACAAAATGAAAATCAATCTCAATATGCTTCGTTCTGGCAAGAAAAACCGGATTTGCAGAGAGGTAGGTCGCCCCAATATTATCACACTAGAGAACAGGGGAAGAAGGTAACAAGATGCCCAACTCAGATAGAAGGGATTGAACCCAAGTTAACTCAGTGGTGGCACTGGCAAGAGCACGGTATTCACTCTTAGTACTAGAACGAGCAACAGTAGTCTGCTTGCGAGATTGCCAAGATACCAAACAAGAGCCCAAAAAGATAAGATAACCACCATGAGACTTACGATCATCAGGACAACCTGCTCAATCTGCATCAGAGTAAGCCTCTAGAGACAAGGTGGAAGAGGGTGTAATATGCAAGCCAAACAGAATAGTACCCTTGAGATACCGAAGTAACCTCTTTAAAGCAACCCAATGATCCTTAGTGGGAGAGGAGAGGAGCTGACATAATTTGTTAACAGAAAAACTAATATCAGGCCTTGTAAGGGTAACATACTGGAGCCCACCAACAAGACTTCGATAAAGTGTGGCATCCATTAAGGGTTTGCCACTCAAACTTGACAAATGGTGAGCAAGTGTCATTGGCGTGGAGATCAGTTTTACATCAGTCAATCCGGCTTTAGTCAAAAGACTACAGATATACTTCTGCTGAGATAAAAGAATACCAGTGGGCATAGGAATCATCTCATCAACACCCAAGAAAAATCGTGCAGGGCCCAAATCTTTGAAAGCAAACTCCGAAGAGAGTGAGCTTAATAAGGACTCAATGGCTGATGAAGAGGGTCCAGTGACCAAAATATCATCAACATATATCAACACATAAAGAGGCTTAGATGAGTGATGACGAATGAAAAGAGACGAGTCAGTCTTAGATCCCGTAAACCCAAGAGTAACAAGATATGAGCCCATAGAGAGATCTTTGTAGTTTGCATACATAGGAGGGATACCGAGTATCCACATAACCGGGTGGTTGATGCATTTAAACATTCTCTTCGAGAGCACCATAAAGAAAGGCATTATTTACATCAAATTGTCTAACAAGCCAGTGTTTGGAGACAGCTAAGGTGAGGATGATACGGATAGTTGTGGGTTTGATAACGGGACTAAAAGTCTCTTCATAATCTAGCCCATATTCCTGTGTGTAGCCTTTGGCAACTAAACGAGTTTTGTGACGTTCAATGGTCCCATCTGATTTCCTCTTGATGCGAAATAACCACTTGCAACCAATAACCCTTCTATCCAAGGGTGAGGGTGTGAGAATCCAAGTCTTGTTTGCAAGGAGAGCATTAAACTCATTGTCCATTGCAAGTCGCCATACGGAAAATTTGGAAGCTTGACTATAGCAAGTATGCTCCAAATCGGAAGATCCAACAACTAATAAAGCCAAAGGAAGTGGGTATCTAGTGGCATAGAAGCTCTTAGGAATTTTAGGGATACGAGTCCCAACTTAAGATCGAGTCACCATTGGATGAGATCTGGGCAAAAATGTATGTTTTCCAACATGTTATTTGTCAAACCATTTATGTCTGCAAGGCCGTTTGCTCAATTCAATCAATGAAGAAGATGGGTGAAGGGGGAATCTCTTCATCCATCTGGTTAAAATTATACTTAAATAAAAATAAAAAGGGCAAATTAGTCATTAAAGTATTAATTTGTCCTTATATTGACTTTTTCTATAGTATAGGGGAGGCAGATGCAAAGTCTCGATTTTTTTGGACTAAAAATGACATAGATCAAACCTCAGGGGGTCCATATGAAAATTACCCATAATTTAAATATATATAAAATACACACTATCTTACAAAGCTCCACAACATGCTCCAAAAATTGTATACATGCTTCCACTAATGCTCTCCTATTTTTAAATTTAAAATAGAAATTAATTAGTTTTTTTAATATTTAGATATTTTTTAATTATTTAAATATATATTAAATACAGTAAAACTACATAATTTACAGAAAAAAATTGATTCAACACCATCTCAGCAATATGGTGTCTCAAACTCTCACATACATTAATTTGAAGCTCATACATCTATTATACATATACATTTTTAGCAACTAGTAAATACGCACGTGCAGTTGCACGTGAGCTTTTTGCTTATATTTTGATTAGGTTGAAGATTATCGAATATTAATTTTTAATGGTAATGCATGGTTCCGGTCAAATAATCTTTAATTCTACTATATTTTCTTTTCTGATAGAAATTCTGGGTTGCAAGAAATTCTACTCTATTTTCTCATTGCTTGTTGGGTATCATAATAAACAAGTAAAATATAATGTTCCAAACCCCCCTAAAAAAAAATGTGTTCCAAATTTAAATAAATATAAGAAAATATGTTCCAAAGATGTGTTATTATATATCTTATTGTATTTGTTGTCTAAGGTTTAATATCGTACTGTTTCACATTTCTTGTCTGCACATACAAGATTACTATTTGCTACCCAAAAAAAAATAAACCAATCAACAATCAGCCATTTTCTAATATCATATGATAGGATTGAGGAAGATTAAACAAAACGCAAAACATAACATTCCCAGTGTAGTGGTAACCACATTAGTAACCAATATAAGTCTATGGTTATAACATAAGTAGTTGGTAAAGGAGTAGAAGTGCGAACCATAATACGATGAATACACAACGAACCCATACGAGTCAAAGAACAAGCCTCTAATAGGCCACAAACAAGAACCGAAGCAAATACCTTACCAATAATAATAATAATAATAAATATAAATATATATATATATATATATAAAATAAATAATAAGATGCCAATACCAAATGAGGCTGCACCCTACATTGCTTGAGATGTCAATTCGTTGCCTGAACTCTGAAGGGGGTACGAGAGAGATCAACTTCAATCAGGTTCTCTTCATCGACTTGAAAAAGAAAAGTAGAGTTTCTTTTGCTGTCTAATGGTATCCTGATCAATCCCTCCCTATCCTCTTCTTCCCATTGGAAACACATTTTCTGCCACAAATCCCACCTCTTAAAGGCTGAGAAATCAACATCCAGCAAAAGCTACTTGAATCAGATTGGGGTAGCAAAGTGGAAGAAGGCATTCTGTTCATACCCATTTGACTGCTTTCCTCTTAGTTGTCAATATTCGCTTCTTGATCTTCTCCTTCATACTTTTCAGAGAATAACAGAATAGCAATTATCAAGCGTGGTGAGAGAACAAGGTGAACAAAAGAATGAACAAAGAACGTTGATAGTAAATTCGGGAAAACCCACAATTAACGGATCAAAACAGGGACATACGTAAATAAAACCATTAATATGGATGGAAATGAAGTTGAATTTTTAGAGGAGACTGTGTAGCAGAATTGAGGATATTGTAAAAAGAGAAGCCAATAAAGCGATTTGATATAGACCTGTATTGGCCTATAATGGATTTGATGCATAACCCTACAAGGAAGAGTAGTCTTGTGGCAGTAAAACTTCGTTGCTTGTGATTATGATTGTGAAGGAAGTTGCATCGTCGCAGCGCCATGTCGTCAGAAATACGAAATTATTGTAGTCATCCATTATGCGCGAGAACTCAATCCATTCATTCTGAGTAACACATCGAGGCATGTATCGATAACTAAAACTTAATAAGAATTACCATATAAAGCATATGGCAAAGATTTCCAAAAATGAGAACACTACCATCACTATGTCGTCGTCTCGCTATGATTCTGATTTCCACGAAGTATCAAAACTTGCATCGGTATATAACTGATGGCAAAATTTAGCTTCAGTTGAAGTACATGATAAGACAACCGATGAAGAAAGAACAGACCTGGAACACCAGAGAGCAGTGTGAGTGTCAACTTAACCGAGTTTAATTTAAATTATTGACCTGATGAACAAAATCTGGCATTTGTTTGAGGACTTGATCAGACTGCCCCCACGAAGTAAGAACAAACCTGAAACAACAGAGAAGCGTGAGAGTCAATTGGCAACTGAGAAACTAACACATAAAGTTGAAAAGTTTAGTTTAATTTAATGGATTGACCTAAGCAGCACTGACTGTGATTTGGTGTAAAGTCGTCATACCCACTCTCTATGGAACATCCAGCGGAGAAAATAAATCTTGAAACTCTTAACAGTCCCGAGAAAATTTAATAGATCATTGTACACTGAGGTGAGAAGAAGCACAAGACGAACACCAGATTGGTGGTCAGACAACAGAGAAGTGTGAGTATCATAGATCGTTGCATACTTGCATGGTCGTTTTTAAATTTTTAAGGGAGATGGCGTTTCGGCTGTTGCATAGGGTCTGGTGGCTGTTGGGTTTTGAGGAGGGGTAAATGCCAATTCAATGGGGTTATTTTGGTCAAGTAAAGAACATACCACAACTGTTGCGGGAGTGTGGATGGTTGTGTATGCTGGGGCAGCTGTCCATTGACCAGGTGTGTTGGTTTGTAGTGTTGGGGTGTGTAGCTTGTCACTTTTGTCCAGTTTTTAAGGGGTGCGGTGGGTAGTGTTAGGTTCTTTGTGAAGGTACATGTCTATTAAGAATGGGTATTTTGGTCAATTAATTTACGTGCCACAAGTGTTGGAGGTTTGCCTTTTATATAGTAGTATGATATACTTTACAAAATAATTTTTAATAACAGAAAATAAAAAATTAATTTTGACATTACAAATTCATGGTTCAACACTCTAAAGTAGACATACTTAAATTTGGAAGCAATCCAAGAAGATTTAAGTCTCAAACAAAACAAAAATCAAAAAATTAGGAAGTTGGTTACTCACCTTGCAAGATTTGAGAGAATCCACAAATGGAGGAGCAAATCTAGTGTTTGAATGAAATGGAGTTGTAGAAATTAAGTGAAAAGAGGGTGAAAGCAAGAGAAATATATAAAAAAAAAAAATCAAAATAGGGTCGAAACTGTAAGGGCAATATCGCTCGAAATGGCCGAAAATGACGCTAAGTCGAAAAACAGCTCGAAAATGGACATTTTAAAACTTAACATTGTGTCATTTCAGCTCGATACAGTATCGGTCAAAATATCATATCGTATTGACACGATATGGGACACTTTATGTTCCTATCCTGTATTTCGTTTCAATTTGGAAAAGTGCAGACATTTCGACTGAAATTTTGTTCCATGTGTATAATGGTGTGGTAACTAAGGTAAGAACTGTGGAGGGTCAGAGTAGTGAAATCCAAACCTCTCAATACTCCAATGTCTTCAATAGAAAGTGAAGGATCTCAATATTCATCAACTTCCCACTGATCCAGAAGGTTTGAAGTATTGGTAGTGAGTATTGTACTGGTTGGGTGATAAGAGGCATATTGTATCATACCATTTTTGTATCGTATCAGATATTCATATTGAACTGTGCAAACACACATGAGAATGGTCAAAATCAAAATAAAATGAAAATGCACTTTTTGACCAATGAACAATAAAAATAAGTAATTGTAAGTTTTTAACACGTAAAATGCATAGACACTAAAATGGAGACCAACGTACAACAAGAAAAGAGGCTTTTAGTGATTTGCATTCGAATCCTATCCAGTTTATTTTACATCCTGAGGGAGAGGGATGTTGTTTCGCCTAGGGTCTTCTCCTTGTCTACCTCCAAATCTCTGCCTCCTCTGTTTGAGGCTTAGCCTTTTCGCGTCCCCACCCCCCCATTCCCCACAAAAAAAAAAAGGGAGGCATCTGTCGTCCTCTTTCTCTTTGGAAATGAATTCTTTTATCACCCCCCGAAAAAAGGTATAAGGGCATTTTATCCTAGAATATTCTAGTTTGTCTTCTTCCATTACAAATAAAGCAGGCTTTGGTCATAAGGAACACAATCTGTAGTTCTTCCCAGCAATTTCTATCAAATAAAGGAACTAAACTGATTACTAGGGCAAACTGTGAACAGCACAACCAATTGAATCTGCAATTTATATTGAGTCTGTTTCACGAGTCTCTACCTAAAATCTGGCATCCAACGAACTTGGCCAAATTGTCAGTTACTGAAATTCGACAATTGAAATAAAATTCCATGGCAAGAGATTCTAACAGGAACTTTGAAACAACCCCATTATACTTCATAATTTCGATGGAAGCTTTGTAAAACTTCATAACTGCAATTCTACGTTAGTATATTGGATTTGGAAGAGCCTAAATCAAGAAAGGGTAGGAATGAAGGTTACCGTCCATCTCTCTATTGTTCCCTCTTGGGCATTTATTCTTATGTCCCAGAAATGCTGGTTGCTGACTCTGATTGTATCCCCAAGAAGTTCACTTTGCAGTGAAGTATCAACCAACTTCATAACCTGGAAAGCACGTTCATTTGAAAATTCAATGAAAAATCCCTGACTATTCAAAGAAACTGTCAGGGTTAAACTGCTGAAGCAAGAGGAAAACATACATGAGTAAGAGATGTTCTTTTGGAGGGCAACTGGATTTGTGTGGAAGCAAGGACATGGCCAGCTTCGACCCAGCGAGTGGATTTTAAAAGTTTAGTAGTAATTGTCAAAAATAATTCAGCTGCAGATGATGAGGCCCATATAGAAGACCATGGAGCTGAATCCCATTCAATATGATAACTGCTCTGAGGTTCCATTGTTGAAAGAGAGAGTATTCCTGTTCCGATGACTGATCCATCACCATGGACAACCCAACTAAACTCCAAATCTCGTGCTGTTTCAAAAAAGTAAGTGTTTGTTATCTGCAGCGTTTCACTCCAACATTCAGTACATAAGCAATCATGAAATCAGAAAAGCATTAATTAGGAGATCTCTTATACAACTGAGTCATAATTAGAGTACCTGAAGTATTTTTTCTCCGAATGAAATCTTTATTGGCTGATAGACATACTTCACTTCTGAATACCAGGATGAAAGTCAATGACTAATTAATTTAGAAAGTGTAAGCTTTGACATCAGACAGCCTTTGCAAACATATGTAGATCACATGGGTTGCAACTTGATTTAGTTCCCCAACAGTGTCTGAACCAACCAGCATTTTAGCTCAGATTTGGCTGGTTTTCTGAATATTTAAATTGAGTACTGGTTCTATGGAATGTCACAAGTAGATAAAATGGGCCTCAGCTTTATTTGGGCTTCACTGAGGCCTTGCGAAAACACACATAAAATGGACACAAACACAAGGAAAGGGCTTTTCAGGTTGATAAATTAGATTATTTCTCCAAGTGAGCTCTCTGATTTCATAATGTTAACCATGAGAAGGATGCTGAACTATCCAATCCAAAAGCTTAGACTATCAGGTGGAGAGGCTCAACTGGTGTACGAGGCATGGTCCAAGAGTTCTTTGATGTGGGATTGTTTCTGACGCTTCCCCTCACCATAGTCATCACTGCATCTAGGTGAACCATGGCATTTAAGGGGGGTAAAAAGCAAGGCATCACCTAGGCCAAACCAGTGAACACAGTGGGAGAGTAGAGACTTGACACCTTGACAGCAATGCCCTTCACCTGCCATATGTGGCCCTGTTCAGACGCCATTATTTGAGGGGGGGGGTCTGGGCACTTAGGGGACAGGATCAACTAAAAAAAATGCAGCAAGAGACAAAGGGTAAAGAGGCACTGGGGAGCAGCCATACACTCCAGCAGACCTGAGACTACACAAAAGGTGGTCCATGTAGGAGAGTGAGTGAGGGTTATGATTGCTAATATAGGGAGGGGAGCAAAGAAGAGAACGTAGGAAAGTAGTGAGAAAAGGGAGGGGCAAGCTGAGCTTGCAGTGGAAGAGCTGTGCTCTGGGGTAGAAGATAAGTAAGGGCACAAAGTGAGGAGATGAATACCGTGACTATGTACTCTGCTGCTGGAGAATGCAATACATCCATTTCCACTGTTTTAATCTCTATTTCTTACTGTATCTTCTATGGTGCTGTGATTGTGTGGTTGTTTTGCTGTTCACGTTTGTGTGAGGAGGTTAGGTTAAGCAGGGTCTTAACAAGGTGACATCAGACCGTTTACAATCCCAGGGAGGTGATATGCTACTGGTCTGTCTCTGTTTTCCAGTAAAGGGAGAGTGCATGATGACTTACAGAGGTCATGCTCTTCTGTTGGGAACACTAGATCGTGTATGCACATCGGTTGGGAGTGGCTCTCCAACATTTGGAAGGGAATGCCTTGGAGTGGTTCTACTGGAGAAGCTGGTCAGAGCTTGACTGGAAGAGCTTCAAGGAAAACCTGGAACTCAACTTTGGTGGTGGGAAAGGCGCAAAATAGATTTAGGATTTCAACATCCACTAGGTTGATGTTGGGAATAATAATCGCGAAGTTGGGACATACAGTGGGTGGAAAGATGGATCGAAAAAAAGCATGGAATAGAGGGCGTGCGAGAGCAACTGTCTGCGAGGGTTGTACCTCACCGGATTCAGAGAAGAAAACAGAGGAGTGGTTCGATTACTCAAACCAGCCCTCTTAAGTCAGTTCATAAGGTTGGTTCAAACCCTAGAGGCTGGCGGCTTAGTTACACGGGCCTAGTTTGTCTTAGACCCAATGCCCAGGTGCAGGCAAGACCTAATGGTTCATGCAATGTAACCATCAAGAGAAACCTCCCTCTACTCCTTCCAACCAAAAGAAAATAAAATAAAAAAAAAAATCATCCATTCATGCTTCAAGCTTATAAGATACAGAAAAATCAAATGTTGACAAAGTAAAACTCAAATGAATTTGATAAGAAGCTTACATTCCTCAGGGAGCTGAGGTTGTCCTCTCTGACGTCATGAACCATTTGCAACAATTCAATGGATGATTTTCTAGTAATTCAAATAGAAAATTCCAAATGCAAAAATGTAACCTAGGAAGGAGAGGCATCCAATGGAATTCCAAACCCCTGCTTGCACATTAATCCTAATAATCTCTCTAACTTAAGTCTATGGTCATACTTTGAGTAGGCCTTGTACATGATGAGGAAAGTTTTCTTTGTAGGTTTCATGTTTAAGTTTTCCATCTCATCAAGCACATCTTCCATATCCTCTAGCCGATTCTGTGATGAATACATGACCATCTTACAATGATACGAGGGAACGACAAATCCTCCAGCAAGCGGACTCTGCTGTTTCACAAACTCTGCCAACTGATCCACTGCATTCCTTCGGAAATAACTTGTTATGATACAACGCATCAGTTTCACCGTCATAACTGGAGTGTTATTCTGTAATGCTTTATTTATGGAATTCTCCATCCGTTCCAGCAAATCCTCTTCTGCATAAACCCTAATCAAAAGCACATTCAACCAATGGCTATACTCGTTCTCTGGAACTAACTTCAGTAGCGCCTCAATCTTTCTAATTCTATTAGTATCTGAGCTCTTACAATATGCAGATACCATGGCTCTAATCAAACGAATTTCCTTTGCATTCACATGATCCTTCACCAACTCATAAATCTTCTCCATCTTCTCCAGGTTGCCTGAATTTGCATATCCACGAAGCATTAGCAAGTGGGTGTTAATATTGGGTTTGACAACACCTGCCTCCATAGTCTTGAAAGTCTTCTCCATTTCATCCCACATCCAAGCTGTAACATATCCAGCAATCAGGTTATTGTATGTACTCAAATTAGGGGAGAGATTCAATTGTTGCATCTCCCGGAAAATTGCATCCATGTGATCTACCATCGTCAGCCGACCAAAAATTGAGATGAGAATGTTAAATGTTACAACTGTAGGTTTACAATTTGATTCTCTTTTTAATTCCCGATAAAGTGTTTGTGATTTCTCAACCAAACCATTATACATATACACAGCCAGGAGTGCATTATAAACAGAAGCTGTCTTGATTCCCTTATTGGCAGCCTCAGTAAACAATTCAACAGCAAGATCAACATGCTTAGCTCTGCCTGCAATTCTGATTCCTCTAGCGAACTCTTCAGATACCATTGCCATAGAAGCATCATTAGCTTTTTTCCTTCTCCACTTAATTACCTGATAATTGAACCTGACTATTAAAGTTGATGATAAACTAAACAAATGAACAAAGTAAAATTATCCCATTTATCACTCTGTTTCATCTCCTCCCATTTCTTGAAATGAAAACCTCTATGACAAAAGCTATATTATTATTATTAATATTTTGTAATTGAAGTTATGGGTGTTATAGAGACACCTGTTTCGAATATATAATTGAAAATATTCAAAAGCTCAAATAAACCCTAGAATGAGGAGAATGGTACCTCTAGGGATAACTGAGGCCAGGAACCCAACAGCTTCAACAGCTCAATCAACGCATATCCGTTGCTGGAGTGCTGAATTAAGGAAGAAGCTCCGGATTCCAAGATTGAGGAGATCTTGTTGGAATCTCCAATATGAGCAACCAATTGATCCGCCAATTCTGAAACTTTTTGGGTCACATTCTCTTCAGCGATGTGTTGCGAAGAGAGCTTCTTTTTTGTGAGTAAAGTGAACGACTTCGGTATGCCATCGTAGCAGTAACCAGGCGTCTGAACAATAATCCCTCTGATGAAATTGCGACTTGAGCTCCCCCAAATGTTAGATAATGGAGGAAATAAAGATGGAGATTTGGCTTCAACAGAGCATTCCCGCAAAAGTAGTTCCCTTGCGGCCCAGGAAACTCTACAGGCTCGTTTCATCGTCCCCTAAATAAATTGAACATCTTGAGGGGATTTCCGGATAAAGAGTTAGGTTTTAGAGATCTAGAACAAGTCTGAGTTTCCACAACTGATTTGGGGGACGAAGTTGAGTCTTCTTCTAATCTGCAGTAGCTTTGACTTGCGATCGATGGTGAACGGTGAATATATGTTGTCCTTGCTCGTTTGATTTGAGGGTTTTCGTTGACAGAGAGAGCAGAGAAGAAGACCGATCGAGGGTGCGATTTTTATTAGCGGCAGCCCTGCTGCCAGCACCCAAGGGTCACGATTTTGCCTCCTACACAATATGAGATCCAACGGTTGTAAATAACTTAAGTGTAAAATAATTTTTGTCCAACCGTTGTAAATAACTTAAGGCTGCGGTCTTGGATAAAGGGGGGGGAAGGGAAGCCCAAGAGGGGCGGGGTGGGAGCGACGGCCTTCCCCCCCTGGGGGGGCACCCCACCCCCCAGGGGCCCATGTTTTCCCCCCCCCCGACAACGCAGCTAAGTGTAGAAAAAAAAATTGTTTTACTTCTTTAAACCTGATGTTTATCAAATTTACAAGATTAAGTCCCTAACTTGGGCTGAACCGAAGTTGAGATCTGAAGAAAGCAACCAAGCCTCTCTGGAATTTATCTACACCGGAACACTAGCTTCTACAAGTCACACTTTCTCCGGTTCCACATGTTCCGCTACCAACTAACAGTCCCACCATCTGAATTTTTGGTTTCTGCATGACGGACTTCGACCTGGAGATTTTACCCATGGTAGCCACATTGGTGATTCGAGAGACTAGATATGAAAACAGAGATTCAAGCAATGAAAGACAGAAATCCAAAAAACCCAAATGGGGAGAGACAAGAAGCGATGAGATTGGGGCTTCTTTCGCTTTGTTGAATCACCTCTTCCTTTTTTCTTTGCTTTGGGCAGATGGGTGTGGGGCTATGAAGATGGGGTTTTGCTTAAAGTGAATGTTTTCGTGGGATGAGAGCAGTGGAGCTGCAATCTGCAAAAGAAGGTAGAAGTTGCAGGTTTTGAGATTATCGACGGTGAAGGTCCGGCAGATGGAGAGAAAGGGATGAGGATCTGGTTTTGTAAATTTCTAAATAGAAAACTTTTGAGGATTAAAAAGAAGAAAATTATTTACACTTATACCCCCATAGTTTTAATCCAAACCGTTCGTTTCTTTCCTGTAATCGGGGTAAAATCCAGATTGTTGGCGGCTGCCGCAAATAAAAATCCTATTCGAGCATGAACGAGAGAGAGGAAAGACTTGGTTTAAGGGCATTTGTGTTTAAAGGTATGTTTGCATCGATACCCCATTTAGCGTTTTGGCAACCCTTTTGGGTTTTGGCCCATGTGTGCGTCGCATTTTTGCCCCAAAGGGAATAATAATCGTGAAGTTGGGACATACAGTGGGTGGAAAGATGGATCGAAAAAAAGCATGGAATAGAGGGTGTGCGAGAGCAACTGTCTGCGAGGGTTGTACCTCACCGGATTCGGAGAAGAAAACAGAGGAGAGGTTCAATTATTCAAACCAGCCCTCTTAAGTCGGTTCATAAGGTTGGTTCAAACCCTAGAGGCTGGCGGCTTAGTTACACGGGCCCAGTTTGTCTTAGACCCAATGCCCAGGTGCAGGCATGACCTAATGGTTCACATCATGACCTAATGGTTCACATCAGATGGGTCAATCAAATGAGGAGACTGGTCCATCTAATAAAGTCCTATAGTAGGGCTATAAATAGGAATGCTAGGCCCAACCCGGTGGGTGGGCTAAGAAATACACGGGCCCAAAAAACCTATGGCCTATTCATGAAACACTATACCTAAGGGTATTATCAGAGAGACACTATCCCTACATCTTCTACCTTCAACTTGATAATTAGGGCCACATGTCAGAACCACAAGGAATAGATGGCGGTGGCAAGGGAGGATGCCTCGCTTCTGATGGTGGTGGCATTACATCTCATCGTCAAAGATGATCCCAGAGGGTTGGCAGTGGGAATTTGGTTGCGGGAGGTTGACGAAGCGCGTGGCAAATCAGAATAGGGGCATGATTTTAGGAAGGAGTACAGGCAGTTGGGCAAATTATGTGATGTTCTTTTGGGTGTTCTTATTTCTCCTTTGACTCTTGACTGCAGCCGAGAAGAAAGGGATTGAAACCTCCTACATCATGAGTCTTTTAGGATTGGAACTCGATTCACACCTTATCTCAATTCGCCAGAAAAGCTTCTTATAAGCAAAAGTCATAGGCGAGAGGACTATTCTGCAATTTCCTTCCGCCTCCAGAACCTTCTAATAGGTTGTAGTATGCTATGCCAAATTTGGGACTCTTCCATCCCTAGTGGGGGGGGGGGGGGTGGTTGTTGTTTTGCCTAAATTATTTTTTTTTTTTTTTGGGTTGCGTATAGAACTTCTTCGAGAGTCGGATATTGAGATGACCACCTTAAGTGCTCTCCAACCAAGTTGGAATAACTGAGATGCCTGCACACACAAAGAAAGCAAGAACGGTCCGGCCTAGTTTTGGCCGGGGAACCGCCTCCGACGCTCAAATCAGCCTAGGTAACAATAATGGTTCTTGAGAGAGTTCTCAAGAACGTAATGAGTAAGTACTCAGATGAAAGTTCTCGTTACCTTTCTCCATGTTGGAGGTAGGTTTATATAGAAGTTACCTGGAGGCGGCGATTCCTTAGATTCCGGATCGATAGTTGAGGAGTGAGTGTAGTGGAATAACGGCTCCTTCTTTGTCGCACCTGATATCGCCGTTATGCTGACTCACCTCCCCAATTCTCGGAATAGATATGCTGAGTGTTTATGCGTAACTAACCTCTCTTGACTTAGTCAAGAGAGTCTTCTGGGAAATGCTAGAGTTGGATATTTTTCCCAAGTGTGGCACTTCTTCAACGAATAAATGAACCTGCCCAAGAAGGAGGTGTCTCTCCCGAATGAGGCCCTCGGGACCTTCTTTAGGGAAGAGGTGAGCCATCCCACATGGGAGGTGTCTCTCCCGAATGAGGCCCTCGGGACCTTCTTCAAGGAATAAACCAGATTACAAAAGAGGGAGGCTTATGTCCCGAGTGAGGCACTCGGGACCCTTCAAGAGGGAAGAGAAGCACCAGCCCGAGGGAGGTGCATCTCTCCCGAGGGGGGGGGCCTCTCTCCCGAGTGGGGTCCATCGGGACCTTTTCCCCACAACAGAGCCCCCCATTCCGTGCGATTGACTTCTCGAACGTATGGAATGTTACTCCCAAGCTTCTTAGAAAATTTTCTTTCTTCTTGGAGAAACTTTAAGACGTCGTCTTGAATGAGAGCCATTATTTCTCCAAGGCCTTCGCAATTCCCAACCGTCGTACTAATTCACATTTATTGCTGCTCCTGATATGCGAATGGTCGTGTTATCTCGGCCGTTGATCTATTCGATCAAGGGCCGTTTGATTGAGATCTTGAGTCCCTTAATCTTGACCGTTGTGTCTGTTCATTGTTGGTCGTTGGATCGCGACCTTTCATGTGCCAGATCTCAACCGTCGCTTTGCTTGATTCATAGCCGTTGGATGTGTCTCTTCATCTTCCTACTCCTCACTATAAATAGAGGTTCAATCCTCATTTTCAATTTTTTGCTTGCAAACTCCCTCTGAAGTCCCCTGACTGCGTTGCTTGCTTTCTCCAACTCGCTATTCCAATCTTCAAACCAGTAAGTTTCTCTAACTTTTCTTCATTTCTTTCCTTTGTCATTTCCGTATTATGGATAACTTAAGAAAAGGCAAGGAAATAGCCCGAGCCCCTTCCCGACTGGAGGTCCCGACTGCCACGATCTCCAGTCCCGAGACGTCTTCCCGAACCCAATCCATGCATTATTCTAGTGAAGATGCTTTCTCTGGCTCTTCTGACTCTCGTATTGTGAGAGCGACTGCCGACTTAGCTAGGGACGACCCTCTTGACCAAGAACCTCTTTGCTCCGACTTAGGAACGGACTTAGTCAACCTTGGTCTTTCTATGGATTCTTCGGATGAGCGGGAAGTTGATAGTATTAATCAATCTCCTAGTAAATTCCGAGTGAGTCAGAGACATTATTCGCCTCGCCCACCCCTTTCTCGTCCCCAGGATTGCCACAATCGTTGGCCTACTTTTATTTTCTCCGAATCGCTTTCCGAAGAAGCAATTCTCGAAGAAAGGAACAAACCCAAGACGCCCTCTCACATTGATTATAACCTCAAGTCTTCGGGTCCCGAGTTCTATCCCGGAGATCTCGACTCCAAACATCTCCAGCGTCTAAGGGATTTCTGTGAAATTCCAAAAGACTATCTCTTCCAGCTCCCGTCTCCTTCTAGTCGGGTTGGAGAGCCCCCGAACGGGGCCTTCTCCATTTATTACGATGCTTTCTTAGGAGGTCTTCGCTTTCCTTTTCAAAAAATCTTTGAAGACCTTCTCGTCCATTATGGAATTTCTCCCTCCAACCTTATTCCAAATAGTTGGAGAAGTGTTTCTTGCTTCGTTGGTTTTTGTCACAATGTTGGAGTCGAACCAACATTCCCCCTTCTTCTGCGTTTCTTCGAAGTTAAGAGTCAATCAAAAAGGGGGTTGGCTCTCTCTTCTTCGTCGGGCAACCGACGCTGTGGAATGGTCAGGCAACATCATTTTGCCGAAGTCTATGCCTACCTCCACCAAAGGGTGGAGACATCACTTTTTCTTTTGTCAGCCCCCAGTTTCGCCGCCATTCCCAACTTCTTTTGTGAAGAAATCCAAATCTGATCTTAAAGGACTCAATAATCCCATTGAGTTATCCGCCGCCGAAGAAGCGGCTTTAGAAAAGATCATCCAAGTCGGCGGAGATTCAGCCGCAGTTCACGGATATTTACCTGAGTATCCGGCTGCTCTTCAGTTGTGGGGCTTTTCTCCGGGTGAGCCCCTTCTTCATTGACATTCTTCAATTTTGTATATTTTTCTTATCTTCGCACTTTCTGACTTTCTTCGTTTGTTGTCGCAGTGTCTAGCAAATTGGATATCGATGCTCTTCGTGCATTGACAACTGGGAATGTCAAAGAGGCTTTCGCCCGAAAGCCAGCGAAGAAAGGTGGTGCCACGGACACGGGTCCCGTTGTCCAAGCTCTCGGCGCTCCGGGGTCGTCCAAGCCTTCGGGCAAGAAGACCGCAAGGAAGAGCATCTCCTTGGGAGGGGGCCTCCTGAGATAGGTATTCCCCAGGCCTCTCCCTCAAGCCGCTCGGGAAGGCCCTTGAAGAGGGCTCGGGAGAGCGAGAAGGCTGTTGAGGAGGACTCCCCAAAGTCCCCTGTCTTCGTTCCCGGCTGGGATCTGACTTCTTCGGACACCGTCTTTGGGGGACTCCAACACCGCCGGATCTTGGCTTCTTGAGGGGATGATCCCTTCGGACCGAAAGTATCTGAAGGATCTTTCGGACGACAAATTCTATGCCAACGCCTACAGGTAATTCTCCATCCTTAGTCCCTCATAGTTCTCCAAGTGATTTCTTTAACGTGGTATTCCGTATTTTCTCTAGGTTCTTCTCTGGAGTGGCGCATTACATGGGCGAGTGCCTAATTCGTTCCGAGCACTTGAGAGATCAGCTTCGAGAGCTGAAGGAAGATCAGGAACGCACCGCCGCAGACCTTTCTGAGTCTATTAAGACTGTCAGGTCATTGAAGAAACGTGACGAAGAAAGGGGCTTGAAGCTGAAGGAGATATCCCAAAGCAAGGCGGCTCTCCAGGGGGAACTCTCCGAGGCCAAGGAAAATTTGGAAGAGGCCCTTCAAGAAATGGAGAAGTTAAGGCGTGAGAAAGCTGAGATGGAGTCCATTGCCGGGCAACTTCGCGAAGAAGTCCGAGCCGGTAAACTTCCCGTCAGTGCCGATGAGGTGCCCGAGGTGGTCCAGAAAGAGATCATCACTTCTTACCTCGGCACTTCTCAGTTCAAGAATCTCCAGGTGGCTCTCTCTGCTTCTACCTACCGCCTCGGGCTTAATGATGCTTTCACTGCTGTTCTCCGACGGGTCGATATTCCTAACCCGAAGGAATTAGGCGGAATGCTAGACGGTAGAGTTTATGAGACTCTTCAAAGAGCCGTACCCGAAGGGGTTAACTGCCAAGAACCCTTCAGCCCTCCCGACCCTTTTCTCTATGTTGATGAAGATCAAGCGGGGGGCTCTGGAGAGAGTCTTGAGAAGGAAGCTCCTGGTGGCGACGGGCTTGGTGAAGGCAATCCTCCCGAACTTGAGAATTCTCTTAAGAATTGAAAGACTTCAACCTTTTCTTCCTTCCGTTTCTGAGAAAGGAATTTAGAATTTTCTTCAACCTTTTTTTTTTATAACCAATGTTGAATTTTGCGCAACTTTGCGCTTTCTCTGTAATATTGGTCCCTGTGGCCAAATGTTTTGAATAGTAGCTTAACTTGTTGTTTTATTCAAACTGAGGCATTAAGCTTCTCTGTTGACTGGTCCCGTGTGTCTTCTCCCTTAACGTAATGCCTTAGGGTTGATGATATTTTGATTTCTCCCAAGCCTTTATTACAAATGGTCCCGAATATGGTCCCGAATGAAGGACTTGGGGAGAAATGTATCTCATGGATAAAATTCCATCTCATGAGAGTCTCACTTAGACTTTCATGAGAGGTGGGGAAAACTCCCGAGTGGCTACCCGAGCGAGGTCCCGAGTGTTACGCCATTGAATAATTCCATCTCATGAGAGTCTCACTTGGACTTTCATGAGAGGTGGGGAAAACTCCCGAGTGGCTACCCGAGCGAGGTCCCGAGTGTAACGCCATTGAATAATTCCATCTCATGAGTCTCATTTGGACTTTCATGAGAGGTGGGGAAAACTCCCGTGTGGCTACCCGAGCGAGGTCCCGAGTGTAACGCCATCGAATAATTCCATCTCATGAGAGTCTCACTTGGACTTTCATGAGAGGTGGGGAAAACTCCCGAGTGGCTACCCGAGCGAGGTCCCGAGTGTAACGCCATTGAATAATTCCATCTCATGAGTCTCACTTGGACTTTCATGAGAGGTGGGGAAAACTCCCGTGTGGCTACCCGAGCGAGGTCCCGAGTGTAACGCCATTGAATAATTCCATCTCATGAGAGTCTCACTTGGACTTTCATGAGAGGTGGGGAAAACTCCCGTGTGGCTACCCGAGCGAGGTCCCGAGTGTAACGCCATTGAATAATTCCATCTCATGAGAGTCTCACTTGGACTTTCATGAGAGGTGGGGAAAACTCCCGAGTGGCTACCCGAGCGAGGTCCCGAGTGTAACGCCATTGAATAATTCCATCTCATGAGTCTCACTTGGACTTTCATGAGAGGTGGGGAAAACTCCCGTGTGGCTACCCGAGCGAGGTCCCGAGTGTAACGCCATCGAATAATTCCATCTCATGAGAGTCTCACTTGGACTTTCATGAGAGGTGGGGAAAACTCCCGTGTGGCTACCCGAGCGAGGTCCCGAGTGTAACGCCATCGAATAATTCCATCTCATGAGAGTCTCACTTGGACTTTCATGAGAGGTGGGGAAAACTCCCGAGTGGCTACCCGAGCGAGGTCCCGAGTGTAACGCCATTGAATAATTCCATCTCATGAGTCTCACTTGGACTTTCATGAGAGGTGGGGAAAACTCCCGTGTGGCTACCCGAGCGAGGTCCCGAGTGTAACGCCATTGAATAATTCCATCTCATGAGAGTCTCAGTTGGAATTTCATGAGAGGTGGGGAAAACTCCCGAGTGGCTACCCGAGCGAGGTCCCGAGTGTAACGCCATTGAATAACTCGAAGAGATAGATGTCGACAATGAAGACGTGGATTTATTGAAAATCAAATGGTCTTTCGACTTTACCTGCAAATGTTACATATTTGGATTAATTCTATTGATAGAATTTCCGAAGGTTCATGGAATTCCAAGTTCGATCAATTGTCTCGCCCGTGGCCAAGCTTTTTAGCTTGTAGGTTCCTGGTTTCGTCTCTTGTTCGACGAGATAAGGTCCTTCCCATGTGGGTGAGAGCTTGCCTTGCCTTCTTGGGTCTGAAGCCGCAACTTTGCGGAGCACTAAGTCACCCGTACGATGTCTTCTATTTTTTACCCGAGTATTGAAGTATCCAGCTACTCGGTTTTGATATCTTTGATTCCGGTATTCTGACATGCTCCGTATTTCGTCTATTAGATCAAGATTACTCTTCAAGCCTTCTTCGTTTGCTTCTTCATTGAAGTCGGTATATCTCTTTGATTCGCCAATACCTCCACAGGGACAAGTGCTTCTGTGCCGTAGGCTAGCCGAAAAGGTGTTTCTCCCGTAGGAGTTCTAGCCGTGGTGCGATATGACCAAAGGACGCTTGGTAATTCTTCCACCCATTTGGTTCGACTTGTCTCCAAGCGCTTTTTTATTCCATCCAACAGCGTCCGATTGGTTATTTCAACTTGCCCATTGCTCTGCGGATACGCCACGGATGATGTTCTATGCTCAATGTGATATCTTTCACAAAAATTCTTGAAGCCGGCTCCGATAAATTGCCTTCCATTGTCGGTCACAAGGATCTTTGGGATTCCAAATCTGTATATGATTCTTTCTTGAAAGAACTTCTCCATTTGTTTCTCAGTAATGGATGAGAGAGGTTCGGCTTCCACCCACTTAGTGAAATAGTCGATTGCCACGACCAAATATTCTCTATTGTTGGCGGCCTTAGGGAGCTTTCCCACCAGATCCATTCCCCACATGGCGAAGGGAATCGGACGGGAGACAGATGTAAGAGGGACAGCCGGAGTCTTGGGGACGGATGCATGAAGTTGACATTGCTTGCATTTTTCGACATATTCTACGGCATCTTTTCGAATAGTCGGCCAATAAAGGCCTTGGCGTATTATTTTATGGGCCAAAGCTCGGCCTCCCATATGCGCTCCACATATTCCTTCGTGTACTTTGGCTAAGGCATATTGAGCTTGAGAAGGGCCAACACACTTTAGAAGAGGCTGTGTGACCGATCTTTTATAAAGTTGTTCTTCAATAATGGTGAACTTCGCTGCTTGATTTTTAACTGCCTTAGCCTCCTTGACGTCTTCCGGAAGGATATCATTCTTCAAATATGCTATAATTGGGCTCATCCAACTAAGCTCTTCTTCAATATCCATCGCCTCGGCCTCCCGAATGCTAGGAATTTCTAACTGTTCAATATAAACGGCTGAGCCCAAGGTCGAATATTTGGATAAAGCCAACTTGGATAACTCGTCTGCTACTTCATTTTCCTTTCTCGGAATTTGCTTTATCTCAAGATGATCGAAATAATGGCGACAATCATCAATTTTGGCTAAGTAATTTGCCATTCTTGTTTCCTTTGCCTCGTACATGCCACGAACTTGATTCACGATCAACTGCGAGTCGCTTCGGACTTCCAATTCTCGGACTCTTAGGGCTCGGGCAAGTCTTAGTCCTGCTAGTAGGGCTTCATACTCGGCCTCATTATTAGAGGCTTTAAAGTTGAATCTTAAAGCGTAATGAATAGTGAACCCATCCGGGCTGATAAGCATTAGTCCTGCTCCACTCCCCGAAGAGTTGCTCGAGCCGTCAACATGTAAAGTCCATAACTCTGGACCGGGTGAATTTTTTACTCTCGAACTAGGCATGCTATTCTCAAGAATGAAGTCGGCCAGAACTTGTCCCTTTATGGTTGGACGAGTTCTATACTCAATTTGATACTCGCTCAACTCAATAGCCCATGTGACCATTCTTCCGGCTAAGTCTGGTTTTTGTAGTATCTTCTTCAACGGGAAGTTGGTCAAGACTACAATTGGATGAGCTTGGAAGTACGGTCTGAGTTTCCGAGATGCGATTACAAGTGCTAAGGCTTGTTTATCCACATCCGGATATCGTGTCTCGGCATCTATTAAAACATGACTTATGAAATAGATAGGGTTTTGTGAAGTACCTTCTTCTTTTACTAAGACCGCGCTTACTGCCGCTGGAGAAATGGCTAAGTATGTGAATAATTGTTCTCCCATTGAAGGTCGGGCTAAGAGAGGTGGAGTCCCGAGCTTCTCCTTCAACTTCTCGAACGCTTTCTGACATTCATCGGTCCATAAGGTATCCTTTGCCTTCCCGAGCCCTTTAAGAGCTTTGAAGAAAGGCAAGCATTTCTCACCCGATCGTGAGATAAATCTGTTTAAGGCTGCTACTCTTCCGGTTAGACATTGGATGTCTCTAACCGTCCTTGGCGACTCCATCTCGAGCAAGGCTTTGATTTTCTCCGGGTTTGCCTCAATTCCTCTTCGGGATACCATAAACCCAAGGAATTTTCCGGAAGAAACTCCGAAAGCACATTTCTCCGGATTTAGCCTCATCTGGTATGTTCTCAAAGTATCAAAAACTTCTTCAAGATCTTCCAGATGACTTCTTCGGACGATACTCTTTATGAGCATATCATCCACATATACTTCCATATTTCTTCCTATTTGGTCTTTGAAGACTTTGTTTACCATTCTCTGATAAGTGGCCCCAGCGTTCTTCAACCCGAATGGCATTACTTTATAAAAGTAACTTTCTCGATCCGTCATGAAGGCCGTATCCTTCTCGTCCTTGGGATTCATCATAATTTGATTATATCCCGAATAAGCGTCCATGAAGCTCAATACTTCATGTCCTGCTGTAGCGTCGATCAAAAGGTCGATCCGAGGAAGTGGATAGCAATCCTTTGGGCATGCTTTATTCAAGTCCGTGTAATCTGTACACATTCTCCATTTGCCGTTGGCTTTCTTCACCATGACTACATTCGCCAACCAAGTTGGGCATTCTATGGGTTTTATAAAACCCGATTGCTCTAGTTTCTCCACTTCGGTCCTGATGGCAGCATGTTTCTCGAGCGAAAAATTCCTTCTTTTTTGGATCATTGGAATTGCATCGTCCCTTATCCATAAGCTATGTTCTGCAATTCTTCGATCTATTCCGGGCATGTCTTCGGCCGACCATGCGAATACATCTAGGTTGTTTTGGAGAAACTCGATGAGCTCTTCCTTGAATTCCGTAGGTTGTTCGGACCCGATCATAGTCCCTCTATCGGGAAGATCCGGATGAAGTTGAATTCGCTCAAGCTTTTCAACTGGTTCGGCTCTCTGCATAGCTTCTTCATCCCGGTCATCCCGAATTTCAATACTCATTGTATTGCCCGATCTCTCGGCTTTTTGACTTTCTTAAGATAATTCACATAACATTGTCTGGAGAGTCGCTGATCCGAAGAGCACTCCCCGACTCCCGCTGTGGTTGGAAACTTCAACTTCATATGTGTTGGAGAAACCACCGCCCCTAAGGCGTTAAGAGTTGGCCTCCCGAGTAGAACGTTGTAAGCTGAAAGGTCCCGAACCACCATGAATGTTGCTTGGACGACTGCATCCCGAGGGGAGGTCCTGATCCTTAGATCCAATTGGATAGTCCCTTCGGATATGGCGGACGACCCGACGAACCCATATAAGTGAGTCCCACATTGAGTCATCATCTCGTCCTCAAACTTCAATTTCTTAAATGCTTCATAAGATAGTAAGTCGGCGGAAGATCCCGTGTCCACAAGAACTCGGTGAACTTCTCGGTTTGCCAATTTCACTTTGATAACTATAGCATCGTCGTGAGGAGAAGTGACGCCCTTGAGATCTTCGTCGGTGAAGGTTATTGGATCTGGGCATAAGTCATTTCTTCATTTTCTTGGCAATTGCATCGATCCTACGAACCGTGCCTTTTGCTTCGCCTTCTTAATGGATTCTTCCGTCGGATTTCCCAAAACGATGTAAATGGGGGAAAACTCCCGAGTGTCGGGTTTCTTCTCGGGATTCTTATCTGCCCTCTCGGGACTTTTGGATCTGAGTCTTTTAGTTGATCTAGGTGGGGACTTCTCTCGATCTTGTCGCTTCTTCTGAAGATATTTTTCAAGTTGCCCTGCCTGGATGAGCTTTTCGATCTCGATCTTTAGATTTCTGCACTCATCCGTATGGTGACCGTAGTCTTTGTGGAAACGGCAATATTTTGTCATATTCCTATCTTCGGGTCGGGCTCTTATCTTGCCCGGCCACTTCAAGTTGTCGTTGTTTCTGATCTGTAATAGAATTTCTGACCTCTTAGTATTAAGAGGTGTAAAGTCTCCATTAGCGAGTCTTTCTTTCCAAACTCCCTTTTGTCATCTCTTGCCCGAGCATTTGAATTCTGACCTCTTTCTCCATAATTCTTCTTGTCCTTTACGCCTCTTGTGGACTCTTCTCGGGCTTCGATAACTTCTGCAACCGTTGCTTGTTTTTGGCATTTCTTGAGAAGTGCTCCATAAGTCCTCGGCTTGTCTTGGAGTAATACCTCGAGCAAACGTCTTTGGGTTATTCCGCTCCATAGTGCATTGTACGCCACCGTGTCATCCAACTCTTCTACCTCGATAGCCACTTTATCGAATCTGAGAAGAAAGTCCCGAACGGACTCATTTGGTTTTTGCCTCGATGGCAAAAAGGCTATCTGCTTGTCTTCTTACTCCCGATGCAACTTCGGAATTGGGCAATAAATTTTCTCCCGAGTTCTCGAAAGTTTTGGATGGATCTTGGCGGTAGGCTAGAAAACCATTTTATCGTCGGGCCTTTGAGAGATGCCGGGAAAGTTCGGCATAATAGCTCATCTTCTCGGCCAATAACAGCCATGACCGATTTAAAATAACTAATATGTTCTCGAGGATTGGACTTACCTTCAAAGGGAGTGAATGTCGGCATGATAAAGTTCGGTGGAAGAGGTGCTCTCATGACTTCTTCTGAGAAGGGTTCTCTATCAACCACATCATAGTCGTCATCGAGGTCCCGATCATCAAGCCGTCTCTCCATGGCATCTAATCTTCTCCCGAGACCATGCGCCTCTTGACGCTCTTGCGGAGACCGAACACTTCCGAGATCCGAATATTGGGAAGTTGGTCCATGAGAAGATCCATATTGACTAACCGACCCTCTCGGGTTATTAGATCTAGAATGGCCTCTTCCGTGGCTTTCTCCTTCTTGCTCCCGAACTCCTTCATTTCTGCGCCCTTTTCTAGGTAAATCTTGAGTTTGCCTAAGCCCAGCCAAACGGTGGAACACACTTCCCCTAGACCGATCCTCTCGGGGACGTGGCTCTTCAATATGCACTCCTTGAAATCTTTCTCCAACTCGTTCGGCTGGCCTTCTTGGTATTCTGGGATTTCTCCTTTCTTCATTCGCCGGACGTTGCCTATCCCGAGTCTGACGGACGGCTTCACGCCTTCGTCCCTCTTGGGAGTTTCTGGGGGGTCCGGATGGTATCCCGATCTGATGGACTAAGCCTCGAACGACTCCTTGGAGTTCCAACATTTGTTGTTGGACTTCTCTTTGCATATTCTCGCAAATCGGCCACTTGTCAGCTGGAATAGGAGGTTGACTCGAACCGCCTTCTCCAAATGGAGTTGGAATAGTTAACGGGGGATTCTCCGGAACTCCTTCTTGACCTTCCTCCGGAATAGGAATTTGTCGATCTAGAGAAGGGAGAGTTTGTTCTTCAACACGTCCGTTTTCTGTCTCCCTTTCTCTCGCTCGAGTGAGAATTTGAGAACTTGCCACCTGAGGTGTGGTACGTCTCGTCATGACTTTTTGTGACGGTTCCCACAGACGGCGCCAAATTGTTGCGTATAGAACTTCTTCGAGAGTCGGATATTGAGATGACCACCTTAAGTGCTCTCCAACCAAGTTGGAATAACTGAGATGCCTGCACACACAAAGAAAGCAAGAACGGTCCGGCCTAGTTTTGGCCGGGGAACCGCCTCCGACGCTCAAATCAGCCTAGGTAACAATAATGGTTCTTGAGAGAGTTCTCAAGAACGTAATGAGTAAGTACTCAGATGAAAGTTCTCGTTACCTTTCTCCATGTTGGAGGTAGGTTTATATAGAAGTTACCTGGAGGCGGCGATTCCTTAGATTCCGGATCGATAGTTGAGGAGTGAGTGTAGTGGAATAACGGCTCCTTCTTTGTCGCACCTGATATCGCCGTTATGCTGACTCACCTCCCCAATTCTCGGAATAGATATGCTGAGTGTTTATGCGTAACTAACCTCTCTTGACTTAGTCAAGAGAGTCTTCTGGGAAATGCTAGAGTTGGATATTTTTCCCAAGTGTGGCACTTCTTCAACGAATAAATGAACCTGCCCAAGAAGGAGGTGTCTCTCCCGAATGAGGCCCTCGGGACCTTCTTTAGGGAAGAGGTGAGCCATCCCACATGGGAGGTGTCTCTCCCGAATGAGGCCCTCGGGACCTTCTTCAAGGAATAAACCAGATTACAAAAGAGGGAGGCTTATGTCCCGAGTGAGGCACTCGGGACCCTTCAAGAGGGAAGAGAAGCACCAGCCCAAGGGAGGTGCATCTCTCCCGAGGGGGGGGGGCCTCTCTCCCGAGTGGGGTCCATCGGGACCTTTTCCCCACAACATAAGGGTAGGATATTAGTATCGGATTGCACACATTTAGTATTTGATTTCCATCAAGAGATAAATGCGCTTAGAAAACAGGAACTTGGTTATTCATTTAATGGGACGACCAAGAGAGGGATTGGACCTTGATACTCAAGCAAGATGATTCAGAATGGTGCATTTGATCAGCAAAACCATTTCTAAGGGACTAAGTGTTGTGGTCATGGTTTTTTGCTCGTGTACGAGCTAGTGGGTCAAATCCTTGAACATGTTGCTTCATCTGACTCAACTATCATATATTATACACCTGTCAAATATGTTGTTGAAGTATAAACACTTTGGGCTATTTTACTGTTCACGTGAACAGTAAAATCTGTTTTGGTACTGTTCATGTGAACAATATTGTGCTATTGATGTTATTCTACTTTCTATTTCTAATGTAGGAGTCTTGCTACATAAGTTTTTGGGAGTTTTTATAAAGCATAGTTTATTTTGGTGGTAGTTCCTATTTTCAAAACTTTATATGTTAGGAGCTAGGAAATTACTAAAGCTGTAATTTTTTATTTGCTGGAATATCAGTACCACCATCAGAAACGGCATGATTGGCAAGGTGCTTGGCCCACTCTGGCTTTCCATGTTTGACCCAACAAGAATCCACTAAGTGCCATGTTTTATTGCAATGAGTACAAAGTCGAGATGTCTTATCAGACAGTTGAACACCACGACCTCCAGAAAATAGTAATAAAAAGAAATATTATCCATTAATGCTTCAAGCTTATAAGAAACAAAAAAATCAAATATTGAAAAAGTAAAACTAAATGAATTTGATAAGAAGCTTACATTCCTCGGGGAGTTGAGGTAGTCCTTTCTGATGTCATGACCCATTTGCAACAATTCGATGAATGATTTTCTGGATATTTGGATAGTGCCCTCCTATTTTGAAAATGTGACCTACGAAGAAGAGGCATCCAATGGAATTCCAAACCCCTGCTTGCACATTGGCCCTAATAATCTCTCTAACTTAAGTCTCTGGCCATACTTTGAGTAGGACTAGTACATGATGATGAATGTTTTTTTCGTGGGTTTCATGTTTCAATTTTCCATCTCATCAAGCACGTTTTCCATATCCTCTAGCCGATTAAATGATGAATGCATGACCATTTTACAATGATACGGTGAACGACAAATCATCCAGCAAGCAAACTCCGCCTATTTCACAAACGTTGCCAGCTGATCCACTGCATTTCTTCAGAAATAACTTGTTATGATACAATGCATCAGTTTCACAGTCATAACTAGAGTTTTATGTTCTAATGCTTTATTTATGAAATTCTCCATCCATTCTAGCGAGTCCTTTGCATAAACCCTAATTAAAAGCACATTCAACCAATGGCTATACTTGTTCTCAAGAATTAACTTCAGTAGTGCCTCAATCTTTCTAATTCTATCAGTATCTGAGCTCTTACAATATGTAGATTATACCATGGCTCTAATCAAACGAATTTCCTTTTCATTACCATATTGAGTATTTTTTTGTAAATACTTTTGTTTTGAATGTTGACAAAAATATAATTCTCATACTAATACCATACCAAGTCTATCTAATTAAGTATGATAGATGGGTCACAGACAACAACTAAAAATTATTCTGTGGGCTTAAAAAATGTGATCAAAGGAAAAAGGGCATGTTTCATTTTGATGAGCTGTATCCATGTTAGCACTAGGGTATTGGATTTATTGTTATTATATTTTTTTTCTTCTTCTTTGGGATCATAATTTAATATAAAAAAAACTATATTAGAGAATCATAGTCAAGAGGGAGGACCATGTTATTTCTAATCATGCAAACCCCCAATTTCTCTAAAACCTAATCTCTTTCAGTTCATAAGATAACTGAAATGATGTTTTGATACTTCCGCATCTTTCATTGGGAAGCCTCAGCACATTGGTTTCTCAGTTTATTTTCTCCAAAGTTACCTCCTTTAATTGGCTATGTTTCAAATGAAGGTGTCCAACCCGTCATTCAACTTTTTGGTTTTCTTGGATATTAACTCAGTTAGGGAATTGATGATGAAATACTTCATTGTTAAGAGCACTTAATCTCCTTATCTTCTCAGTTTATTTTCTTGCCTTTGGAATGCTGAAACAGTAGATAGTCTCTCCTTATTTCCCATTCTCTTGCCCTTGGAATGGTAAAACAGTAGACAATCTTCTGAGGTTCTCCCAGTAGTTTCAAACGGTGAACATCACAATTAAAACTGCTTGTCTGACTGCATCATCCCAGGAGAAATTTTGCAGCTGGTTAGGTTGCAATATATTTAGGCTTGAGTTCCTGAAACTTGAAAATTTCAAAGGTTCTGCCCACAAAAAGGACATCACATATTTAGATTAACAAATTCAGGATTTCTCAGTATATCATAGCATTTCCTAGAATTCTATATTTAGGCTTGAGTTCCAGAAACTTGAAAACTTGAAGGCTCTGCCCACAAAAAGGACATCATATATTTAGGTTAACAAAATTCAGGATTTCTTAGTATATGGCATTTCCTAGAATTCAATTAACATAACTCTCAACTTGGGGCCCTTCAGAGCACAGCACAACCTATTTTGTTTTTAATTGTACTCTATTAGTGATGCTTACTTGCTGAATAACAGTCAAGTGCTCATTTGCTGGATGCTTGGGGATAGATTCAAGTCCTGGAAATCGCCTTTCTTGAAATAAGGGTAACATTGTGTATATATGATCTCCTTAGGAGTCTAGTGCCCTGGGTACAGGCCTTTTTTATGTTAGTGATCATTTTCCTCCATCCAGGGAGCTCTATTCATGTTAAAAAGTTGTTAACTTGTTATAGGGCTAAATTGTTGCATGTCCCCAAAAACATCCATCTATGTCAATGTGGTGAGAAATAAGGCAAACAATTTCATAAAAACAAGCAACATCTCAAAATGTTGTGATCTGTCAAGTCTACCCCTAAATAAAAATTACATGATTTACGGGTTGCAAGAACAGATTCTGATACTGCAAAAGGAACGACCATGTTTCAATCAGTAGAAAAGAAGACCATGCTCTGAACGTGGAATGATGAACAACAATATGAACTATAGAAGAATGAAAACACACCAAACCTAAAAAACTTATCCAAGTAATCATATGATCCTCACAAGGGGAGAGGGGGCTATTAAGTTTCATAATCATGCAATGTAACCATCAAGAGAAACCTCCCTCTACTCCTTCCAACCAAAAGAAAATAAAATAATAAAAAAAAATCATCCATTCATGCTTCAAGCTTATAAGATACAGAAAAATCAAATGTTGACAAAGTAAAACTCAAATGAATTTGATAAGAAGCTTACATTCCTCAGGGAGCTGAGGTTGTCCTCTCTGACGTCATGAGCCATTTTGCAACAATTCAATGGATGATTTTCTAGTAATTCAAATAGAAAATTCCAAATGCAAAAATGTAACCTAGGAAGGAGAGGCATCCAATGGAATTCCAAACCCCTGCTTGCACATTAATCCTAATAATCTCTCTAACTTAAGTCTATGGTCATACTTTGAGTAGGCCTTGTACATGATGAGGAAAGTTTTCTTTGTAGGTTTCATGTTTAAGTTTTCCATCTCATCAAGCACATCTTCCATATCCTCTAGCCGATTCTGTGATGAATACATGACCATCTTACAATGATACAGGGAACGACAAATCCTCCAGCAAGCAGACTCTGCCTGTTTCACAAACTCTGCCAACTGATCCACTGCATTCCTTCGGAAATAACTTGTTATGAAACAACGCATCAGTTTCACCGTCATAACTGGAGTTTTATTCTGTAATGCTTTATTTATGGAATTCTCCATCCGTTCCAGCAAATCCTCTTCTGCATAAACCCTAATCAAAAGCACATTCAACCAATGGCTATACTCATTCTTTGAAACTAACTTCAGTAGTGCCTCAATCTTTCTAATTCTATCAGTATCTGAGCTCTTACAATATGCAGATACCATGGCTCTAATCAAACGAATTTCCTTTGCATTCACATGATCCTTCACCAACTCATAAATCTTCTCCATCTTCTCCAGGTTGCCTGAATTTGCATATCCACGAAGCATTAGCAAGTGGGTGTTAATATTGGGTTTGACAACACCTGCCTCCATAGTCTTGAAAGTCTTCTCCATTTCATCCCACATCCAAGCTGTAACATATCCAGCAATCTAGGTTATTGTATGTACTCAAATTAGGGGAGAGATTCAATTGTTGCATCTCCCGGAAACTTGCATCCATGTGATCTACCATCGTCAGCCGACCAAAAATTGAGATGAGAATGTTAAATGTTACAACTGTAGGTCTACAATTTGATTCTCTTTTTAATTCCCGATAAAGTGTCTGAGATTTTTCAACCAAACCATTATACATATACACAGCCAGGAGTGCATTATAAACAGAAGCTGTCTTGATTCCCTTATTGGCAGCCTCAGTAAACAATTCAACAACAAGATCAACATGCTTAGCTCTGCCTGCAATTTTGATTCCTCTAGCGAACTCTTCAGATACCATTGCCATAGAAGCATCATTAGCTTTTTTCCTTCTCCATTTAATTACCTGATAATTGAACCTGACTATTAAAGTTGATGATAAACTAAACAAATGAACAAAGTAAAATTATCCCATTTATCACTCTGTTTCATCTCCTCCCATTTCTTGAAATGAAAACCTCTATGACAAAAGCTATATTATTATTATTATTAATATTTTGTAATTGAAGTTATGGATGTTATAGAGACACCTGTTTCGAATATATAATTGAAAATATTCAAAAGCTCAAATAAACCCTAGAATGAGGAGAATGGTACCTCTAGGGATAACTGAGGCCAGGAACCCAACAGCTTCAACAGCTCAATCAACGCATATCCGTTGCTGGAGTGCTGAATTAAGGAAGAAGCTCCGGATTCCAAGATTGAGGAGATCTTGTTGGAATCTCCAATATGAGCAACTAATTGATCTGCCAATTCTGAAACTTTTTGGGTCACATTCTCTTCAGCGATGTGATGCGAAGAGCGCTTCTTTTTTGTGAGTAAAGTGAACGACTTTGGTATGTCATCATAGCAGTAACCAGGCGTCTGAACAATAATCCCTTTGATGAAATTGCGACTTGAGCTCCCCCAAATGTTAGATAGTGGAGGAAATAAAGATGGAGATTTGGCTTCTACAGAGCATTCCCGCAAAAGTAGTTCCCTTGCGGCCCAGGAAACTCTACAGGCTCGTTTCATCGTCCCCTAAATAAATTGAACATCTTGAGGGGATTTCCGGATAAAGAGTTAGGTTTTAGAGACCTAGAACAAGTCTGAGTTTCCACAACTGATTTGGGAGACGAAGTTGAGTCTTCTTCTAATCTGCAGTAGCTTTGACTTGCGATCGATGGTGAACGGTGAATATATGTTGTCCTTGCTCGTTTGATTTGAGGGTTTTCGTTGACGGGGGAGCCAGAGAAGAAGACCGATCGAGGGTGAGCATGAATGAGAGAGAGGAAAGACTTGGTTTAAGGGCATTTGTGTTTAAAAGGTTTGTTTGCATCGATACCCCATTTAGCGTTTTGGCAAGCCTTTTGGGCCTTTGGCTCGTGTGTGCGTCGCATTTTTGCCCCAAAGGGTGCTCTTTGTTGGCACTTAGCACTTACTTGTACAGCCTAAAACCCAGCTAGAGAGAGTAGAAGAAAACTTAGAGCTCAAATAGTTTTTTAGGATGAATCCACAGATTTTATTCCACAATCAAACATTTAATTTTATAAATTATGACTCTATAGATTTGAAATCTCTAGATATTTGAAATCTCCAGACTCATGTAACCAAACAGGCCCTTAAATGATTTTGTAACGGTCCACCTTCCATGTATAAATGCAGTTATCGTCGCCAAAACACTCCAACCGAAAGTAAACAACTGCAATACTCCTTGTTGGTCTAATGGCCTCTCTAGAGAATGCTTCATCCAGTGCTAACGATTCTGTGATAGATATGCCAATAACACGCTTACTTGAAGAGCATTACCCGAAGGAGGCTGATCAGCTGCCAAAAATCAATACCCATCAAGGTTCAGAAGGAGATCATCAGTTTAATTCTCATTCTGACCCACGCCAGGAGCTGCATGATATCTTCAAGAAGAAGGCTCTACCAGGTATTGCATGTATTGTCATCTTTCATTCCGACCTAAAAGGTCAAATTTTTATATTCTTGGCACTGATAATCTTCAGAATTCCTCGAAGAATCATAGGTTTTAACAAGTGATCAGTCTACAACAAGCTTTCTTCCTCTGTCTCTTTTGTTTCCTCTTTATTTAGCAATAGAGAAGATATAAAATGATGAGTTGAAGGTTTATTTTTTTCTTACCAAAAAAGGAAGATTTTTAATTTTTAATTTTCTCTTTCCTCTTTTTTTTTTTGTTTTTGTCTTTTTTGTCTTTATAGAAAGTACTTTTGATGTTTCCACATCCGACTTGTACTACAAATATTGCAGTGATTGATTTTGTGGTTAAATTTCATTCTAGTGAAAAATTATTTTTGAAGTACTCTAAGGCTCTTTTTGGTATCAATTCTCATTATCTATTATGCCTATTTAAAATAAATAAGTACAAGAATTCATTATTGGTCAAGAATGAAAAATGGTTTGGTGAATTTTATTGAAAATAAATTATGAAATGGAAAATAAGTTTGGTGTCAAGATAAAAAATTATTAAAAATGATAGTAAACAAGTGAGAAAAGAAGGAAAAAGTATGGTTGTTATAAAAGAATGTGTATTGACTATTTTACCCTCATCTTACTTATAGAACTTTAAGTAAACTTACACAAATGAAGATAATGAAATTCTCATCATAATCCATAATGGACAAAAAGTTCATTATGGATTTTGGAGGTTTTTCTATTATTTTAAATAAAAATAAAATTCAGGATAGATGCCAAACAATTTAAAATAATGAAAATTTCTCATAATTGACAATGATAAAATTGAATAATAAATAACAATACAATATTATAACAAAATTTCATAAGAACCCGCTCCATTACCCATGAGAACAAGATGCATCATTGCTCCTAGAAAAGTGATTTCCTTCATGACTATTAAATTGATTAAGCTCCTATCACGGGGACGATTGCAAAATTAATAACAGAAGAATCATAAAATTTAGGAATAGAATAAGCTTTAGAGATTGATAAAATTTTAGTAACATTACCTATTCCCGGTTGAAAATCTTCTCTCGATAACTGGATTTGATTGCTTAACAATCGAGAAAATCTTGGTGACTTGAGCTTCTAACATATTAACTTATTTTTCGGAAAGCAACTGTCGGGATCATCTCTCTTCTGCTTTCTTTAGAGGCAAGCCTAGCTCCCAATCCTAGCCCTTGAATACGTCTACGTTTATCTTTCTTTAACACCGAGAAAAGATGTTGGTGTCCCAATTATTACTCTCACCATTACCTTGAGAGGCATCAATTTCTGCTTTCTTTTCCTTAATTTTTCCTGCAATTAACATATAAAATATACATATCATACATATTTATTATGCTTAATTTTATTTGGAAACAAAAAGTAGTTGACTGGTATTTTGATTAAAAAATAAATAAAAATAAAGGAAAACATACAATTGTTTTTTGTGCAACTCATCAATTGGACGCCATCCGCATGTTCATGAGTGATTACAAACCAGCACGGTCTAGTTGTACTCCAGTTTCTTTCAACTGTTTAACATTATAAATATCATAGTTAAATATTTGATACTATAACATTTATAAATATATAAAATGTAAGAGTTCTATAGTTAGCGTTTTCAAATATTACCTTTTCATGGCGAATTCGTGCAAAACTCTTCTAACGCAGGTATGTGGTGCAATCGGACACATACAAAACAAGCACGGTACTACTTACCATGACAAATGAAATAAATGAAAATGAAAAGTGGGTGCAATTAGACACATATACCAATGATTAGAAACAGAAAACATTAAGGATATGTATGGTTGAAACTCCATGAAATGAAACACAAACAAAAAGCAAAACAAAAAGTGACCATTTTACCTTAAATATCACCGTATTTAAGAAAGTGTGTAAATGCAAATAAATGGTCTTGGAAAGTGAGCAATGTAGTGAATTTTGTCGAGATTCAATGGGATTAAGAACATATTATACATACATCTCCATGTTCTCTCGGAAAAGAATATAATAAAGGCAAAGTAAAGACGGAAAACAATATTATATTTATACATATAAAAAAACCTATCCTGTGGGTTTACCCAAACCTCAGATTAAACCCCCTGAACAAGCATGAAGATAGGATTTAAGTAGAGACACAGACAGAGACAAAGAGAGAGAGAGAGAGGGACCGGAGAGGGCGAGTGTGCAAATTGGAGACGAGGAGGGGGAAGGAGAGGTTGTCTCCTCCTGCCTCACTCTCCACCTGGAAGTCACAATCAGACCTCCCCATTCCAACCTCTTGTAGCAAGAATAATCAGAAAAAAATCTAAACACATTGTTCGTTAATACATGTAGAGAGGGATCAATACCAAAAATAATGCAAAAAGGGATCAAAAGAAAGCACCTCAGACCGATCTGCGCCGTCCACATCAAACCATGTTCCGAACTATGTACTTGCACGCCATACACAAAGAGGAGAAGAGATGGCGGGAAAAGGAGGGAATGGGTTGCAGAAACGGGGGTTTTTTTAGGAGGGAAACGTGGGTTTGGGTGTGAAAATGTTGATCTTCAAAGAAAACGATTTCTCCCCAAAAAATCGGTTAGAAACCGAATCAAAATATAACTTCTTCATTTATGGGTAGAAGAATCCAAATATACCACTTTAAATCCAAAATATTACATAAAATCCAAGTTCTTCTTTCCTTAATGTTTCAATAATTTTCCTATAAATACATTTGTTCTTATTATAATCTTCGTACTAGCAAGATTTAAGTTTAAATATTTGGGGGTTTTTGTTAAATAATTTAAATCATCAAATATCATAGGGGAAACATTGTTTCTAGAAAATATGCCTTTTGTTTAATTCGTTGATGTTTCATGGTTTCCTCTTTCATTTGTCATTATAAAAATTTTAATTAATACAATCCTAATTCAAAAAAATAAAAGTTGATGTAGAAAGAAGGAGACTGAATACTTATACACTCTAATTTTCGAATTTGATTATCATCCATTACAGAGAAAAAAATGTTGTATACTACTCTATCCGGATATTATCCAACCGATAAGCAATTATGAATCCGAATCCGGTTGCTAGCAGACGGACACCGAATTGGATACAAATACCCTTAAACAAATATGAATGCGATCGGAGGTGGATTTAGCTATCCAACAGGTCAGAAAAGGAGAAATCTATATCTCCCATGGGTGAAGCTACATGGGGCAAAAGGACCATCCCCCCCCCCCCCCAAAAAAAAAAAAAAAAAACCCCAATGGAATATCTCCGTCCCTATAAAAATAAAACCGACCCTCCCATGTATGAAAAAGGTGTCAATAAAGCCCGACCACCTAACCCCGACCAAGCAACCGAACAGTTAGGTTAGAAAATAGATCCGAAATGGATTGATACATAAGTATCCGAATCGAGCAAAATCGCTATCCAATCCGAATAATCCGGAAATTTAGAGAAGGCATCAACAAACCGAACATCGAACATCGATAATAATCATCCGATAAACTATCCGATATTGATTGGTGATTGAATTACAATTTCTGTTATCGATACCGCAAATCGATATCAACCCCTAAGAAAATTCTAAATACTTACTCGATAGGATAAGAACGATTATCGATTACTAAATTGGTCAAACCAATATCATCACAGAAAAAATGTTAATACTATCTATCATCCGATATATCCATCCGATAAGCAATTATTAATCCAAATCTAGTTGCAACGGACGGATATGATATCCGGTAAGAAAACAAATACGGACACCTAAACGAATATGAATGTGAATGATGCAAAATAGCTATCCATACGTCAACAAAATACTGACCTGTAGGCGTGGCTGGCACCTCAGCCCAGCTATTTAGTATAAAGTTAAAAAACTCAATGTTCTACAAATTACCACAAAATGTTTCATATTACTAGAATTCCTAATTAGTGTTGTTCTATAGTTATTATTATTTTTTATTTAATTCTTGTGGTTTAAATACTATAATCTAAAATATCTTAAATTACAACAATACATAACTTTAATAATATCTAAAGTTAGAGGGAATATGTTACTACGATAACCAAGATTGCCCAACTAAAAAGAAATTGTTACTACATAAATAATACACTAATATAAATTGTATTACTACAACCAAATTGCGCTAAGTAGCCAAAAAAGTTGACATTGTTACACTAATTGAGTAATAAGTTCCATAACTACACTAGTTGTAGTTTGTTTGTAGTTATGTCTTTATCTATGGTTTTGAATATTGTAGTTAAAAATATAAATACTACAATACATAATTGTAGTTGTATTTAGTAGCCAAAAAAGTTGAATGTTACACTTTTAATTCTATAGTAATAAGTTCATATATACTACATTCTATAGTACGATGTCTATTACTATGGTTGAATATCGTAGTTAAAAATATTTAAATACTATAGTAGATAACCGTAGTTATATTTTTGCAATTAAATGTAAATATTAATGGGTTTGAATACCGTAGTAAAAGGTTGTTCAACTACACTTAGTTATAATTACAAGCAATCTATAAATAATGTTAGTGCAGGTGACATGTCACCGGGCGGACCCGGGATTGAATAGGCCAAGAACAAAGTCAGATGAAGAACAAATCCACATATGGCCTTATAAGACCATGGGCCACCTATGAATAAATATAAAGAATACCACAAGCCCACATATATTGACAAAAATACGTAAATATTGATAATGATTTTATTCAACAAGATATAGGAAAATTAAAGATAAGACCAACAAAAAAGACTTTCAACCATAAAAAGTCAAATGCAAACTATTTTAAGGTAAGAGATATAATATATAATCAAATACAAAAATAACAAAAGAAATAAAAAACAAAAATACAAAATCAAAAAGAAAAACAAAAAAAAAAAAATGAAAAAAATATAAACAATATATAAATTGAGAAAGAGAAAGAATACCTAATTGTAAAGAAGACCCCAAACCTTAACCACCACCATAAAAGTTAAGAAGAATAAATAGGACAAAATAAACAAGAGAATAAAAGAGAAGAGATGAGAGAAATGAGAGAAAAATAGGGATTGAGGAGGAGTTAGTTTCAATTAGGAATGGCATTAATTTAGTAAGATCAAAAAAAACCCACGAATAGAAAGAGAAGAGAAAAATAGGAAAAAAGATAGAGAGAAGAGAGGGGAGAATAAATAGGATTGAGGAGTTAGTTTAACAGGGATGACAATTATACCCAAACCAAAAACTCAAAAGAGGGCCAAATAGTGATATCACATGAGAAGAAAAACACTAAAAAATGAAGAAAATAATAACAAAAGTGAAATAAAAAGAAATTATTAAAAAAAAAAAGCACCCCAGAGTCGTAAATAATTATTAATATACACACATGAAAAAAGAAGATACAGACCAAAAAACGAGAATACACAAAGGGTTTTTAGTGGATGAGTCTCAAGTCTTGTTTTGTTTTAACAATAAGAAGATATAAAATGATGAGTTAAGGTTTATTACCAAAAAAGAAATTTTAATTTAACTCTTTTTTTTTTTTTTCTTTTTGTTTTATAGAAAGTACTTTTATTTTACAGACTTGAAAAAATCTCATGATTGATTTTGGGCAAAAGTTCATTCTTATTATTTTTGAAGTACTCTAAGATATTAGAAAAGAAAAAAAAATGTCCTTATTCATCTATTGTTCTCTTAGATAAAAAATATCTTTACCCACCTATTTCTCTCTGAGATTCCTTAGCCAACTTGCATTCCATTTAAAAAAATACTTAAAGCCATAGGAAAACAAATCGTCAAAATTCAACAAATTTCTGTCGTTTCTACATTTGGTGATTTTTTTTAAACGAAACTGAAAAATTGCAAGTATCCCCGAGATATCATCGATATCTCAGGATAAATCACCAAACTGACGAAATGTCGGTGAAAATTGAAGATCTCTCTCTCTCTCTCTCTCTTTCTCTGTGTGTGTGTGTGTGTGAGGAATTGTGAAAAAAAATGACTTGACATGTAAGAAAAGTCCAATTTCTATTTAAGGCTCAAATCCAAGTGAAAATGACACTGAACTTTAGCTCCTTTGTTTTGTACTCTTATTATAATATATATTATTATCATTTTATGAGTTTTAAACAATATTGCCTAGAATATGTCGGTGAAATCTCGCAAAGATTTTGTACCTTACTTACAGCTATTCAATAACCGAACATTTTTTTCATCCCATAATTTATTCGAGACAATATTTAACAAATGAGATTTCATTTTGGGAATTCAAGAATATCCCAAAAATATATAGCACAAATCATACACACACAAAATATATCAAATTGGAAGAGCATCCCAAAATATCTTCTATAATGGCACAATGGTACATTCTGTTTGCAGATTTCGTTAGGTCATGGTTAGATAATTCATAATTCCTAAATTGCCTTTAATATTTTGTAACTTTATAGTATTACCCTATACCACTTGCTTCTAATTTTTTTATTTATAATTTTACAATATTACCTTTATTGGAATTTTAATCCTACTTTAGTAAATCCCAATTGATAACATCTTCCTCCTTTTACCCAAAAAAAAATCATCTATCTTCCATCTTTCCGTCAAAAGACGCAAATGAGGAGGACGAGGATCCCAATTAATAGCATCTTCTATTCTTCTTCATTTTACAAAAGATAAAAAGTAAAAAATTTGAGATAATTACTCTTGCCCCCTTATACTTTGGTTTTTATTGCCCCCTCACTTCTTCTAACGATGTTAAGATCAAATATAAAATGTCTATTTTGCCCTTCATTAAAATTAAGAAGTAAAAAATATGGCATTACCCTCATTTATAGAAACTATATTGAATGTCAATTATATCCTTAAAATCTTATATTTTAAAATTATTTTTGAATTTGGTGGGACCACATACTTATAGTTGTTGAAATTCTCATATTCTACTTAAATTTTTCATAATCACAATGATGGAAGTTTTACAAACAAATTAGCATATAAGATGCTAATTGATTGGAAATTTGGTAACATACATAATGGGTCAGTATATATTAGGTGATTTTAAAAAAGCGATTGATAGGGCCAGGTAGTAGGTTTATTCGTTGTTATGTCATGAAAACATCTCCTAGTTTCTTTTAGCCCCTCCTTTCCTTTTCAAAAACAGAAAATTTGAAGGTGGATGGAAGGGAAGAATGTCTGCTTTTCGTTACTACATTTCTTGTCCAGAAATATATATATATATATTGATCAACCATTTTACTCTACTCTTTAAATGGCAATTTAGGAACAGGTGCAAAAGATAGACCTCTGATACAGTACAGAGAATATGGAAGAGCGAAAAAACTTCATTTTTTTTAACTGAAATTCGTCGGGTTTTTATCTTTTCTCTGTTCTCACACACACCGTTAAAATCATTGTACCCAATTTATTTTTTAAATCGCAACTTCAAGTCGCCGCTCTGCAACTCTCGTCGCCGCTCTGCAACTCCTCCCGATCGAGCAGCTTGAGGCGGAGAGACTCGCCTGAGTAGTCTCTCCGCCTCCCCTGTCCTCCTTCCGTTTCCCGCTTCTCTCTCTTTCCCTTCTGTTTCTCCTTCCCGTTTCTCTCTCCCTTTCTCTCCCCTGTTCTCTCTGTTTCTCTCTCCCGTTTTCTCTCTCCCACCCTCTTTGTTTCTCCTTCCCGTTTTCTCTCTCCCGTTTTCTGTATCCCGCCCTCTCTGTTTCTCTCTCTCGTTTTCCCTCGCTGTTTCTCTAGATGTGGTAAGGAAATCGTCGCCCTCTCTATTCCTCTCTGTATCCCGTTTCCCTCGCTGTTTTTGTATCCCGCCCGTTTTCTCTCTCCCACCCTCTCTGTTTCTCCTTCCCGTTTTCTCTCTCCCGTTTTCCGTATCCCGCCCTCTCTGTTTCTCTCTCTCGTTTTCCCTCGCTGTTTCTCTCTCCCGTTTTCCCTCTCTGTTTATCTCTCTCCCGTTTTCTGTTTCTCTCTGTTCTCTCTCCCGCCCTCTCTATTGCTCTCTCTCGTTTTCTCTGTTTCTATCTGTTTCTCTCTCCCGGCATCTCCTGCTCCTCTTTCCCGTCTCCGCCTCCCTCTTTCCCGCTTTCTCCCCGTTAATAACCAGATATAGGGTTTCCCCTTAGATCTGTGGTTGCAGTGCTTTGTTTTGTTTCTTGTTTTCTTTTTATTTTTCTTTTTTTTCATAACAGCTCCTTTGGTTACAGGCTTACAGCGTTTCCTTGCGCACGTAGCCGAGGAGCGTTTTCTTTGGTGCACACGCGGAACAACTCCAACTTTGGGTACAAGTTATTCTACGTCGAGCTTGACTAGTACGCCTATACGGCAGAGTCGGATGGCAGGTCTACACCTTCTCCGCACTTTCGTTGCTACCATCGCCATACCTGTAGGAGTTTTGTGTCCGCCCTTGCGGCGGTTTGTAGGTTCCCCTATGTGGGTATTATATGTATCTCCCCCTATGTGGGTGTTTGTATCTCCCCCTTTGTGGGTGTTTGTTCTAAGGGTATTGTGGACGCGATCCATTTTGGGCTTGACCCAACCCTTACCCTGGCTGGCCCTATCAATTGCATGTACGATAGTTTGGTCATATGCCGCTCCTTGGTTCGTTTCGAACTTTGTGTACTCATGCAGCTTGTACTTTTTTTAATTATTTAAAAAAGGGGGGGTATAAAAAAAAAAAAAAAAAGAGGGGGGGAGGGGGGGGGGGGGGGGGGGAGGGGGGGGGGGGGGGGGGGGGGGGGGGGGGAAAAAGGGAGGGTGGTTGGGATGGGCAAACCCAAGCAGGGGAAAGGGGAGGGGGGGGGGGGGAAGGAGGAAGGGAGGAGAAGAGAAAAAAAAAAAAAGAGGGGGGGGGGGGGGGGGATAAATGCGCACTACGGTGGAGCGAGCCGTCCGATCTAATCGGACGGCTGGGATCATCCTCCCCATTAAAAAAATCCAAAAAAGCCATTACCCACCTCATTAAGTGTGTGAACAGAGTTCGGTTCGGTATGATGCAAACCAATCGGTCCATCTGGGCGGTTCGACTGGGTTTAGTATATCTTATTAATGGTGTATTACAAAACTAGCCTATACGTATATACGGTTGTACAGTAACCGTATATACAACCAGTTCAAATTGTTTTGAAAATAAAACAAACCCCTGTTCTAAACCACCCCGCCCATTTCATTTTCATTTGTGTTTTCGTTTTTGGCTAATCTGAAGCAACCTTACCAAGCTGGAGAAGAAATCGAAGGAGAGAAGAAGAAGAAGAAGACCCCTTTGTGTTTTCGTTTTTGGCTAATCTGAAGCAACCGTACCAAGCTGGAGAAGAAATCGAAGGATCTGTTAGCAAAGCTGTAAGGGCGTCGTTAGTTGAGAACGAAGAAGAAGAAGAAGCAAAGGAGAAGAAGAAGCAGAGGAGAAGAAGTGGCAGTTGAGAACGAAGAAGAAGAGGAGAAGCTCTAGCTTCGATTTTGAGAAATCTAGGGCTAAGATTGTCTCGTCTCGTCTCTGCGATTCTTCGTTTCTAAGCTTCGATTTGGTGAAGGTTACCTCATTTAGGATTATGTAGTTTTCTCAAACAATTACCTGGAATTCACTTCTCTTGGAATCGTCTTACACAAATCGAAGGATGATTGCTTGAAGCTTGAAGCTTAACAATCGTCTTACACAACTCCGTTCCTTTCGTCTTACAATCGAAGCTTGAAGCTTTCAATTGCAGAGTTGCAGCTTTACGGACCTAAAGCTTGAAGCAGCAGAAGAGTTGCAGCTTACACCAGGCGTTTGATCGGACCTATGACGAAGTAGCTTGAAGTAGCAACTCGTAGCTTGAGTCGCAGGTTCTAGCGAACCATTCTTTTGCTATCTTGAATCGTATCTTTCTATCTTTCATTCTTAACCAAATCAAAGAATACGAAACATTCTGTAGGTCTTGAGTCGCAGTGGCCTTCGTCTTCTTCCATTTGATTTAAACAGCGCTCTACGATCAAAAGGTAATAACCAACTCTTAAAACCCTTACCAAGGAATTTCCTGATGATGTGGTCGAAACCCTGATTTTGTCGTTGATTAAAGCTGAAAAATGCTCTGTAATAACTTGGTCGGTTTCTTTTAGTATTTGTTGTTTTACCTTTTTGTGGGGTTGTGGAGGGGTTTAATTTTGTTGTTCTGTGTACTGCATAAAATTGATGCATTTGGGTATGTGTGTCTTAATGGTTCTCCTTTCAATTGGTAAATCCTGTAGAGAGAATGGTTAGTTTAAATTTTTCGAGCTGCTATTTTGAACGGTGACCTTGTATAATGAAGGGTGACTGTGTGTATCTGGGTTGTCATTTGTCTCCTTGTTCAAGTGGGTTTAATGGGTGCAATTTGTTTATCTATTTATTGTAAGTCTTGAACAAGTTTACCCCTGGGTCAGTTGTTGATAGGTGTGGTTAGTGGCACATTTCCTTTCTAAAAGTATGTGAAGAACACTTGTGCATGAGTAGCATAACAGTCTGTTCCTTCGAGACCTAGTCTATTGCAGCTTGTTACAACTTTATTGTAAATGTCCCAGAAGTTTTATCGAGGTTCGTTGTTCTATTCTTGAGTATCGTGTTAATTGTAATTTCATCGAAATCTTGTATCACAAAGAATGTAGCCAATGAATGGAATCCTATTGATTACTGGATGTTGAGGAGAGTACCAGCTTGCAATTTCTGAAGTCAAAGTAGAATTGAAGTGTCTTTGCCATGGTTTCAACCCCTACGGGCCTGTTTGGTTACATGAATCCAGAGATTTGAAATCTCTGGATTCATGAATCTGAGAATTATACCCGTTTGGTTGTAAAAATCTCTAGATTCATGAAATCTAGAGATTCACCTTTTTACACTAAAACGTGAATTTGTAGATTTATGGGTAAATGATGAAATCCAGAGATTTCAAAAAAGCTATACATTTGCTCATTCACAAAAATCACGTCGATCAAATAGTTTTTTAAGATAAATCCACAGATTTCATTCCACAACCAAACATCTAATTTTATAAATTATAACTCCATAGATTTAAAATCTATAGATTTGAAATCTCAAGATATTTGAAATCCCCAGACTCATGTAACCAAACAGGCCCTACATGCATGTAATGCCAAAGGTTAACCTCATATCCCTCGGAGAGCTGTATCTACATCCATTTTATGAACTTTGAACTTGAAGTGAAGAGTAATCGGTTTTTATATAACTTTGAACCTCATAATCTTTTTGAAGGCTATAAATAACCTACTCATGCAATGTAAATTTCAGATATGTTGACTGAAATTTTGATTTGAAAAGATACTTGAGAGGAGTCATGGGATCCCAAGGTAGGTGACCTGTGGCTGGATTTGTGACTGTGGTTCTTCCTTCTGCATTTTATTTCCCTTTATGTGGACCTAGGTTTTCCCTATTTGGTTTTGAAAGGATCCATGTAGCTGGCCCCATTTAGTTGGGATAAGGCTTAGTTTGTTGTTATTTTTTGTTGTATAAAACTTGTAAGAATTAAAAACAATAATCAGATGATGGTCTTCTACACAGTCAAAATTTGGTTGGACCCTTTTGTTTATTATTTTACGGTTTAAGGTTGCAGTAAGTGATGAAAATTTTGGATTCTGTAGTTTTCTTTCTTTTTCTTTCTTTTTCATAATACTGAGTTCACGCAATAAGTTATTAAATGTACAATGTGAGAACATTGTCTCCTTGACATCATTAAAACTCCTAAAAGCTGCAGTTAGGTTACCTCATATTGGGTTTTATAATGATTATTTGGTCCAGTCTTTGTGAAATAGAAATACTACCCCTCATCTCATGGCGTGAATACACAGACAAATTTGTTTTTCCTTCTAGAATGCTTAGCTTCTAAGATAGCCTATCTTTTTCTCTATATGAGTTTGTCACTTGTACAGCTCTCACATTAGTTATATGATTATGGTGGAAAAAGAAGAGGCAAATTATCCTCTGCTTCTCTTTTGTCTTAAATTTGTTTCAAGCTAATTTAAGATAAGATGTGAAGATTTTATTGCAGTCAGTACATACTCTGAGGTACTTCATGATCCTCAGAGTCGGTTTGTGAGGAGTACTCATAAGCCCAAAATAGCTGTATTAAATTTGTCGAGTTACTTAACAAATCTAAGTTTATACTTTGTGTAATCAATACATACTTACCTACCATAATCGTCAGGATCTTTATGTATATACTTTGCTACCAAACTCATATCCCTTCAATCGGTGTTCCACCTGCAACATATAAGGTCAATTGAGAATGCTAGTCTTCTCACTTTAATATTGTTTGTCGTAGTGGGTTGTTCTTTTTTTTTGACCTTAGGAAGATGGCAATTGTTTCATGCTTAGAATGCTCGTCTTCTCTCTTTAATGTTGTTTCATCTTTAGAATAATAATTTGATTTGTTATAGTTTACTTTAATTTGTGTAATATGTTGATTATCCAATATGTTTTTTGATATGTGCAGCAATTACAGTTGTACTAGTATATGGGCCGTAAGATGGCAGCAAGTGGAAAGCATGTGCCAACGAAGCGGAAGGCATTGGCAAAGGATAAGGGAAAGGGAAAATCAGTTGTAGAAGCTGATGACGAAAGGGGTTGGTTCAATGATGATTATCCCCAATGCGATCCCAAAAGATTAAAGAAGCAAGCTATAGCTGAAGGAAGGGAGGTGGACATTCATTCTTTCGAGGCTGTAGGTCTAGCAGCCAAATTTAGAGAGATTGGTTGGGAAAAAATACTTGAGGTAAATACCAAGTGTTATGACGACTTGATGAAAGAGTTTTATAAAAATTTAATTGTCCAAGGAGTTGGGGTAAAGTTTGGAGCAGTAAGCAAAGTTAAAGGGGTGCAAATAAAGTTTGATATTTGTACGTTAGCTGAGATTCTACAAATCTCAAATGAAGGTGATAAACTATTCTGGGAGCCTAAGAACAAGTTCAATGACCTGATTAATGTGGATGTGACATATAGGGATATAATGTTGAATTATACGGGTGACACCAGGCATGTGAAGCTGAGGCAGCTGAAACCACTTCCGCACGCCATTGCATTGCATACATTGTGCAACACAATGTTGTACCTCGCAGTGGTCACCATGAAAGTTTAAATTTAAATTCATTTGAAGCTTATGTCACCTATTGTGTGCATACAGGTAAGAAGTTGAACCTACCGTACATCATTCTGAAAATGATGCAGTACGCGAGATTGGCACCTAATCGGGCTCTCCCCTATGGCAAACTGTCGACACACATTTTTAACCATTATCATATTGATCCGCTCGGCAAGGAGGATTCTGAAGCGGGGGGAAGAAGAAGAAGAAGAAGAAGAAGAAGAATGATGCAAAAATATCTGCCAGTAATTTTCATTTTGGAAAACCATTGGGAGATGTAGGAGCAGAGGGTGCAAATGTAGGAGCACCGGTTGGTGAGGGTGTTGATCAGCAGGATGGAGCTAGATTGTCAAAATTTGAGAGAGAATTTGCTATCCTCAGGGGTGATGTAGGGTATATTCGTCGGCGCTTAGATCAAATTGCAGAAGAGTTGCAGCTCTCGGATCTTTCGGAGCACTCAGATGGTTCATCTGATTCTTTAAATAGCTTGTTGAATGATTGAGTTGCTCAAATCATAAAAGATAAGGTAATGTTATTTGCAAGGAACTTGTTTGGAACATTTCAGGCGTATTTTCTAAAGATGGAATGTTATTTGAAGTTGGATGTGTTAAATAGATTTACAATAGTCATTGGTTTTTTTTTGGTGAACAATTTGTATGTCACATATTTCTTATCTTTTGTTATTTCAGTGTGTGTGAATGACTATGAATATGATCGAGTGGTGAAAAATGATTTATTCTATTCATACTGCCATTGTGACTTGTTATATTGGTTTGTAAAATATTGTTATTGCATTGGGAGTTCAGACATGATATGAAGGTTGACCATTATTACTGAGTATCCAGTAATATTAATCTCAGAAGGTAATTGCTATTTCCAACCTTCTGTTTAGGGAAACCATCAACGATCCTTTTGCCATGGAAGCGTGTGTTTCTACGTGATGCTTTATATTTTCTCTCCCTTCATCCACTGTGTTATTTCTTTCTTTATCAGTTACCAAGTTGATTGATGTGATCACAGAAGAAGAAGAAAGAACAAAACAGACCCAATCAGAGAGGGTCAACAGCTCTCGATCCCCAACATCTTTTCGTTTCTTGTCATATGTTAACGTGACCATTCAAAGCTCATGCACTTTCTTTCTCTTCTTCTTCTTCTTCTTCTTCTTCTTCTGTATCTTTCTCGTCACCTGTCATTTCAACGGTATCCAACAGCTGCATTGAAGCCTCTTACACATCAAAATCAAAACCATCTCCACGGATTATTCTCCATTCCATGTATTGATACTGTACTTTAAACGTTTCTCTCTGTTATACTTTACTTTGTGTGTTTTTCTCCTTCTAATAATAGATACTTACGGTGATGAGTACACTGAAAGAAAGAAAGTTTTCTCATGAGTTTGTGAATATGTTGTGTTCCATGAATCCCTCATGAATGACTTTGATTGTGATGGTCAGTCCCAACCAATTCCAATAGAGAAATGTTATCAAGTGGTAATCACGGTTTTGATTCAGTTACAGTCAGTGGCTTTGTTGACCAGGAATCAATGGTCATATTTCGCTTAATTGTTGAAGTTGAAGGAATATGTTAAATCACTTAACAAGGCCAATTAATGATCTTATGGTACAATTTAACAATATATATATACATTTTTTTTGGGGGCCTGGGGGGTGGGGGGTAGCTAAGTCTTTTATACTAAACTAGTTGCATGCTGCTTTTGATCTCGTAATTTTATTGCTACTAAAAAGCCTTTGTTTTACCACCCAATTTTTATTTTCAGGTTGAGGTTGCTGTCGGGGACAATGCACAGATACTCTATGAAGGTGAATTCAGTTGGCAGAGGCGATTCACTGAACCTTAATGTGATGACTAAAGTTCGTGTTCGTTTAATTTTATTGGCTGCTGCTGTAGCGAAATATAATTAATTCATTCATTCTATATACATTCACTAATAAGAAGAAATCAAGCATTCCAAGAAACCACATACTATGTTATATTTGGCAAAACCTTAGTTTGACTACTCTGTTATTCGATTAGTTTCTTTTCTCGGCTAAAATAGTATGTACAACAGTAATGTTTTGGTGTACATTTTTGTAGTAAGGATCTATTAGCTTGTGTATTTGTGTGTGCATCATTACTTTACTGTTATAATTAGTGGTTCTTGGCCTGACTATTAACAAGTTCTTCGTTCTTGTTGTATGTTGTATATCATGTTCAGAATTTTCTATATGAGATATGTAATCGAGCACAATGTTTTAACATGGCGCTGATTAAAAGAATTTATTTATATTTTTAATTTCTTTATGTTATTTTTCCCGTGGTGGTTGTTTCACTTAACATTCTGAGTTCCAGAATCCCAAATGGAAACTGGGTATGGCTTATACTTGATACTACCTTATCCCAGTGAGATATATGCTCTTTACTAAACTCTCTGATTCGGCTTCTGTGTGCTCAGGATAAATGGAGAAACATGAGTGTCAGTGCCAACGGGCAGGGTTCTAGAGAAAAAACAGAGGGCACGAAAGGTAAAGGCTCTTCCTGCCCCTCCAGCTCCCACTAGTCAGAGTCCAGTTGTGTCTGCTCCAGTTGCAGAGGATGCTCGTGCTGATGCTGTGAAGGATTCTGGGCCCCGCTCACAAGATGGCAAGCCTGCTCCTCCTAAGTGCGTCTCCTTTCACCTTAAGTCTTATACATGTCATTTATATGGACTTTGGTTATTAGGCACTTCCTTATGCTTGTCGTTAGTGGTTTTTTTTTTTTTTTGGGTGTGTGTGTGTGTGTGGCCTAGATGAAGCCATTATGGCAGAGGCTATAGAAGTGGCTGGGCTATAACACTTAGCAGACTAGGCTATTTGTAGTTATGAAGTTACCTAGGGTACAAGGTGAATCACAAGCAAAATTATTAGCAGCCTTCTGCTTATTAAGTTGAATTCAATTACAGTGTCCATATGTATGATGTGATTAAGTAGATATGCTTTAGAGCTGAATATGTTTAGTTACTCTTAATTATTGAAAAGAAAAGCGCAAATGGCCATCTGGCTAACTGAGACTAGTTTGCAAACCCCAAAGAGAAAGTTAGATTTTACCATGAAGATACATCAAGTAGTTGTAGTGTCTGAGTCCTAGTCAAGGGTAGTTTAGGTATTATGTTTATTTGTTTCTTTCTTATTTCTATGTTGTGTTACTTTAGTTAGTGTATCCTGAATAAAGTGGGAGTTTTAAAACTAGCTGATAACTCTCAACCATTATGACAAATACTCAGTTCTTTAGGGGTTGCTACAACTTTTTGAGTATCTTGTCTCCTACCTTTCAAGGTCTCAATCATCATGATTGATTCCTTCTATGGTTTCAGAACCTGCTCCTGCTAGCGATTACGCCGGGCCTAAATTTTCCCCCATCTCAACTCATTTTGGTGGCTGATGCTGGTGACTTTGAAGGTCTTTTGGGACAAAGAATTTCTGTCCAATCTATTTTAGGCCTTTTGAATGCATTGTTGGCCTCGTGTTGATGAGAAAATAGTTGTAAATGTACCTTCCATTACAACCCCAAGTTTGAAATCTTTATGCTGAAGAAATGAAGATGTACACTCATAAAACTTATTGCACACATGATATACTTAATATATAACATATAATATGAATATTAACTTCGAACTCAAAAATTGTGATGTATCATATTTCGCACATGGTCATCATTATTATTAAGTTCATATGACACGATGGGCATAGTTATGAGTTACAACATGAGAGTACAAGACTTAAAACCCCACTAGCTCACTCTACATACTCGAGCTTTAGTCAGCTCCAAATAATCTAGTTTTCTGCACATCAGCAGGGATTTGATGGCACTTGGGTGTATTTGCATAAACTCTAACCAAGTGTTGTTTCAACCAAGGATCAAATTCGAGATGAGGTTGAAATTTCAACCATGGAGGTCGAAACTTGGGAATTTTGTAGGACAACTCAATGGATGGTTTCGGCCTTGTTTTCATGGTTTTTCTTAATTGATTGATTTTTGCATACAACCTATTTAAAGCATAAATAACTTAATGGTAGGTGTGTTTTGCTAGAGAAACCAATGAAGAGTTATCATTGAAATAGTAGTATTTAGAGGCTCTAACAAATAAAAAGACTTATAAAATTTAAGAAATTACATAAGTACTGCAAATGTTTCATACAAGTGCAATAGCGAAATAACCTCAAAGTAAATAACCAAAAAGAAACTTTTGAACTCAATTCCAAGTTGAGTTCCTCTGGGGATCCATCCCACAAGGATGCGTAGAATTTGGTAATATCTGATCCATTGCATTTGATTCTTTGAGTACTGGACAAGACTGCCATGTTATGGTCTTGGAATATTTATTCTGGTAGTTCGATACTGTGAATCTATAGGTGTCATCGTTAGCATAGGATAGATATCCCACCCTAGGGAATGTATCATCAGGGAAGGGACTGTAAGAGGAGGAGAATTGTACCGGACCAAGTGGGTGTAATGGATATCTAAAGATGAAGTTCACAAGTGATGCACCTGATCCTGATCCTGATCCATTCCAATATCTATGTGCAGACATACTACTAGCATCAGCAAATGATCCCCCATCTCCAACAACTCCACCATATACTACATAAGGAGTATAACCATGGAGTAAGCAGCAAATGAGGTGAAGGAAGATAGAGGATTGATGATTTTTAAGTGAAAAAGAGGTTAAGAAGAGGTAAAAATGGCAACAAATGAGGGAAATCTCCAAAGTTTTGATCGGTGGTGCCTGCGGGCTGCGAGTGCTGTGAAATTTCACAGAAGTTGACCAAGATTTGGGACTTTTAAATAGGGTTTCCATAAGTTGGTCGAAACCTCAAGGTTTTGACCCAGGTCAAAACCAGCCAAAAAGTTCTGCCTCCTAGTTACATCTCAACTTGGCAAAAAACCAAAATTGCGGTGGTTTAAACCGAAATTGGACTATTGTTTCAACCATGCCTTACCTCCAACAATGACTTCATTATAGTTGTTACACATTGTCTTTTGTTTTCTTGTATTGATCAGGAATCCATGTTGCCATGCAATATTGTCATCCTTCGTGGTGTGGTATTAAGAAGTAGGAACTAAAAAGCAACCTAAATATCAAATTGGAAATCATTATGTTCAATGCCATAGTGAAACAATTATGATACTTCCAATATGTCAAATTGATAATATCCAAATTTTTCTAACACATGTTCAGTTCCCAGTAGGGGAGCATCAGCGGTGGTGACAATGTTCTTCTTGATATTGTGGGTTGAGTAATAATTTGCTTGTGTCCTTAACGAAACATCCTGAAGGGCAAAGTTTTGCTTCTGCTGTTGCAAGCGTTTCTTTAATACGGACACATTCTATTTTAGACTGACTGGATTTTTCTATTCCATACGTGTACTAACAATTCAGTACTGGTTACCTTGTTTCTCTATGATAGGTGGTGCATTTGATGGTGACAGACAGATGAGAGAAAGTTGAACCTCCATGGAAAACCTTATGTGGTACAATATTTGTCTTCTGGATATTTGATCAGCACTTGTGTTGCACTCTGTGCCCAGATACAACACCACGTTGAATGAGCACCCCATGAAAGGCACCACAGCTGATTCTTCTATGTGTGCAATTTGTTGTTAGCCCTCTGAGTTGATCTAGGAGCCATTTTAATATGTTCACTAAACCTTCTCACTGACTGGATTATTTTCTTTTATATCCCCAGAGTTAATGTAAATAAATTTCTACAAGTAACTCAAAAAAAAAGGGGGAAAACCCTGATTGGTCGGTTCTGGACTATGCCGGATTGGTCGGATCTGATCGGAATTGATTTAAAGACCAACTCATCGACCAAGTTATGTTCGGTCAACAAACAGGAATACCCAATACTATTAGACTACTATTCAAGGAATACGTATTCGAAAAGGACTTAAGAAGTAGAATTCGTATCGGAGTCCAAGCAAAGTATGATTCCGAGATAAATTCAAACACCAGAGAAACTTATAAAAAGGCAGGTGATCATAAAGAGAAGGTACACTGAATAGAGCTATCATTACTCTAAATCTTATTGTTGGTTGCTTTCTTGTCTTCCTTAATCGGAGAAATTCCTAACTAGATCGTTGGAGGTGACAGTCGACCTCCACGGTCGACCTCATTCTTGCAAGTACACCCGGTTGAGAGGACGAATAGGATTGCGCAGCAACAATTGTCGCCATCTGTGGGAAACTGATCGAAAAGCCATCATGCAAACCAGATCAGGATTATTGTTGGGAGATGAATCAAATGGAGAAAAGGAGGTTGACAAGGGCAAAACCTCGCAAGGAATTGAAAAAATTCCCGAGCATCAAACCCTACAAGATCCTCCAATTCTTCCAGATCCTCCAACAAATCAGTTCGCAACGATGAATCAGTTCAATAACCGATTCGATGAACTCCATAAGCAACTTCTGAGTTTAAACGAATTGGTTCAAGAAAACATCTGTCAACACATAGCTCCAGGGGCTGAACAACAAATTGATACTCACAATATCAATAAAGCAAGAAATTGTCAAAAGCAAAAAGAAATTCTTGGTTCTTTGCCCGGTAATGCGAATAGACCGAGCTCAAAGAATCCGAGCAAAGGAAAGGAAAAAGCTGGAGAAAAGTCTAGAGCATCCAAAGAGAAAATACCAAAAGATATTCCTTCAACTAGTGAAGAGGAGGATCATGGAAGCAGCACTTATCCAGTCAAAGATCCGGAGAACAAAAACGAAAACAATGGTCCAAACAAGTGGTAGGATGATATGAATAAACATATCTCAAAATTGGATGAGAGGAAAAATTGTAAGATCCTAGCAAAGATGCACTGTATGCTGTCTTAAAGGAAGATCCTTTCGTCCAAATCATCTTAGAAGCAGAGATGCCGAAAAATTTCAAATGTCCGACCTTCACTATGTTCGATGGATCGAGATGCCCGAGACATCATATCATGCATTATAAATCAGTAATGTCATCCTTCAGGCATAGTGAAAGTCGCCATGTGCAGAATTTTCCTAGCTTCCTTAACTGGAGCAGCATCAGAATGGTTTCTGGGACTTCAAAACCATTCAATAAGGGATTTTGACCATCTTGGTCGGGTATTCCTGTCACGCTTTCAAAGCAGAATAACACAAAAAAGAGAGAGGATACTCTTTTTTCAATAAAGCAAGGACGGATGGAGTCTGTGAGAAGCTATCTCAAAAGGTTTAATAGCCTAACAATCCAGATCGAGAATCTGGACGAAAAGACAGTCTTTCATGCATTATAACAAGGGCTCACACACAAAGGATTGCTCGAATGACTTTTGTTGGATATGCCTGAGTCATATGTAGATCTCCTCGAACGATGCCACAAACAAGCAGAGATATCAGAAACAATCGAATCCCGAAAAAAGGAGCATCCGATTACTGAAGCAAGATTACACAAAGAAAAACCCCAACTAGTCAAGAAGCCAACCATAGACCCGATCAGGGATGGTCGGCCTGACCAAGTAGGGATACCGAACATGAGGAGATTGGAAATCCTAATGCAGATTAAAGATCAAGGAATTCTTAAGTGGCCCAGTAAACTATATTCTCGACCAGAAGAACGTGATAAAAGCAAATATTGTGAATTCCACAAAGATCATGGACACTGGACGGATGATTGCAGACATCTGAAAATAGAAATCGGGAAATTAATATCTCAAGGACAACTAAAGAAGTATATCCGACCAATCTAAATGGGCCAACATCAAGTAGAAGGGAATAAAAAAAGATTGAGATCTTTGAGCAGAGAAAGATATCAAAATCATAAAAACCGACCAAAGGAGGGAGGAGGTGATCGGAAACATCCACCAATATTTATGGTGTTCGGTGGCCCAACAGAAGAGTCATCTAGACAAGCCAAGAGAAAAGCACAATATAGGAAATGCCAAACTCGAAAAGCCAATTGGTAAAATTACATCAAAACCAATCACCTTCTCAGCCAAAGACATGCAAGCAGTAAATACTCCTCATGACGATGCCCTAGTCATCAAAATCATCTTGGCCGGAATAGAAGTCCATAGAGTTCTAGTTGATACAAGATCCTCAGCAGATATTTTGTCACTAGAAGCTTTTAGAAAGTTAAAACTGGACGAAAGTATGCTCGTCCCATGTGGAACACACCTATATGGTTTCACAAGGTCCTCAACTCGAGTAGAAGGAACTATCAGATTAGATCTCTGCATCGGTGAATACCTTAAAGATAGGGTTGTTCAGTCAAATTTTATGGTCGTCCAAGATCTATCTGCTTATACATAATCTTGGGACGACCAACCCTTTGTACTTTAGAAGGGGTAGTATCATCCCTGCACATGAAGATGAAGTTCCCCACAAAAAATGGGATAGGGGAATGTTCCACCGACCAAAAAGGAAGCCGACAAAGTTACACCAAATATATGAGAAAGAGAGCAAAAACAAATTTGACCATGTTGGTTGAAATTGAGGATGATCGAGATGAAGAAGCTATGCAAAGGGCAGAGCCAGTGGAAGAGTTGGAAAGAATTTGCTTGAATTCTAAACAAGAAAATCAAGGAACAATGATTGGAGCAGAACAAGAGGCAGAATTTAAAGCCAAGTTAACCCAATTTCAGCAGGAAAATTCAGACGTCTTTGCTTGGTCGGTAGAAGACATGCCCGGAATACACAGAAGAGTTGCCGAACACAGATTAAACATCAATCCTCAATCAATTCCAACACTTCAAAAAAGGAGAAACTTTTCCTTGGAAAAACATGAGGCAATCTGAACAGAGGTACAGAAGCTAAAGCAGTCCGGATTCATTAAGCCTATTGACCATCCAACTTGGCTGGCCAATGTGGTAATGGTGAAAAAGGCAAACGCAAAATGGAGAATGTCCACGGATTACACCGACCTCAATAAGGCATGCCCAAAAGATTGCTATCCTCTACCAAGAATAGACCTCCTCATTGATGCAACTGCAGGCCATGAGATGCTAGGGGTTGTATGGTAACCATTCTGTGCCAAAATTCCCACTTCAGCACAGAATCCACTTCTTATGCTTTTGTGCTGAAGTGGGCAAATTTGGCACAGAATCATTGCTGTAATCTTGTATGGTTGGACACAGATGGGCACGTTTCTCTGGCCCAATTTGGCACAGAATCTTGTATGGTATATACGACTTCTGTGCCAAAATGGGCACATTTTTTTAATAAAATATTTAAAAAGATAAATATAAAATAATTAAAAATATGTAAATATGCTGGTTCAATTCATACACAAGTGCTCACATAAAATCAGTGTGATTAGATCCTAATTTATCACTTTTTTTTTTAAACCCTAGTTCATCATTGAATCAAAAGAACCTTGGTGGATTTGAACTACCATCTCTTGAAACATGCTCATGTTCCAAGTGCTCTACCAATTGAGCTAAAGATCCACAAAAGAACATGGAAAAATTTAGTTAATTCTAGCAACATCAACTTAATTAACTTAATTAAATTAATCAAAGAACATGGAGATGGGCACAACTCACAGCTTGTACCTTATAGTAGCAGTTAAGAAGAACCCAGTCAATGTCTATAAACCCTGAGAAGGATTGGCGTACTCCTGAACCAATGCACCAAATAGAGAGGGCCTTTCTAGCAGCCGAGATGGCTTGTCAAACTCTTTTGCAAGTCCTGTCCAAGCAAACAATTGTCAACAAGTTTTTAAGCCCTTGGTTGATGAATAATGATGCAGTTTCATGACCATGACATCAATAAGCATAATTTATTAAACCAGAAATGCATTCTGAGGTACTCAACAGTCAACATAGTGGTTACATCATCCAAGGGTTGCAAGTGATATTGAAGAAAAGTAGGAAAATTAACAAAGAAAAACACAGTAATGATGACAATGTAGCAACTAGCATCACCCTTAAGAGTAACTATGAAATGTATACTGCCAATATTCTAGACAAGTGTAATATGTAATCAAGTATAATGCCTGCAAATAGGAAAACAGAATTATCTCTCTAGTCCAACAAAAACACCTGCAAATGTAAACCAAATAAATAGAGACAACAAAATTAAACTACAGTTCGGATCCATATGAAGGGAATCAAAATCCTTTATCAGACTACTGTATGGAACTTAATATTTTTGGTAGTTTCCTGCAACTTTCTGAATTTTAAAAATACAAAGGAATAGATTCTAACAAGGAGGTTAATATAATACAGAAGAAATTGCTGATATTCAGGTGAATACAATGACACGAGGGATAAAGAAACAGCCATATGCAAAACAAACTGGTGTTACCAGGGCCTATAAAATATCCCCAAGAACCTTGGTCCTGCTGTAAGATTGGTATAAAAGAATCCATAAGACTGTTTCATCATGTCCCACTCAGGTCTAAAAAGATTTCAAAAGCACGGGAAGCAATCGGACTGACCACATTGCAAATCAGAAAAATAAAAGAGTTACTCACAGGATCCTAACCAAATATATGACATACAAGGAGAAATCCTCTAATCAATCACTTATCAGGAAACCAATTAATTGCATTGTGTTGTCTGTCACAAATAAGGCAACATACTATGAGAAGAAACAACATACTATGTGAATGTAAAACAACAGCCAAAGAAAAGGGCACTGGGTGGGGGTGTTTGAAAATTAGGGAAAAAGAAAAAAGAGTCAAATTATAAAATCAAAGCTTTTCTAGTTCACCTAATCAATTCATATAGACCCAAAAAATTCTTATCTAAGCTAATCCAACACATAACACCAAAGATAAAATAAAACAATGATGACACAAGATACAACATGATTCACATACCAATACAATAACTCATGGATCAGCTCGAAAGAGATAACATCAAGGGCTTCGGCTTGCAGAGATGAGAGAGTTGCAGAGATAGGGATCCAAACACTTGTGTTTAATCGGTTGCAGAGACACTTCCCCACGATCGGTTGCACAGACGCTTCCAAACAGAGAGAGGGGCTACAGAGATGCTTCCAAACACGATCGGTTGGAGAGACTCATTTCGGAGTCGAGAGATTGAGAGAGTTGGGAGAAATTAGAGAGACGAGAGAGAGTTGCGAGAGTTGTGAGAGATGAGGGAGACGATAGAGATACGAGAGGTAGAACTAGGGAGAGAGATGACCGTTGCAGACGTCGATTGCAGAGAGACGAGAGAGTGATTGCAGATAAGCTTTAGGGTTATCGATGAAATTACATCGATAACCCTAAGTACCGTCAACGAACCCCTTGTGCCCCGCATTTTTATAAAGAATTGCTTTTGTGCCCAAGAAGCTCAAATTTGGAGCTTCTCTGGCACAAGGAAAAAGTGTGCCCATTGCCTGGTTCGGCACACATTTGCTGAACCAGCACAGAAAATCCGAACCGATTTACCATACAAGATTCTGGTCACTTCTGTCCCAAAACGGGCAAATGGCACATAATAAGTGTGCCAGAATCATTACCATACAACCCCTAAGTTTTATGGATGCCTATTAAGGATATAATCAAGTTTTGATGCATCCAGATGATGAAAAGCATACAACATTCATGATGACAGGGATAGCTACTACTATATAGTAATGCCCTTCCGCCTAAAAAATGTAGGAGCAACCTATCAGAGGGCAGTCAACAAAATATTCGAACAACAGATAGGTAGAAACATAGAAGTTTATGTCGACTCCATGTTAGTTTAAAGCACATCTCAATCCGACCATCTCCAAGATCTTGCAGAAGTTTTTGACGTACTCCGCACATACAAAATGAAGCTCAAACCTGAAAAGTGTGCCTTTGGAGTATCATCAGAAAAATTCCTAGGCTTTATGGTATCTCGAAGAGGAATTGAAGCTAATCAAGAAAAGATTAAAGCAAGCAATATAGGAGATGAAACCCCCGAGAAGCATCAAGGAGATACAAAGTCTCACTAGTCGGATTGCGGCCTTAAATAGATTCATTGCCCGATCAGGTGAGAGATGTTTTCCTTTCTTCCAATCTTTAAAGAATATATCCAAAAAGGGGATACCGGAGTGAAACGAAGATTGCCAGCATGCATTCAAACAGTTAAAACGATAATTAACTAGTCCGCCTTTGCTCGTATGATCGACCACTGGAAAAGAATTGATCATCTACTTGGCTACATCACCGGTGGCTGTCAGTGCGGTACTTGTACAAGAAGAAGGAAAACAACAAAATCCGGTTTATTATGTAAGTCACAACCTTCTTGATGAAGAAACAAGATACCATGAGGTAGATAAACAAGCTCTAGCCTTGGTCGTAGCAGCAAGAAAACTTAGACCATATTTACAGTCACATCCTATAGTAGTACTAACAAACTTTCCTTTGAAGAAAATATTGCACCGGCCAGACTTGGCCGGAAGACTCGTAACATGGCAATTGAATTAAGTGAACATCAAATTGAGTTTCGACCACGTCCGGCAATCAAGGCACAAGTCCTAGCTGACTTCATCCTCGAAAATCCAGAACCAAGGCCCGAGCAAGAAGAAGTGGATCCCCCTGAAGCTATCAAAAGATGGGTTCTTTTGGTAGACGGATCTAGCAACGTGCAAGGAAGTGGAGCAGAATTACTTTTGACAAGCCCAAGTGGATTCCAAATATGATACGCACTCCGCTTCAAATTCAAAACTTCTAATAATGAAACAGAGTATGAAGCATTAATCGCAGGTCTTCGCATAGCAAAAGCTCTCGGTATCCAGAACTTAGAGGTCAGGAGTGACTCACAACTAATCGTAAATCAAGTAAACGGGATATATGAAGCCAAAGAGAAAAGGATGAGTAGATAAAAGATATACAAATCAAACAAGTCCCTAGGGAAAAGAATGATCAAGCAGACACTTTATCACGACTAGCTACGGAAAATATGGATGTCACAAAACCAATTATACACACGGAAGAACTCCAGTTTTTGAGCATAAGCATGACCAACCAAATGCATGTGCAGACTAAACAAGGGTGGATGGCTCCTATATTCAGCTATTTGGAAAACGACTTACTTCTAGAGAATCCAAAAGAAGCTAGAGCTATCAAGCAAAGGGTAGCTAGGTTTACAGTCAAGAATGACAAATTATACAAAAAATCTCTGACCCAACCATTACTACAATGTGTAGAGGTCCCGGAAGCTGTTGCTATCTTAAGAGAGATTCATGAGGGAGCTTGTGGAAGTCATATAGGAGCTAGAGCACTAGCAGATAAAGTGATAAGGCAAGGATACTATTGGCCCACACTACAAGAAGACTCAAAAAAATACGTTCGAAAGTGTGACAAATGTCAGGCACATGCCAACATACCTCATGCTCCTACAATGCACCTAACATCAAGTCTCTCTCCTACTCCCTTCGCCAGATGGGGAATTGATTTGGTAGGAAAACTGTCAAAAGCTTTAGGAAGTAGAGAATACTTGGTGGTTGCTGTAGATTACTTCACCAAATGGGTTGAAGCCGAGGCATTAGCATCCATCAATACCGATCAAATAAAAAAATTCATCACACACAATATTATATATTAGTATGGAATCCCTAAAATCATAGTCACCGACCATGGAAAACAGTTCGAAAATTCTGAGTTTGAACGATTCTGTAAAGAACATGGTATAGAACATCATTTGTCTTCTGTGGCATATTCCTAAAGTAATGGTCAAGTAAAAGTCACCAATAGATCAATGCTCGAGGGGTTGAAGAAAAGACTGGATTAATCTAAAGGCAGATGGGTAGAAAAATTACTTAATGTTTTATGGTCTTACAGAACATTTCTAGAACGACCACTGGAGAAACTCCATTCCGACTAGCATATGGAGTCGAAGCTCGGATTCTCGTGGAGATCAAGGTCGATCAATCAGAGAAGAAGAATTTAACGAAGAAGCAAACATTGAAGGAATGCGGGCAAGCATAGATTTCATTGAGGAAATCAGGGATAAAGCACAATACCATCTGGAAGAATATTAAAGACGCATTGCAACCTATTACAATGCAAAAGTAAAACCACGACAATACTTCCCTGGAGATCTGGTCCTCTGAAAAACATCTGCTTCTGATCCAACAAATCAAGGAAAGTTGGCTCCAAACTGGGAAGGACCATACATCATAGGACAACAGGTTGCACCTGGAGCATACAAGCTACGAGAGACTTGATGTAAATAGAGAACTCTCCTCGAGGATTGGAATTAACTCTCTCATTCCGGTTCGGGACACGAAGAACATAGGAAGGCGGAATCGAGTAATCAGAATATAGTCCATCAAGTTCTGATGGACGAACCTTGGATGCATAGTATGATGGACTAGTGGAAGGTCTTTTCGACGGTCTGGAACTTCCATCCATCGATTTCTTGGGAGCTTTTCTCTTCTTTGAAGAAGCACCTCGAGTAACTGGAGCATTCCCAGGAGTGTCCCTAGGGTTAGCAGGGACAGAGTCCAACCAGTGCTCGATGATCCTATAATCCCGATCACCAGAATGGTCAACCGAAGTAGTAAGGGTATCTTGCTCAACAGAGCCCTCTCCGTCGATCATACGATCAACGGAGTCCTCATTCGAGGTCCTATCACTACCCATTTTTCAGAAAAATTCAGAATGTGAGGAACAGGAAGGGTTTTTGGGCAAAAAAGCAACAGAAAGTGGCGAGAACTCAACAAGTAGCCCGAATGAGAAGAAAAATAGCAGAGAGTGAAGACTTACTTGTGATTCTGAGATTGACTCGCTTGAACTCGAAGAAAATCACTTGAACTTGAAGAAGAAGGGCTGAATTGCAAGAGCAGGAACTAGAAACTTCAAAGCAATAGCAGTTTCTGAGTCAAAACAGAAGCGCAGAAGTGAAAAGATGAAATGAAGCTGGAGAACCCTTTTATAGGTTTAAAATTCAAATAGACGAACGAGATTGAACTTCATCAATGGATGAGGTCACAAGACGACTCAAGTAGAACGAACGAACAACCCAGATCAAAAATCATCAACGGTCTTCAATCGCTGACGGTTCGAGAAATGTAGTAATGATGACAAACATTTAAGACATGACAGTTCGAACAACAAAAAGTAAGGTTAGCGCCACCGCGAGTGCCACGTGGCGCACGATGCACAAGAAGCGAGGAGTTAAGATGGCTCAAAGGCACCTCGCTGGAAGCAAGCGTCAGGAGCATTAAATGCTAAGTTATCCTAATTTGACGAGACGTTTCGTCTCCACTCACCATCGGTGTAAGGCAACCCAAACCAAGCATTCGAGCAAAAGCATCACCTAAATGCTCGGCCTGTGGGGCAAATGATATGGGAAAATATTCCCGAACCGAGTAAGCCAACGGTTCGATCGTTGAGTCCAATTCGGGACGGCCCGACCATGACTAGACCAAAACAAACCGGTCTAGCGGTTAGCATAACGACTAAATAATTGCACGATTCAAGAGGCGGGCACGATCCCTCGAAATACATGGTGGGTAACTGATCGTATGGTTCTTGTTCGTGGAGGGAGTTGACGATCGTGTAGGATGTGGAAACGGCTCCACCCCAAAAATAAAGGGACGTGCGGTTAGCAACGTCACTCAATACCCCGCAAAAGGAGTATAACCGAAAAGATCCAATGGTCACCATCATAAGGTGCGAACGAATCCAACAATCAGGAATCCATGCAATATGCTATAAAACCAGGTAGCCTACACATGGCGGAGGTATATGAATCGTTTCCCTTATACTCTTATTCAAATTTAAGCTCTACAACTTACCAGAGCTTTGTGATCAGTTCAGCAACTGACTTAGTCTTCGGAGGTGGCCTCCCGACCCCCATGGTCGGGCCACGTCTAACCCTATTTTGCAAGTTATCTTCACAGATTCGGAGGCTTAAAAGAAGATGATTTGGTTAATCTCAAGGGGTTGGCTTAATTGGTAAAGATTACCGCATCAAACGTTCAAATCTTTATGTGGCAATGGAGAAGTCTCATTGTATATTTAAGTAATTATAAAACTACCTCCTAAGTGTATAGTTGAGATGCATATAATTTGAGTGTACCTTAATTACTTAAATTCTGTTGGTTTAAACATAAACTTTCATCTAGAAAAATTATAATTAAAAAGTTTTCAACTTCTAAAAATAAAATTTTACTTCAACACCAAAGTTGCAATTAATAAAATAACAAGAAGAGTGAATTGAAAATCCTCGTTATAATTAAAGAAATTAGAAACCATACCATTCACGAAACTTGAAGGAAAAAAAAAAAAAAAAAAAAAAAAAAGTCAAAAATAGGACCTGAAACCAATTTGGCTGGTTACGGCTCTTGGGCCACAATCGAGGCCCAGCAATCTTGGGCTTAATTATAAAACAAAGGGTAGGTTTGGAATTGTTGAGAAAATGCTGGAATTTTCAGGAAGTCCGGAAGCACCATAGAAACAGAAATAGATGGAAAGCTCGGGGAAAGTACGGGGATTCTCTTTCCTCTGTTAGATAAATACAGGACTGATGTCGTTCACCCACAACATCGAGAAATTCAAACGCAGAGAATCAAGTAGTTTGCAAAGAAACCTCTCTAGTTCATTTCAATCCATTTAACAAAGCTTAAGTCTCAGCTGGCAATGTCACTCATCCCGAAGCTACTCGGTGGCCGTGATCCATTCTCAATGGATATCTGGGATCCATTTGGCAACTTCCCCTTTTCAACTTCCGTATCTGTTCCTCGATCGCAGTTCTCTAACGAAACAGTTGCGTTCGCCAATGCCCGAATCGATTGGAGGGAGACCCCAGAAGCCCATATCTTCAAAGCTGATCTTCCGGGGATTAAGAAGGAAGAAGTGAAAGTGGAAGTGGAAGAAGGTAAAGTCCTTCAGATCAGTGGAGAGAGGAGCAAAGAGCAGGAAGAGAAGAACGACCAGTGGCACCGTGTCGAGCGTAGCAGTGGTAAGTTCCTACGTAGGTTCAGGTTGCCTGAGAATGCAAAGCTTGATCAGGTGAAAGCTGCCATGGAAAATGGAGTTCTGACTGTCACCGTTCCCAAAGAACAAGTGAAGAAGCCAGAGGTGAAGGCAATTGAAATCTCTGGCTAGAAGTTTTCATTCCCTTATCACTGTGGTTTCAAATATTGGTGGGTTTGAAAAATTATGTATCCAATAATGTTTTCTAGCGGTTTTCGTGTTTTAATTTTGAGCTAGCGCATTGTAGCGTGTGCATGGTGTCTTTCTACGTGTTTTTATAATTAGACCCTATATGTTCCCCTTTAGGTTGGCTGGCAAGCAAGCAATCTCATATCTCTATTTTAGAATGCTTTCTACTTATGAGCACAATATTTACTTTCTATATATCTGTAAACCAGCTCCTACACTATCCTTGACTGAGAGATTATAAGAACAATGTAGGTCGAGGGGAGCCAAGCTCATGCAGTCTCCCTCTCCTCTTCTCCTCGTTCTCCTTTCCATCTTCTCTTGTCTGTTCTATTTCGTTCTGGTTCTCTAAACTGCAGTATAGTTATGCAGGGTTTGAAGTGGATAGTACATCTTAAATTTTATGTGAGAAATTCCTTGAAGCAAGGTGTTTGTTTGGGTTCCTCATGACTAGATTACAAGAGAATTACATACAGAAAGCTATAGTATCTCACCTTTCCCAGACCCCAATCCCCTTTTACTCCAAAAAGCTTTTGTGAAGTGATCGTCAATAGGAAACCCAAGAAAACAGAGTAGAACAAGTTCTGTTTAGGTTTCCAAAATAGAACCAGATTCAATGATTCTAAAATCCTGATATACCAATCAAGCAATCCTCCAAGGGGTTATACAAACCCTTAATACCTGAGAAAACATATCAAAAGGGATTGAACCAACCCCGGTCCAAGCAAATACCGTATTGGCTTTACCTAAGAACTCTTCAACACTCCCTGTCCGTCTCTCAAAGAATTCCTAAGAACTCTTCAACACTCCCTGTCCGTCTCTCAAAGAATTCTGCGAGCCCCCCCCCCCCAAAAAAAAATAAAAATAAATAAATAATGAAAAAAGAAAAACTACGTCAAATCATGAATATGCTCTTACAGTCTTTCTTTATTTTATTTTATTTTTTAATTTTTTCTTTTTGGTATTGGTGCTTTTTTTATACTAGAAATGTAATGTCATCTACAAGAGTTGAACCCAAGACCTCTCCACTGAGAAGTATGGGTCTTACAGTCTTACATGGTACAAAAGATTGTGTCAGGACATCCGAAGGCCCTCCATCATCTCCCCCACCATCTATGGTGGTGATTGAAGAATCACCTTTTCTTTCTGAGAATATCATGGTGGATAATCCTACAAAGCGAACGTTTGAACTTTCTGGAATGTTGGCATATGAGTTCAAAAAATTAAGAATCATTGTTAAGGAGGAGATTGAGCCAGTACCAAACCTGAACTAAGGCCTTACTATTTTGCCCCCCCCCCCCCCCCCCCAACCTATATGAAGGTGAGAGCTCATAGAGCCAACATTCTCAATTGAGCTGCTTCTAATTTTAGTATTACCCCCAATGAACTTATTCCCTTTGGATGATGCGAATAGGGTGTGGTTGGCTATCCTTTAACAGCCACCTGAGGATCCATAGGACTCTTATGTTGGAATAGTCATAAGGTTTTCTCCACAAAAAGTGTCTTCTCTTGCCTCTTCGCGTGCTCTCTGACTTCTTCCAAGTCTCATTGCCATTAAGAATATAGTTGTCTTTGTCACATCCTCCCAGCCGGTACCCTATTTGACATACCCGAGAGTGTGATCCACAGCCCGAAGATTAGGTATCGAGTAATCAACCTCTCACATAAACAATAACATAATCATGAACAATAATAATAAAAGTGCGGAAGATAAACCATAGATCCAAATAAGGAAAGAATGAATCATATATATAAATCAGAGTACTAGATATAGTCAGAGTGTCTAAAACAGATAAGTAAAGTGAGGCAAAATCCCACTCTACAACCAGCGGAAAAGTAGTTCTAAAAGAGAATAAGCAAGACAGAATCTAATCCCAGTAGCAGGTACAATGGGTAACTAAATTGTTCTCAACTTTATAGACAACATCCCTATAAGTATAAATCTCATAAACAACACAAGGGCGCTTCCACTCAATGGTCGGACTAAGCATCATACGGAGCATAACCACTCGCGGGATCTTCAGTGTAATTGTTGTAACCGCAATCACCTTCCTGGAGATATGCCTCTTCTCCTTGCGCTTCTTCATAGGGGCCGTCATAATATTCAGTACCTGTAGAATAGTCTAACAAACATTGTACAATAAAGGAATGAGTTTCAAAGAAACTCGAGACGCGATTAAATCCATAATAACATAAATGGCGGGATTTCGAACAAACATAAATGCAATATGGTATGAGACAAATAATGAATGAATGAATCTAACTCTACATATGCTTTGGTCTCTATTGGCGAGACATGCTTTAAGTCATAGCACCGTACTTCTTTAGGAAGGTCTCAATCACTCATCATCAGTTGGTAATGGGTCCGGCATCCCTCGGGACATTCCATGGCTGGGGGTATAGGTCACCACTCTCTCACATCACCATTGGTCTAAGTACCGGCGCATGTCAGGGTAAAGCCTAGCCAAATGCAAGTCTTCTACTTAGTTACATCAAGTCGGATCCGGATAAGTCCATTCCTCGTCCCCGACGATCCTTTCCGGTATCCTTCACATTAGAGTCCTCATAGTCCCCGACTACGGACTCATCAACCCTCTTGGTCATCCACATATGGTAAACGGGAAGCTCTCACGTCCTCTCACGGGTTGGTTACCGGTCTTAAGCGCCCGTGAGCCCAAGTCTATCCATATGCAACCCTACCAATAAATGGCCCCCACAATGTGATTCCCTGTCCTCTCACGGGTTGGTTACCGGTCTTGAGCGCCCATGAATCCCCATTGCTACCACGGGTCGTTCGGTCTCAATACCCCTCCGATTAGAGTCTGACATAACGGGACATCCTAGCCCAACACTACTAGACAGTCCTAGATATGTCATCCAACAGTTTAGGAAGGTGTCCAGAGGGCATCTCCGGAAACATCCCATAATATTCCCGTAGTAGTCCAAGGACAGAAGTGTCAAAAGGACACCTCTCCTTTCCAAACCATACTTAAGCATACACATGCATCAATTCATATCATCACATATATGGTAACTTCATATATGGAAAGAAATCAATAACTACAATCAATTTGTATATAACTGGTAAGTAAATCATACATGAGTCGATTCAATATGAATAAGTAATGCTACTGATATCAAGACAAGTACCACAAGTAGTATGACATTATAAGAATCTAATTAAAGAAATAACTTAACAAGATTCAAATATAGAAACTAAGATATGCAATTTATGTTGCTAAAGAAGTAACCATCCTTACCTTTTATAACTCGCAAAGGAATCCTAAGAAATCAAGTAAGATCTTGACAAACTTGAGAAGAAGGTCCTAAACAAGTGTATACAACATATTAGGAAAGATCCCTAACAGAAAAGATATCAGAACATCCAAAACAGACCAAATCTGGAGTTCTTTGTACTCATTGGTCGAGTGGATTGGTCGACTGGTCCATCGACCACATCGACCAATGCAGACGAGAGCCTATAAAATCAGAGTTTTGAGATATAAAATCCGAATTTGGTGGTTCAAAAGGGTACTAATCAAGGGGTAAACTACATTAGTAGTATCCTAACATATAGGGGATCTCAAAACACTAATCAAATCAAGTTATCACGATCCAAATTAGGAAACAAAAAGTTACCATAATTAGATCAATCATGGATCTTGAAGAATTCAAGATAGAAATCAAAGACAAGAACAATAGGAGAATGAATCATTGATTCAGGTAAAGGTATCATGAAAAGCATACTTAGATCTTCAAGAAAATAGACCTAAGAGCATAAATCTAATTAAGGAAACAAAACCTACCATATATGTAACTATCATGATTCATGAAGAAAACATGGTATGGTAGAAGAGAAACAACTAGAGATTGATAGATCATGGATCATGAAAAGAAAACACAGCAATTGACTACTAACATGATCAATATAGAAGATCCAAGGAGATCAGAATTCAAATCAAAAGTTAAACAAAGACTAGATCATGGTTTGATCATGATTCCTTCAAAAGCTTGCAATGATCATGGTTAAGATCATTGTTTTAGCCATTAATCCTTAGGATGATCTTGAGAGACAAGTCCAGAGATGTTTGCAACAGAGAATGCAGCATCTCCTCTACTGTCTCAACTCAAAAAGGAAAGAAAAACAGAGATGGAGGCACCAAGGATGCAAGGGAGATGACTTGCAGAGGTCTTTGGTTCGTTCCAAAGAGTTTGGAGGCAGCAAATACGAAGTAGACTCGAGATTGGACTTAAATAGAGCAAGCAAGACCTAATTGCCAAAGACAACACCCATTGGTAGAGTGGATTGGTCGACTGGTCCAGTCGACCAATCAGTCGACCAATGTAGACAGCAATTCCAAAACAGGGAATTGAAGACCCAAATCAAATCCAATCCTAAAGGGGTTTTGCACACATATCAAGTGACTTACCTAATAGGTAGAAATGCCTTCAAACCATGATAGAGAGCACTCCAAGTCCATCAACTAATCCGATCTTCATCAAGATTCGGTTTCCATAAATAGAACTTCATCATCAACTCTCATGGATTCAAAGCCGGACAACAAGTCCTCCTTTGGGATGGCCCAAAGCCGACTTCTTACTTTACTTGGGTCACCTGGACCTACAAATAACAAGTCCTCCACAAGGCTGGTTAACAAAAAAAACCCCAAAAGGGAAACCCAAAGCGACTAACAATCCTACTTGACTCGGGCGACCCGAGAAATATTGGGGGCCTACAAATAACAAGGTTTCCGTAAGTCAAGGTTAGGGCTGGGTTTTACAATATGTAGGCCCGTATAAGATTCATTTGAGGCCCCCCCCCAAAAATTATTTAAAAAAAAAAAAAAAAACCCCCAAAAATATTTTGGACCCCCACAAAAAATAAAAAAAAAAAAAAATAATTAATAAAAAATTTTTTTTTTGGACAAAAATAGGAAAATTAAAGCAATAATATAGAAAAAAAACCTAACCCTAAAATAAATGCAAGCCAATATGTTTTTGGTAGAAGATGTAAACTAAATTTTTTTAGGTAAGAGGTGCAAACCAATGGCAATTAGTACCACAGCCTATAGATATCTTATTCACAATCCAAATCAAATAATTGATCGGCATAGTAACTAAAAGAATAAAAAAAAAAAAAAAAAAAAAAAGAAAAAAAAAAAGAAAAAAGAAAAGAGCACCAAAGTGGAGTGGTTGGTTGGTCCAAACCGACAAGCCACGCTTGAAGTGAACAGAATAAAGAAAGAAAGAAAAGGAGAGAAAAAAGAAGAAAAGAGGAGAGAGAATACGAGATAAAAGGGATTGAAGAGTTACCAAATGAAGACATTGATTTTGAATGCGTAATAAGATGTTTTTCAAAAACCTAGTACTTTGAGAGATAGTGGGGGATAAACAGGAAGGATTGGTTTGCTTCTAGAGCACCAAGGAAAAAAAAAAACCTAGTTGATCCTTAACACATAGGTCCGCCCGGCAGGGTGGGGGGGGTCACCGACCCGGGCCCCCCGCAGGGGGGGCCCCCCCCCCAAGCCTAAGGAACATTCTCAAGGCTTTTACCTAGTATAAAGCACCTCCAAGTTCTGTCACTTGTGAGCTGAAAAACTACTTGCCCAAACCATCCAATTTCTTGTTGGATCTTCTTTTGGTCCAACAAAGCGGCAGTACCACCATCTTCATTATTTAGATCCATGGGTTTTAGTGCCAAACTAATGATTTCAAGTTGGATGGCCCACACCTTCTTCCCACTAGATGCTTGTGTTTCGCGACATGCAATTAAGGTTTCGGGTTAGGATCCTGGGATTATCATACCTTCCCTTAAAATATCGGTATACCAAAATACTATTTTCAATAGCCAAGGCAGTGGGGTGTTCAATAGCTCTAAGACAAACAAAACCAAGTAGGGGTTGACTTGCCAACAATTTTAAAAGGGGAGATTGTTGATCCATTTGCTAAGATTGTTTGTGTTGTCATTATTGACATCCAAAATGTAGTGTGTACTAAGAGTGTATGGCTAATATTGAAGTAAAGGTTCTATAGAAGATTTAGATGTTCACTATGTTTTAGAAGGTGACTAGCATTGCCACAGTTGTTTTGAGTGTTTATGAGAGGATTGAGAGTTCTGAGTGAAGTGAAGGTTCCTTAGGAGGGTGGATTTCAAAGGACACTGTGCAAGGGTCATCTTGAACAATTTTTGGATGGTCATGCAGTTTTTGGGTTCAACTTTAACTAGAAAAATATAGTTCATGAAGTCTTCTTTCTAGCACACTTTTCGGATTATGATTCCAACATCAAATGAAGCAGTTATGGTGTTTTTTGTGAGGGTCCACAACATAGAAGCAAATCTATATAGTTTGGAGAGTAAAAAACAATTGCTCTTTGTGATGCTGTTTGTCAATAGGGGTTCAATACAATTTTGAGGAGGTTTAGGGTCTTTCTGAAATTAAAATTAAGTCTTAGGGAGGAATGTGTAATAAATAAGCTTAAATGATGTGAATCCAATGGCTATTAATTAGAAGGCCAAGTATAAAGATCCGACCTTAAGAACTGAGATTAATCCGCTTGGAATTTTAGTACTCAAGACGAAAAAGATTCCATCGTGTGGCTTGTGGTCAGTTGGGAGCATCTATATATGGTGCACTACAAAGCATTATGATTAAAATGATGCATTGTATAGTAGATTTAAGATACAATCAAGAAAAATTCAATTTGAAATAATCCTACTTATATTACTTAAACGATCCAACAGGCACCACTTTAAAGTGATAATCTAGCAATTTCAAGATTTAGATTCCATTTGAGCTCATCTAGATGGCTTAGTCAAACGATTCTTGTACATTCATGTCCTATCGCCTATTAAACTTGATTTTGGGTGAAATAGAAGATGGTTTTTAGTGATTTTGGGGTATGGAGACCAAGAAAAACAAGAAGTAAAAAAAGCCAAGAAACAAAATTGGTATGAAAAAGAAGCGTAGAGGGGTCTTTGGATAAAAAATATTGAAGAAAGTGGATGAGTTTCTTATTATAATCTCCTTTATTTGAATATTTTTACCTTTCAAGTAGTTGTTTGTTTAGTATAAGTTGTTTGAGGTTGTAACCTTAATTTTTTGTAAGTGCAAGAGTTTATGTTGCAGTGGGTACTTTATATATTAAATGTATAGAAAGTGGGTGTTCTTTGATCAATCTATCGATCAAATTTATAGTTGGACAGTATTAAATAAATACGAAGCCCCATCAAGGCATTACTCCATGGACGCAGACAATTCAAAAAAACCACATAAATTTGGTGTCTTCTATCTTGGGTTTTAAAACCGAACCGAACTGGCATGTTAGCCCGAACCAGCCCTAATGGGCTGTGAGTGATTTTGGACTGAGAGGGACAAGGCCCAAACGGTTTGGGTTGGTTCGGGCCAGCCCATGTGCAGCCAATTAGCCTTTAGTTCTATCAAGATATAGTTTTGGAGAAATTTTAATGGACTAGTTCTACTGAATCCATTAGTTCTCTTTTTTGGAGGTGTCTTAGTTTGCTACTAAGATATAGTTTTGGAGATATAATTTTATATTCAATAGCTTCTATATTTATGAAACTTCTATATGTTCAGTTTTAGGCTTCAATTCTCTAATATGTTTCAAATTTAACTTACATCTAGTGCCATAAAATTACATTTTGTTTCAAATGCCCTCTATTTTTTTATACTCAAAATCTATTGTTGAGAGTGAATGGCAATAGTTTGCAAATAGGTTATAATGGTTTGATAATGGGTTGGTAATGGTCTCAAAACTGCCTCAACTTAGAGTCCTAAACTGCTAGCACAAACCTTTAGCCAACCTGAACCTAAACTGCACCAAACTGAAATCGATTCTAAATGGGCTATGTTTGAGCTTTGTGTTTTTCAGCCCGAAATCGTTAAGCCTAAACAGAAACTGCTCCAAACTGCACCATTGACACCCCTAGGTGGGATACTGTTTGGTAGACCTAGCCACATTGTAGTGTGTGACAAACACTTGTGTATAGTTGATAATTAACTATGGGAGTAAAAATTCCTGAGTAATGTTAGACTTGAGATTAAAGAAGCGTCCTCATATTAAAAAGAATTTTAAATATACTAATTCACACCCTCCTCTCAGTGTCAACTTATAAATAACAAAATTTTATCTAAACTATTCTAGACCAGCTTGAATACGTTCATTCCTTACTTATCCATTCTTACTTAGCTATGTGAGGTTGATTAAAAAGCTTTGAGAAACCACTAGAAACCAGACTTCCTAAAATGGTTGACAACTAGAGCATGTTGGTTAGAGAAAGTGTTCACATTTGATTATGAAATGTCATAAGGAATTGATCGAGGAGTTGAAAAGAAAAACACTATATACGATGGTTGAATGGAATAACTGTCACCTTTCCTTTCCATAGGGATCTTAGGAAAGGCTTCCTCCTTATAAACCAAATATTTGGACATTTTTGTGTTTTTGATGGACTTGATTCTCCTGAGTGTAGGTCATGCCTTAGTAAGAGTACCATCCAAAGCACTCCGGGGCCACTAACATGAAATGCACTCCTCTTGTAGCTAGGTCCCACAATAGATTCTATTTCATTCAAAAAGTTCATAAAGGGCTTGGATGGTAATAATACAAAGATATGATCCGTCTCAATTCTTACACAGATTAACAATGACTCGAAAAACTAAGTTTCTCATGATATTAGTTTCAGCTCAAGATTATTGCATGAACCCATAATAGAGATTTGACTACAAAGTGATCGTCCATCTTTTAGGGCCTGTTTGGTTACATGAATCCAGAGATTTCAAATCTTTGGATTCGTGAATGTGAGATTTATACCCGTTTGGTTGTGAAAATCTCTAGATTCATGAAATCTAGAGATTCATCTTTTTACACTAAAAACGTAAATATGTAGATTTATGAGTGTGGAGTGAAATCCACAGATTTCATCTCTACTATAAAAATGCTAAACATTTGCGCATTCACAAAAGTCACAGATGAATCCACAGATTTCATTCCACATATTCAGTTAACCAAACAGTTAATTTTATAAATGATGACTCCGTGCATGGATTTGAAATCTCTAGATATTTGAAATCTCCAAACTCATGTAACCAAACAGGCCCTTAAGTGGTTTCTAACGAATAACTTGAAGCATGCACCGTTCCATAACTACATTGTTTGTGTTCACACAAGAATGAGCAACATTATATAGCAAGAACACATTGAGAAAATTTGGACAAATATGTATGAGTTGGGAATCGGCATTGGATACTATTAGATGATAGAGTTGTGGAACTTATTTTGCTTCATTCTTTCGACGTATAATTGTATAAAACATTTAAAACATTAAATATCATTTTCTTTATTACTTTATTCTTTAGTCAAGTAACTATGCCATGGTGAGGTGTCTCGGCAAACGACTCATGGTAAGGTCTTTTAATTGTTTAGTAATTTTTATTTTAAAAGGGTTGCCTTAGTTGGCAAAGACAAACATCTCATAATATGAGATCAATAGTTGAAAATTTCCTCACAAAAAAAAAAAAAATAATAATAATAATAATAATAATTGAAAATTTCTTTAAGTCAAGGGAAAGTCTCATCAAATATTTAAAGTCGATCGAGGTGGCATACTCTACAAGAAAGAGATTTAGAGAGATCTCAACATGGTGATGAAAAACAATTATTTGGAAGAGTAAGGCTCTTCAGGTTTACATATTCTATGATTTATTATGTCACACAAACTTTTGGGTCTAGTGTATTCTGTTGGGGCAATTCCCAACACCAATGTCCAACTAAAGGTAAATCTAACCATTCTTAATTTCCTTATTTATGAAGAAAAGCTCATTTCACTTTGTATTGGTTTACTAATTAGATTCTATCATGATCTAAGTACTTTCCTACATATCTAAGTAAAGTAAATGCTCCCATCTTATTCATTTAATATATTATTTTTAAAGAAAAAAAGGAAGATAAAGTAAAAAATAAAATAAAACAATGTAAGAGAGTGTAGAGTACGAAGAGAGTTTAGTAACCAGAAGAACTACATGGTTAAAAAAAAGGTAGTGATAATGTACGCAAGTTCCTTTTTCTTTGAATTTGAGATTCATCCAGGCCATTTTATGTGCACTGAACGACAAGGTAGTTTTTATATGGTATTTAGATATTGGATAGACCTTTGTCCCTAGGCCCAAAGAAATTCGAACTCTTCACCTCATAGTACGAGGTGTTAGTCTTTTGTCAACTGAATCATCTCTGAGGTTCATCTAGGTAGACTATTTATAAAATATCTAAAATATTAAATCTATAAGTAGGAACATATCTGTACCAAACATGGTGGTATATAAGTCACATCGCTATATAGTCAATCAAAAAGAATAAAAAGTGGTGGTTGGAAATGGTTGACTTCATGCATCCTTTTGAGGCTTTTATGGTCGCATAGACATAGTGTACTAACTTATGTTCTAACTTAGATCAATGGATTATGGTTATTATTTAATGATGTAATGGGCCTTGTAGGAGAGTCCATTAGCTCCCTCATTGCCACAAGGATCTTCTCCTCTAAGCTCCTCCCTGTTCACTGGCTTAATAGAATAACCACTCTCTTAACTCACTTCTTTGGTGCAAAGAACAATGTGTGATTGATTAAGGTTAGAGGTGGGACCTAGCATCTCCTTATATAGGGTAACTCATTAGATCATCCATCAAGATTTAGTGGTCCCAATTAGCCCATACTAACCAATCCATCTCAAGGTCTTTGTAACTGTATCTCTCCCACATCAAACCAAATTAGAAAATCAAATAAAGATAAGATACAATCAATAATGCCCATGTTATGTGGAATATTTCATAAATATTAAAACAAGCACCAATTGTCAACATGTAAAACATAGAGGGTACTATTATCATGCTTCTACCAATTGAGGTGATTGAGAATCCAAACTCATGGGTTGAGGTTTTGGTAGCAGGAAGTCATTTGATTATGTTGACTAGTAACTCGACCCCAACCCACTATGGTAACTAAGGTGTTAATCAAAATATGTTGACCCGAATTGGCCAAAAACCCTCCCTAAGCCCAACCCTGACTTTTCAACTCGAAGGGGAGGTTTGGGTTACAAAATAACTAACCTTGCTAGGGTTGGGTAGGGTTCAAGTTTAGCCCTTGGCCCAACCCAATTTGGTCCTAACCAACCCTGTGTTAATTTAGTTAAATTAGAATTTTATATAAATTGAGTAATAACTATTTAACCAAGTAATTCTTGGGTTAGAATGGACCAAGAGCATAAGGATACAAAGGTTGTGGATTGAGACTAACTCAACAGAAGTTGTGGTCTTGCTTCAAGGTAAAATGATCCCATGATGGATGATGCAAAGATGAAGAGGGTTGGGTGCACATCTACTTGCTATCCAACAAAAGGTTTCGCACTATTACAGGGAAACCAACTTACTCGTTGACTATCTAGCAAGGTTGGCAGCAAGAACAGAGACTTTAGAGGTGAACTATCATTGGCCTCAATCAATGGTTGGAGAGCTAGATTAGGATGATTTAGGAAGACCTAGATTTTAATTTTAAATAGGCCTCTTTTGGTTGTTGCATGATTCACTGATGGTACTTTTCTACACCCCAAGATTTTGTTTTCCAAAATATTGAGAGTGGAACCGGTGAGGTTGGGTGTATAGGGTGTAGCTGTTGTTGCGGGCTAAGTGATTTGGTTCCTATCATGGATTCATAATTGTTGTACTCTTTTTTGCTTTTAATATAAATGACCTTTTAGTGAAAGCGAGGGAAAAAACTATTTAACCATGTATCCAACTAACAATCTCAAGTGATTAGCTCATTTGGCAAAAACAAACCTTTCATAAGTAAGAGTTCAAATTTCCTCGGGGCTGTTAACCCATGTTTGTTGTTTTGTTTTCAATAGGTTAAGAATCAATGTTTGGTCAAAGTAAATTAGGCTAGTCCGACCCTCTCCCAGGGTAAATTAGGGCAAGTTGGGCCTAAAAGAACCTTGGTAGGGTAAGGTTTGGATTTGTGGTTCTTAAACATGGGATAGGTTGTGTGCAATAGAATAGATCGTTTTTGTCAAAGTTCTAGCAAGGTTCTCCTTAATCTGAAAAGATGTTGACTCTGATTGCTTGGGAGAAGGTGTTGTCTGCCAAAGTTTGTTGGTGGGCTGTGATTCAAGAAAATAAAAGATTTCAATAACTGGGAGCCAAATATTTCCCTACTTTATCCATCTTTGACCCCAAGGTTACCAAGAAATCTGATTCAAGAACCTGGCTGAGCTAGTTATATTTTTCTTGTTCTTGCAAGTATGGTGTTATGATGTGTAGAGGATGGCAAGGCAACATCCTTTTGGCCTGACCTATGCCTTGGTTCTACTCCACACTGAACAATAGGTTGGGTCCCCCTGATTTCAGTATACAACTGCAAAATCATATGGTTGCAAATATGGTGATCTGTAGACAGAATTCAAGTCTACCCTTCCTATTTACTTTTGATCCTGCTATGGAATGACTTAGTTGCTTTTATATCTTTGAATTCTTCAGATTATTGGAAGTCTATGATTTCTTCATCTTGTTTATTTATTTTCAAGTTAGTTGGACATGCGATATGCTCTTTAAAACGTTCTTCTCTAACTTAAGAATTTAACCCTTTGGTGGAAATTTTTTTGAAAGCTGCATATTCATCCTAGGGTAGTTCTTTTTTTGGCATGTGCTTCATGCAAGGTTTCCTATCTGTGCAACCTTGTCAAAATGGCTTCCAGTTCGACCTACTTGTCTTCGATGTGATGATGGTACAAAGTCCCTATGGCACCCATTTCTATCTTGCGAATGGAGCAAGCGCACAAGGGAGGCAGAACCTTTGAGATTGAGAACAAAGTTCATCACAAGGAGATCTTTACTACATTTATGCAACTCTCTCATTTCAGATCCTAGCTTTGATAAACATATGTTAATTTGGATGTTTTCTATTATTATTATAATTAGTTATTTTATCTAGTTTACATGCAACTCGTTGTGAGTTACTAGGTTACCACCTAACCTAACCAACATGCTGAATAATGTTTCATATCACATTTCTTATATGCATATATCTCCACCTGGATGCTTCAATATTCCTAACCAAGAAAATCCTCTTATCCATGTACCCTCATGTCTAATGACCAACCCCTATTACTATGTACATGCATCTATAGTACAAAGCATATGCAGATGGGATGGTGTCTTGTCTTCTTTCGGGAGGATAAATTTCAGTATAGAGAGATGGGCTAAGGCCTAACAAGTTGTCTTTTCTCCAATATGTTCCATTGTGTTCTACGGGGACTAATACATTCTAAGAGTTTTGACATGAAGTGGTCCAAGGTTTGGGTTGTAAACCTAGAAATTGTCACTATGCATAACAAATCACCACAACATCCTTGGCCTCTGGGGGAGGCTCAAAAAATGTGTCAAGTCAAAGGACAACTCTCCAAGACCTAGATCTATGGCTATGTTTTCCCAATTAAATTTGTTGGATTGGCTCCTGAGCCTTGCCAAACAGGGCCTTTTTTCAAATGACACTATAGCATTAGGGGACGTAGATCCTGCAACCTTATGTACTAGTAACAATAATTGTTCATGAATATATTTTGCAATTGATCGTAAAAAGGGGGGGGGGGGGGGGAGGGTTGGGTAGAGTTTGGGTTGAAGATTTAGGTCCTCAAGGTAGGTTGCATTTAGACTAACTCGACCATTGAAACCCCTAATTGTAACTCAACCTTGTGACATCTCTCACTCAACTACTACTGGAGCATGAATTCTTCCCTCCAGGAAACCCCCATTATGGATTGGGTGCCCATGGCTATACCAACCAATGGTTCTCACCTTGCTTGAGTTTCCCTAATGAGGTCGAAGGCAAGTAAGATTCTCCAACTTAAAACTGGTGCGGTCCATTACATGTCCAAGATGAGGAAACCATGATGGTAGGGATGGTAATGCTGCTAGTGCTTCACCTTAATTTGTGAATCCATCAGAGAAATTCCCCAAGGATCAGCCAGCTGTGCAAGCCCCCCCCCCCTTTCTTCTTTCGATGATTAAGCTAGCTAGTTGGAATACACATCGGTTGAATAAACCTGAAAGGAAAAGGGTTGTGACAGATTGGGTAAATTCTAATAGAATTTTAGGTTTTTTTTTTACAAAGACAAGAATTAAGAAACACGACTTTGATTGAGCATCATGGCTCTCTCGATGTATTTGGGACTGTATTGCAAATTATCAAGCTTCCCCCTAGCAAGATTAATTGGGTGTTATGGAACAAGGATGACACTGATGTCCAGGCTCTACGCGTTTCCTTTAAGCTTATTCTTATCAAGATCACTTGTCGGTGCTTATTAGGGGTATTTCTGGCAATATACTCAAAACCCTAGCCATCACTTTTTCTTAGGCATATGCGGCTAGCACTGCTTCTCAAAAGTCTGAAGTGTTTCAAACGGTATTGTGAATCAATTGGAGACCTTGTGCATATCTTCTTTAGAATCCTTCTTGAGTGTATGAGGAAGAGATTGAACCTCTTTAGACTTCTGGGAAGCAACCCTAGCTGAATGTGCCTAAGAAGAAATGGCGGCTAGGATTTTGGGTATATTACCAAAAATACCCCTAATGGTGCTCCACCATATTTCTTGTGCCACTTTCATCTATGGTACTATCTTTAATGATGAGAGTGTAAATTTGTCATTAAAAAAAATGTTGTGAGGTCTGAGTGATATTTTGATTTGTAACTGTGACATTAATATTAGCAGATAACTCGGAGGTGGCATTGATAATTTCTCAATCCTAACCACCAAATTTATTCCAAATTTATTGTTAAAGTCTTTTAAACAGAGGGTACACTGCAATGTGCATCACATGCATATTAATGTCATAGATTTTTGTTTCAGATCATCTTGATCAGATGAGATTATCTAATATATGTTAGCTAGATTATGATTTTCCTTTACTGCATCTTTCTCTCATCAGCTTTATTGCTTAGTAAATTATAACTGCATTAGAATTAGTGAAATTACCTTCTATCTAACATATGCTAGATAGTTTATGATTTTCCTTTAATGCATCTCTCTCTCTCATCAGCTTTATTGTTTAGTTAAATTGTATTACTATTGAAATTAGTGAAATTACCTTCAGACTGTAGTTGAGGTGTGTGTAAATTGGCCAGCGAACCCAAGTTCGAAAAGAAAAAAAGGTGCTATAGTGGTACAAGATAAAGAAATTGTATAAAAGAAAATGTTTAGTGACACAAAATAAAGAGATTGGATTGAAGATTTAATGTTTGTTTTGTTTAAAAAATCAAGACTTCAAAACGATGATCTGATCAATCGGTTCTGCTACTCATAGCGAATGTCATAAACTCATATCTATGTCACTTTACCATAAGCTATTTCAGAGAACATATGAATAGAGAAAGTGAAAACTCACACGGGTTTCAGAAAATAGAAGACTTGCAGAAGCTCTCAGTGTTGAGCCGTCCGAAAGTTCCTTTATGATTAAATGGCAAATGAAGATGCTTATGAGAATTGAGAACCTTGAAGAGCACAAGTCATTTCTTTCTTTAAGAAGCACCGATTTGATAATTTCAAGGAAAGTGAAAATTTTTTCTCTTGACCATTTCGATTGCTCAAAATCTTTTTTCTAGTTTCTTTCCTTTAGTTTATTATGTTGAGACTCTTCAAATTCCACATTGTTCCAGGCTGCTTTTCCATGTCAATTCTTCGTTCTCTTCCCTTCGGTGAGGGTTAAGGGACAGTGAGGAGAATGTGAGGAAGGAGATTGACAGGGAAAGGGGTGTTGGTGGTCGCCGGCGGTGGTGAGATTTCAGGCGAAGTGTGAGAAGAAAGTAGAAGAAGGTAGGTGAAAGAACCACTAAGGGGTTGTATACACATTGAGTGAGAGGGGTATTTTGGTCATTCTTGTGGGTGAGGGGTATTTATGTCTTAACACAAGAAAACTTAACAGTAAGGGTTAGAAAGTTAAATCATGAGTAACATGACCATAGTACCCTCATTAGAGTCAAATGACATAACAATCCCCATTTAAACCCTCCCATTACATTGATCAAAAACAAAAACCCTCCAATTACCACTTAAGCCCAACCCTTAGGTGGGTGATGGGATTTTTTCTTCACCCATCTTCTACCTACAGCTTATCGGGAACTACCCACCACCATTGCCGGAAACCACTTCGACCCCTCCCCTTCCCTTCCAGTGACCACCACCCTCACCTTCTGTTGTCGGAAATCACCTCCTTCAACAGAGAATATGTAGAAAGCAGAAAGACAAGATTAGATCAATCAACTAAGAGGTACAAACTAAGTCTAGTAAATACTCTCTGATTCCTTTGTTATCCAAGACAATTTTTGCATTCAAAGAACAGAAAGTACAAATAGTTGCGAGTGAAAGAATAGAATACAATTGTAACATGATTTCCTATAATAGATCCAAACGAAAGCATTCTAATACAAAAGCGAGTAAGAATGCTTGTCATTTCTATCAAGTTCAACTTTTTTAAAGTGGAGTTTTTTTTCCAGCTAAAATAAGAAGGATAATCATGAGCAAAGCAACCCTGTTTAGATTTCGATGATTAGATAGAAGAAAAGGAGAGGGTTTGGAAGGTGATGTTAATTTGGTGGAAAAGGAAGGAGAGTTCTGGTATTCTTCACCAAACAGTCTCTAAAATTCAGAAATAAATAATTAGACAAGTCTCTCTTCAACCTAACAGTCTCTAGACAGGAAAAGCCAATTGTGTCAATACGCCTTCTCAGGAAACCCTGCCGGAGCAAAGTGAGATGAAGTTCGAAGCGTACGTCACAAACAACGGAATTGCTCTTCTAGAAAGGAGTGAGTTTGCAAAGGAAAACCCAATACGATTCTTCTCTTTTGTTGTGGTTTTGAAATTTGAATGATTCGATAGATGCAAATTGGAAATGAATCATTGAAGTGATAGGATTATTGCCGGAGCTAGACAAGATGGGAAGGGTCTACCACCTTTACCTTGGATTCACATCCTCTACAATTCCCTATAATTCTTATCTAGGATTGTGACACGTGGTTGTTAATTATCCAAGGGTCGGGATTAGAACCCAACTAAGAATTGAATATAATAAATTCCTAAGTTTTCTCCCAATTTTGTCTCTCCTCTTCTCTTGAGGCTTAATTTTAGGGATTTATTAGGTTTAGTTCCTAATTGGGTTCTAATCCCGACCCTTGGATAATTAACTACCACATGTCGCAATCCTAGATAGGAATTACAGGGAATTGTAGAGGAAGTGAACCCACTTTACCTTACCAGCAACCATGCAATGTTCCTTCAGAACCTCCTGAACCACGATTGCGTACTGCCATTACTCAGTTCTGCAAAGAATCCCTCTTCAACGACTATCACATTCTCGCCAAAACGATGATCGTATTGCCTTCCTTCTGGATGTCGGTCTTCTACATCATTGCCTACGCAGTAGCAATAATAGTATAGAAGGTGCAGCTGGCAGTGGTGGTGTTGTTGATGCTACTTCCAATCGCCTATAGAGGGGGGTGATTTTCAGCAGGTGAAGGTTAGGGCAGTGGTTGCCGGCAGAGGGAGGGGTTGGGGTTGTTTCCTGGGGCAGTGGGCAATTTCATGCAAGGGGAAGGTAGAAGATGGGTGAAGGGATCCTAAGATTGGGGATAGGGGGTTTAGGGAATAATTATGTCATTTAACTCCAATGACAATAATATGGTCATTTTACTCATGACTTAATAGAATCTTGGATGAAATATTATGAGTGTGTTGTAATTGTGGGAGTGTGCAATCTGTAAGTTATGGCACTAAAGTGTGCGACCTAGAGTTTAACCCCACTAAAATGTGCAACCTATAAAAAAACTCAAAAGTTTTAGGGTGACTGAGTAAACAACAATAATAGAGCGGTGGCCTCTCTTGCCAGCAGCGAGTTTTGTAGTTCGTTTGCCGGTGGCGTGAACTTTGTCCACTCTGAGAGTGTATCTACCAGATCATTTGTGTGCTGATTATTTCCTCTAACTCTTGCGTAGCAATCTTACCTGCTACAGATTTGAAAGCAAAGGCAGTTGCAATCGAGATTGAATCTATGGAAATTTCAAGTCTGCTTCTCATAAGTCTGCTGATGGAGTGAACTCCGACCATTCTAAGAGTGATTACCGAATCACTAGTCTTTTGCTAATTTCTTGTTTCTCTAATTAGTAACGTTGTCTGCTATAATGAGAGGTGAGGCATCAAGCTCGAAAACCCCTGAACCCCAAAAGGAATGGAACAACAATCCCTTCTTTCTCGACGATGACATTGAGGATTAGCTTGATAAAGAGGAAGAACTGATGCTAATTGGAAGGGTTTTAAAAGGACTACCGTTTCGAACACAAGTTATCACAGAAGGCCTAGTCAAAATATGGAATCTGAAGAGAGGAGTTTATGTCAAGGAAGTGGGAGACCACTGCTACACGTTCTAGTTTAATTACGCCCTGGATCTGAAAAATGTCTTAAATGGAGGACCCTAGTCGGTTGCTGGAAACTTGCAGGTGCTAGATAAATGGTCGCCTACTGGAGATTGGAATCTTAACCTCACTAATATTTGGTTACAGCTCCATGAAGTCCCAAGAATCAGTATGAAGCTAATAGAGAGAACGGGAATACCAAGCATAGTTACGTTGGTTAATTAAGAGGCTAACGGGAGGAAGGAGAGGTATATCAGGTGCAGGGTGAAAATAGATATCAGAGTTCCACTACAACATGAGGTGGTGATTCAAAGAAGGAATGGCCAACAGGTACTTCTAATGATAAAATATGAAAGACTACCACTGTATTGTGAGTACTGTGGAGTTATGGGACATAAGGAAAGGAAGTGTGACATCTTTTTTGAAGATCAGATAGCGCACTCCAATGGCCATGGAGGATGTAACACAGTAAGATGTACTCAAGCACCAAAAGTGGGTCTCAAATCCTCACTGAGAGCCACTATTCCGCCAGCAAGATTGATCGAAGCTACTCCTCAACTCATGGCCAACGACATGGATGGCCGGAACCCTAATGAAAACAGCCACAAGGAAGATGAAGGTCAGGTGCAACATCCAAGGGAGCTTTAGTAGAAAGGTACGTCTGAGACTGCTGCTCAATTTCAGATGTCAGTTACCCAGGAAACATCAAACCAGCAGGCCCTATCATTGCCTAGGGACCGTTGCCAACCAACCCCATACGATCATACTACCAACCCTCAAGTTTCCTATCAACAACACAACTATTAACCCACTGACATTCCTACAGTTGACTCTCCAACTCTAACCCCTGAGTTCCTGTCATCCTTGAAACCCACTTAATGAGCAATCCCGAAGCAGCTAACTCCATTCTGACCTTGCTACCCATCCTTTCAAAAGTTTCCATCTCCAGCTTAAATCCTCAAAACACGGCCCCACCTCCACCGTTGTTGACTCAACCACCTCAAATACCAAGCCCATCAGTTATCACAAAAACGTTCATTTGCAGTTTGAAATCTTTGGAAACAAGACAACAAACAACCAAGCCAACCACTTGCACTGAGCCAACCAAGCAAACCTCCGGTCCTGAGGAGAGTAATACTAATACTATCCTCTACACCGCAAACCAAGAACCCTGGTTCAAACACACACCATGTTGAACCTGACCAAACTATAGCTCTACACTTTCCTGAACCTAACTTTCTTGCCACCATGAACTACCATCAATATTTGAGCAACGGTCACATGAGGGTAAACAAAATGGAGCCCACAAATACCCCAAGTGATATCAACATGTCAAATCCAAGAACAACTGGTAATACAGGAACTCTGAGAGCAAAAAGAGTGAGACTCGAAGAGGAAGGAGAGAGTGCTGAAATGGAGCATGACCTTGCAAATGATCATAAGCATTTTTTAAAGCCGAACCCCTTGGCAGCTGGGGGAAAACAGCCCCAAGGGGATCAATGAAAGCATTGAGCTAGAACTATCAAGGGATAGGGAGCCCTCTATTAGTTCAAACATTAAGGTTTCTCTCCCTATCCTTAAAGCTAGAGTTGATATTCCTAATGGAGACCAAGGGTGGTGAGAAGAAATAAAAGGAAAAAATCAAAAGAAGACTGAAGTTCGATAACCTCTTTGTGATACCTACAATTGGTAAGAGTGGTGGATTGGCTATCTTATGGAAGGATTCTGTTGAGCTAAAAATTTTAAAGGCTTCTCAGAGACTGATTGACACAAAGATATTGTTCCCAGCTGAAGGTGAATTTTTTATTTCCTTCATATATGGTGACCTAGTTAAAGATCTTAGACCACAAGTGTGGGAGGCCATCTCAAACTTCAGAGAAAACTTCAGTTTGGGAGGCCATCTTAAAGCTAGGTTTCTGACAAAATCACAAGTCCAAATCTAACAACGGAGAACAATAAGGGCTTACTGAGACATGTTAGAACCACACTTCCTCGATTATTCTTTCTACCTAAGGCATCAGCAACCACATTAGCTTTTCCTGGATGATACTGAATATCGCAATCATAGTCCTTCACCAGTTCTAGCCATTTTCTCTGTCTCATATTCAACATATCGCAATCATAGTCCTTCACCAGTTCTAGCCATCTTCTCTGTCTCATATTCAACTCCTTCTGAGTAAAGAAATACTTGAGACTCTTGTGGTCAGTGAAAATCGATATCTTTTCACCATAAAGATAGTGACGCCAAATCTTCAGAGCAAAAACCACAGCTGTCAATTCCAAGTCATGAGTAGGATAATTATGCTCGTAGTTCTTCAACTGCCTAGAAGCATAAGCTACCACCTTCCCATGCTGCATCAAAACGCAACCCAAACCAACTTTAGAGGCATCGGTATACACTGTCAAACCTCCAGAGTCATCTGGTATCGTCAACACAGGAGTGTTAGTTAATCTTTTCTTGAGTTCTTGGAAACTCTCTTCACAGGCTTCCTTCCACTCAAACTTGACTCCTTTTCTGGTAAACTTTGTCATAGGTGCTGAAATTCTGGAAAAATTCTCAATAAAGCGCCTATAATATCCCGCCATACCGAGAAAACTTCGAATCTCAGTGACTGACTTAGGTCGGTCCCAATCAGCAGCAACTTGAACCTTTGCGGGGTCAACCTTGATACCATCAGCAGAAACAATTTGACCTAAGAACATAACTTTAGGTAACCAAAAGTCACATTTGCTGAACTTGGCAAACAACTTCTTCTCTCTTAAACGCTGCAAAACAAAACTCAAATGTCCAACATGTTCTTCTTCGCTCTTTGAATAAATCAGAATGTCATTAATAAATGCAATGATAAATTTATCTAAGACATCCTGAAATACTCGGTTCATCAGATCCATGAACGCTGCCGGAGCATTAGTAAGACCAAAAGGCATAACTCAGAACTCATAATGCCCATATCTAGTCCTAAATGCAGTCCTGCAAACATCACTGGACTTCACTCTTAACTGATGATATCTAGATCTCAGATCGATATTCGAGAACACAGAGGCACCTTCAACTGATCAAACAAGTCGTCGATCCTAGGGAGAGGATATTTATTTTTAATCGTCAACTTGTTCAATTCCCGATAGTCTATGTATATTCGCATACTACCGTCCTTCTTCTTCTTCACAAACAACACCGGGGCTCCCCAAGGCGAAACACTGGGTTGGATAAACCCTTTGCTTGACAAATCATTTAACTGAGTCTGAAGTTCCTTCAACTCAGTTGGAGCCATCCGATACGGAGCTTTCGACACAGGAGCTGCTCCAGGAATTAGATCAATTGAAAACTCTAACTCCCTCTCTGGAGGCAAACCAGACAAATCATCAGGGAAAACATCAGGAAAGTCCCTGACAACTTCAATATCAGACAACCGTTTCACACCTTCCGAAACATCCACAGAAGAGGAAAGAAGTCCAACATTCTTAGTCCACTGCCCGACTTTCACAGTCGCAGCCACTATCTTCTTGCTCAACTTCTCTTGACTACTTTGATACTCAAACGGACTATCATCCATAGGATGAAACAGTACCTTCCTTTCCGAGCAAAGGATAACTGCACCATACTTAGATAACCAATCCATTCCAAATATCACATCAAAATCATACATGTCCAACTTGATCAGACGGGCTTCAAGGGTTCTACCAGCAATAACAACAGGACAAGATTCAACCACTTCATCTAATCTAACAACAAATCTAGTAGGAGTACTAATTACTAGTCCTCTTTCCAACTTCGCAAGTGTAACAGGAATACGACTCACAAAAGAAGATGCTATGAATGAATGCGATGCACCAGTATCAAATAATACGAAAGCAGAGGTAGATGATACTGAAATAATACGTGTCACAACATCGTGATCTGTCTCAAATTCTGAACCAACAACACTGAACACTTTACCAGTGGGAATACTCGAAGCAGGCTTCAAAGCTGACACCTGAGAATTCGGCTTCTGAGTGCAGTTACGAGAATAATGACCCTGCTTCCCACAGTTAAAGCAGATCAAATCCCTAGTACTCACAGGAGCTGCTGAGGAAGGATATGCAGGTCTTTGGTTATTAACCACTGGACGAGGGTTAGCATAGATCGGTCCAGTACCCTGACTACCTGCAACAGGACGCACCGGTGCACCACTAGAACCATAGCTCGAAGCAGAGCTATAACTGAAACTAGCTCCTCTAGGCTGAAATGAAGGGGCAATATAAGGAGCAGGCCTAGAGAATCTCCGGTTACGGTCACCCAAATGATTCCTATTCGCAACAAAACGCTGGAGCAGATAATTTTCTCTCTCATTATCTTCTACCTTCTTCGCATTCTGTACCATCTCAGCATAATCCACAATCAGATGAATTGCAAGGTAAGTCTTCAGTGACGGCCTCAAACCTTTGAAGAACTTCTTTGCCTTCTCACGGTCACCTTTGAAAGCTTCAGGGGCAAAGTAGAACAATTCTTCAAACTTCTTCTAGTACTCCAGAACAGTACTAGGTCCTTGCGTGAGTGCCATGAACTCAGCTTCCTTAGCATCTCTCCACGATTCAGGAAAGTAATTCTTGCAAAATGCATCCTTGAAAATTTCCCAAGTAAGAACCGGGTGCGAAGCTTCCAAAATAGGTCTGGTAGCATTCCACCATGCATTAGCTTCATGCTGCAGTCTCTGTTCTGCACAAAGAATCTTCTGAGCTTCATTGCAACAGAGGTTGCGAAAAGCTTTTTCCATCTCTCGGATCCACTTGTTAGGGAACAATGTATCCGACAAAATACCAGGAAAAGCAGGTATCTGAAGCTTCAAGAAATGCTCCATCAACCTTGCATGCGGACCAGGGGCAAAACCATCCACAAAAGGACCAGCTGCAGAAGTACCAGCTCCATTAGGATTAAGAGTTGCCTGGGCATTCTGCTGAGTAGTCGCAAAACCTTGGATCATAGTAGTAAACTGATTTTGCTGCTGATGCATCATATTTCCCAGAATGTTCATCACATCCTGAATAGAGACTACTTGCGGTGCCAGCGGAGGATTTCCACCAGTGGAAGGAATTTCAACTCGGGGAGGCTCAGTTCCAGTGTTTATTGTAGGTATTTCAACACGGTTCTGATTCTCACCACCTTCTTCTCCATCTTGACCATTAACAGCACGATTCCTTAATTGAACCATTCTGCGAAAGAATTCCAGAGATTAGCAACACTCAATGATCAAGTCCGGAAAAGATTTCACAAGTCAAAATAACTCCACAACATGGCCAACATTTACAAAGAGAAGTAGCAACAAGCACAATTCCAAAAATCAACAAAACATAGCCAAAATCCAAAAATTTGTGCAATAGTAACTGGACCGGTCGCTCGAGCTGGTCGCTCAAATCAATCGACCGCCAGTAGCGACCGCCCCAAAATACGCGCGACAGCAACGCTTCAAATACGGTTTTGGGGTCCCATTTCACTTCTACACTTCTCAAAACACATTTTGGGCTCTGGGGATTTCGTGCAAAGGGTTAGGAAAGTATTTTGGAGACTCCGTTGGCTTCGGAACTACTTCCCACGCGACGCATACACACTACACCGGTAATCTTCTCATAAAACCCTTCATTTCTATGGTTTGCATGATAGAACTACAATGTGCAACTATTTTTAGGTTTTCTTTTGTGCAAAAATGTTTCTTTTACATCACATAACATGTCTAGGCATAGATCTACTATTCACTATGCATTTTTACACAAATAGGTAATTACTAGTCATCTCATGGCTTCTCATTTTGCATCTTTTTCGCCTAAAAACAGATTTTCTCGCTAGATGGCTGCCTGCGGAGGTAGGAGAGTACCCATTCGTGGCCGAGGTCGTGGTCGAGGCAGAGGTGACGCACATGACCCAGTCCATCTAGACTACTTTAGATCACTAGAGGCACATGAGCTGTACTTTGGCCACTTTAGTCAGCGTCCGATCGAGCATGGTCGACCAGTAGTGACTTCAGAGGTAGCACAATTCCAGATCGAGAGTAGATTTGAGGCTGTGGGCTGGAGAGGTACCTTGTTTTTGAATGAGGATGCCTATCCCAAGCTAGTCAGGTTATTCTACAGCAACCTGACCTTCCACAAAGAGATGGATGGAGAGCACGACACTAGGCTGGTGATAGAGAGCCGGGTGAAGACTACAGACATACGCTTCACCACAGAGGAGCTGGCTCACATCCTAGACGTGCCATACATCCACAGCGACAGGAGATGGTTCGAGCCGGTGGCTGAGTCAGACGATGTCATTCACTGGGAGGAGAGAGCTCTCGTCTTCTCGAGCTTTTGCCCACAGGAGTGCAGCGGGTTAGAGTTAGTGACCGAGCTGTATCCCTCATGCAAGATCATCTCCAGGATCATAGCACGGAACTTGCTGCCTAAGGCAGGTCATCAGAGTGAGATTTCACTCATGCAGGCTATGATGACCTTCTCAGTGTACACCCGCTACCAGATAGACTTGGCTTACATAATCCAAAATGCCATGATCTATCGAGTGACACATCCGAGGGGAGCAAACCTTGGATACGGGCGACTTTTGACGTGGATCTTCGAGCACTTCGGGGTCGACTTCGAGGGAGAGGAGGCTGTCCCAGTTGGGCATGGCTGTATGATAGGTCACAGGTTGGTCGCTCAAATGCACTTACTATGGGCAGACCAAACTCACCAGAGATGCCAATCGAGCAGGAGGACATGGTTGTAGAGGCTGATGATGAGGATCATGCAGACTCGCCACCACCTTCCCAGTTCGAGACAGGGGGCACAACCGGGACTCAGGATACTTCGGAGGTCCCACCACCTTGGGCTAGAGGTCTGTTCACTCGGATGGACCAGTTCGAGCAGGGGCAGGTAGAGATGAGGGGCCAGATAGTAGAGTGCCTTGACATACTCCTCCAGATGAGACTAGCACCACCACCACCACCACAGCAGTAGATAGACTTAGGTTTTGATTCATTTTGATTCAGTACTGACTTCAGGGTTTAGATATGTTTATTGTAGTTTTTATTCAGCACATGTTCATTTCCTAACATTTTGTAAAGCGTAGAGTACTCTCCAAGTTATGTAAAGCTTTATCTTATTAATGAAATACAGTTATGTTTGTTGCACTTGTATTATTGTCTCTTATGCACTTTCTTGATAATTACAATGTGAGAATGTATTTCACTTGACTTATAGTAAGTTATTCGAAAGATCATTCACTTACTTTCTCAGTTTGTTTCTAACGAAAGATGTTCTATTATTCACTCTAATTCTTTTGAGTCACTTCTGGATCTATGACTCAGATTGCTCATCTAACACTTGTATTAATTATCATTGACTTCATAAAACCAAGGCTCTGATACCACTCTGTCACACCCCACCCGTCAGTCTCGGTTACCACCTGTGGGTGCGATCCGTCACAAGATCCAAGAATTTAGTCTATCAACAATATTTAAGACAAATAAAGATAATCAAGAGCAAGGAATATTCAATAACTGAATTAAATGAATTACAGGAATCCAAAATACTCCAATAACAAAGGAAAGAATAAAACAAAAATGAGGGCAGCGGAATAATTCAAAAGTGTTTATATCAGTTTCTTTCCAGTTTGCTTTTCTAAGTCAATGAACTTAGACTCAAGTTTAATAAGGTGAGGGGTCCTCCAATTCTTCTCCAGTCTCTGTGCGAATTGCCTGACCACCTTTCGCCTCTGACCATCAACCGGTGCGATAAGCGCACTCCATGCACCCGCAGGAACTCCTGCACATGCTATTTCCATCTCCCACTGGCGGTGCCACATCCTCTTCATACGGGATGGTTCCTTCATAAGAAACCAGCTCATCTTCAGATATAATGCCTTCTTCTGTGCAGGCTATAAACATACAAAGAATAAAGGAATGAGTTCTAAAGAACTCAATAAGAAACAATCATAAATCTCATCCATCATCCAATAATGCCATGATACAAAAGTAATATGAATGAATGCAAAATATGAGTGATACTATGATTTCTTACTATGCAAGTCTCTAACAGTTGACATGCTTTAAGATAAACACCAGCCCTCCTCTGGGTAAGTCTCATCACTCTGATCCGGCAAGGACTGGTTACCTCTGTAGGGATCCAGGGAAAAAGGGAAAGTCCACACCTGGCTCACAAACCATGGTTAGGGGTTAAGTCAACACTCTCTCACCACGACCATTGGTAATGAGTACTGGCGCATGTTGGGGTTTCTAATCCAATGCAAGGTCATAATGGTTACAAGTGTACATGACGTCCAGATACATCCCCTATGGCACCAACCAACTCGGTTCAATATCCTTCGCAACCTAGGAATAAGAATCCTCACGGACTGGATACCTCTGTTGGACTCCACTCCTTAACCCTATGGTCATCCACATATTATTGGGGCGGATCCTCTCATGATTCCTCACGACACCTGGTCCGGTCCTTGGACATCCATGAGCCCAACCCTAACATATGCAACCCTACCATTTATATGACTAACAGTGGACCACCAAGTCACATCATTGTCATCACGGGACACTCGGTTTCAATCCCCCTACCGAAAGGGTAGTAGCATGTGGGGTACCTAGCCATGCAATCTAGACTCATCCTAATAATGTCATTAATTCATGATAGTGCTGAAGGCATCAGCAGGCATGTGTCCCATTCCACAGCCTTCTGATATCCCCAGCCAAGATATCCCAAAAGGAACACCTTAACTAGCAGAACCATATACCAATTACCATCATCATATAACATTCACAATTCACCAGGTAATTATGAAATCAAGGCAAACAGCAGTAGTATATCAGAATTAAATACAACTACAGCAGTATATAATAATAGAATTTAAGACTAACAACTATCAGATTAACATGTTCAAGTATATGTAGATAGATAAGATAGATTGTCCTTACTTGCATATAATTGGAATGTCTGTAAAATGGAATCCAGTAACAATTAGAAGACTTTTCTTTCAAACAGTAAACACCTAAACACAAGGTTATTAGAATATATAAGTCACATGAATCAATTTGAATCAGAACCAAAAGTGATTTGGTCTCTGTTTACCAGCCGGTCGCTTAGGTTGAGCGACCGCCACTAGTGACCGCCCCAAAAACAGTGAGTTTCAATCCGAAACTCAGGCTTCTGATTACTCAATTTCAATCCGGATTTCGAGTAATCTTGACCTAAGCCTCGAATCTAACACTCCCTAAGCCAAACGGGTGAGGGAAAACTAACCATTACCATCAATAGATTACCCATAACCCTCCCCTTGACTGGATTAACCATCTCACGGAAACAGGGTTTCGTTTACGGTTATTCCATCTCAAGTAGATTAAAAAGAGAGTTAAAATATCCAAGGGGGTAATCACAAAGACGAGGGAAAAAGGGTTAATACTAAATTAACGGACAAAGAGAGTAAAGAATGAAGGGTTAATTCAATACCTCAAGCCAGAGAGTTAGAGAAGGAAAGAACTGATCTTCCAAGTCACTGCCAGCACTCCAGAGATTCTTTCGGATCTTCCCCGCAGCCGTCTAACCTCCCAAATTAGCAACCACAAATAAAGTATTCGTTAATTAGACGAGGGTTGCCTTTTATAGAAGTCAGGGGGCAAAATAGGGCAAAATTCCCGAAAATAGACCGGGCGGTCGCTCCAGGCGGTCGCTTGGTTTGATCGACTGCCACTAGCAACCGCCCCCATGTAATTTTCCATACAAGGGTGCTTTTGCTAGGGGTTTGATACCCAAGGCCAACCTAGCCCTAAAGAAGTGATGGGGGAGATCTTACCTTCATTCCGGACATCTCTGAACAACACATGACTTCCGGAATTCCAAAATCCAAACAAGGCAGGCTCTTCAGATAAAGGATCCAGATCCATGGATCCAAGGTATGGATCATGGGCTTCAATCTGGACACTCCACAAGTTCACCCGACTAGACCTTCGGGTTCTCGGACCTGAAATACGGATCTCGGGTTAGAAATTTGGGGGTTGTTATACTAATCCTTGTGAACATATTAGTTATTTCAAGTCTGTCATGGTTGTGATTGGCCGAGAGGATGAGTTATTATGCCGAATTTTCCCAGCCTCTCTCAAAGGTCTAGCGATAAAATGGTTTTCTAGCCTACGGCCAAGATCCATCCGAAACTTCCGGGAACTCGGGAGAAAATTCATTGCCCGATTCCGAAGTTGCATCGGGAGTAAGAAGACAGCAAATAGCCTCTTTGCCATTAGGCAAAAGCCGAATGAGTCTGTTCGAGACTATCTCATGAGATTTGATAAAGTGGCTATTGAAGTGGAAGAGTTAGATGACACAGTGGCGTACAATGCATTATGGAGTGGGATAACCCAACGACGCTTGTTAGAGGTATTACTTCAAGACAAGCCCAAGACTTATGGAGCCTTTCTCAAGAAATGTCAAAAGCAAGCAACGGTTGCAAAAGTTATTGAAGCCCGAGAAGAATCCACAAAGAGTGAGAAGGAGAAAAAGAATGATGGAGAGCGAGGTCAAAGCTCAAATATTCGTTGGAAAGATAGACTTGCCAATGAGGACTTTACACCTCTAAATACTAAGAGGTCAGAAATCCTATTGCAAATTCGAGATAAAGACCTCTTGAAGTGGCCGGGCAAGCTTCGTGCCCTTCCAGAAGAGAGGAATATGACTAAGTATTGTCGCTTTCACAAAGACTATGGCCATCACATGGATGAGTGTAGAAATCTTAAGATTGAGATCGAGAAACTCATACAAGCAGGTCATCTTGAAAAATACCTTCAAAGGAAGCGACAAGATCGAGAGAAGTCTCCAGCAAAAGCACGCAAAAGACCAAGTTTGAAGAGCCCAGAGTGTGTGGAGAAGCTTTCCAAAAGCGAATAGACAGATCTTGGAATTCCACGAATCTTCAAAAATTCTATCAATAGAATAAATCAAGACATGTAGCTCTTGCTTTGCAAACCATGCAACCACTTGATTTTCAATAAAGTCTATGCCTCCATCTCTGATATTCCTTTTCCCATGAAGAAAGTTATATTGAAGTATTCACAAATGCTTCCCCAAATGAAGAAGAACCCAAGAGAGTTCTTGATTTAAGATAAGTTCAAGAACCCGAGAGCGCTCTTAAAATCAAGAAGAGCCCAAGAGAGTTCTTGATTTAAGATAAGTTCAAGAACCCGAGAGCGTTCTTAAAATCAAGAAGAGCCCAAGAGAGTTCTTGATCTAAGATAAGTTCAAGAACCCAAGAGTGTTCTTAAAATCAAGAAGAGCCCAAGAGAGTTCTTGACTTAAGATAAGTTCAAGAACCCGAGAGCGTTCTTAAAATCAAGAAGAGCCCAAGAGAGTTCTTGACTTAAGATAAGTTCAAGAACCCGAGAGCGTTCTTCAAATGAAGAAGAACTCAAGAGAGTTCTTGACTTAAGATAAGTTCGAGAACCCAAGAGCATTCTTAAAATCAAGAAGAGCCCAAGAGAGTTCTCCAGATGAAGAAGAACCCAAGAGAGTTCTTGAACTTAAGATAAGTTCGAGAACCCAAGAGCGTTCTTAAAATCAAGAAGAGCCCAAGAGAGTTCTCCAAGCAGAGAAGACCCAAGAGAGTTCTTCAATTGAAGAAGAACCCAAGAAATTTCTTGACTTAAGATAAGTTCAAGAACCCGAGAGCGCTCTTCAAGTGGAGAAGACCCAAGAGAGTTCTCCAGATGAAGAAGAACCCAAGAGAGTTCTTGATTTAAAAGATAAGTTCAAGAACCCAAGAGCTCTCTTCAAATGAAGAAGAACCCAAGAGAGTTCTTGACTTAAGATAAGTTCAAGAACCAGAGAGCATTTTTAAAATCAAGAAGAGCCCAAGAGAGTTTTTGACTTAAGATAAGTTCAAGAACCCGAGAGCGCTCTTCAAATGAAGAAAAACCCAAGAGAGTTCTTGGCTTAAGATAAGTTCAAGAACCCGAGAGCGTTCTTAAAACCAAGAAGAACCCAAGAGAGTTCAACCCGAGAGCGCTCTTCAAGTGGAGAAGAACCAAGAGAGTTCTCCAGATGAAGAAGAACCCAAGAGAGTTCTTGAACTTAAGATAAGTTCTTGAACTTTAGATAAGTTCTTGAACCCGAGAGAGTTCTTCAAGTGGAGAAGACCCAAGAGAGTTCTCCAAGCAGAGAAGACCCAAGAGAGTTCTCCAATTGAAGAATAACCCAAGAGAGTTCTTGACTTAAGATAAGTTCAAGAACTCGAGAGCGCTCTTCAAATCAAGAAGAGCCCAAGAGAGTTCTTGACTTAAGATAAGTTCAAGAACCCGAGAGCGCTCTTCAAGTGGAGAAGACCCAAGAGAGTTCTTTAGATGAAGAAGAACCCAAGAGAGTTCTTCAAGTGGAGAAGACCCAAGAGAGTTCTCCAAGTAGAGAAGACCAAGAGAGTTCTCCAAATGAAGAAGAACCCAAGAGAGTTCTTGAACTTAAAACAAGTTCAAGAACCCGAGAGCGTTCTCCCTTTAGAAGAACCCAAGAGAGTTCTTGAACTTAAGATAAGTTCTTGAACCCAAGAGCGTTCTTCAAGTGAAGAAGAACCCAAGAGAGTTCTTGAACTCAAGATAGTTCTTGAACCCAAGAGAGTTCTTCAAGAGATTGAAGAACCCCAAGAGCGTACTTCTTGAACCCAAGACGAAGAGTATAAGTATCAAAGTCTCCAATAAGGCGAAGCATTTTAACATAAGGCATTATGCCCGAGGAGTAACTCGGGGAAGGCGTCGACGATTGAAGAACCATTTATCACACAACATTGAAAGGTAGCATCATCTTGAAAAATTCATTCACTTCAAAGCATTTGGGTGTGATGACCGAAGTTACAAAACAAAAAAAAAAAAAAAAAAAAAAAAAAAAACAAAAAAAAACAAAAATAAAGCAAGGAAGCAAAACAAGTTTTTCTTCAAGAGACAATAAAAGAGATCGATCTTGTTTCTCGGGAGGACGAAGGATCACCTCAACCATGTTTGCTTCTCGCTCAATTTTTGGAGTTTCCCGAACTATTGAAGTCTTCTTCTTGAAGCTATCTCTAGTTTCTTCTTCTTCAAGAGGCTCGGTACAATCAAGGGTCAAGTGGGTGGAACGGCTTGAAGAGCATGACACCCTTAATAGAGGCAATAGCATCTCTCGGAGAACCCGGCTGGGGGCTTCTCAACTCAACAAGACAGTCTAGAGACAATTGGAATTCAAACAAAACTAAGTGAAACAAGGAAGGAAAGAAGATTTATTGATTGGCGAGCTAGTTGAAGAGAATGAAGTCAATCAGACAATTGAAGAGACTCAGAGCAACAAACGTCTCAAATGAGAATGACAGACGCTAACACCTCTATAGCGGAGGCAAGAAGAAGAGAGTCGTGATCTAACAACTAAGTGTCAAGGGATGCGACGGTTGAGATCAAGCAACCTTTGGGCTACCGCAAGTCGTAACAAAGAAACGATTACAACAAATCGACGCAATGATTACAAATTGAGAACCATAACGTTTGAAGAAGGCTTTCGAAGAAATGACTTTTGTCATTTAAGAAGATGTATACCCAAGAGTCTCTAGATAAAAGCATGGATGAGCAAAGATGTAAGAGAAGCATTCCCTACATTCGAGAGGCCGATCGCATGGAATGGGGGGCTCTGTTGTGGAGGATATGTAACCCGAGAACCCCCTCGAGAGGAAACACATTCCCAATCTGGGAAAAGCTTGAAGAGCCCCTCGGGTAAGACTTGAAGAGCCCCCTCGGGAGGGACACACCCACCCACTTGGATAAGTGTGCTCCCTTCCCTCGGGAGACTCTAAGAATCCCTTCTGGAGTAAAGCACATATCCACTCGGGACATGAGTCTTCTGCAGGCTCGGGATGAACAGTGCTCTCTCACGAGAGACAAAGAAAACCTCCTCAAGAGGAAGCATATTAGCCCCCTCAGGAGGAAGCATATTAACCCTTCGAGAAACATGTTCGGAATCAGCTTAAGAATCCCACTTGGACTAAGTACCAAGAGTGACGTTGAAGACGGCCAAGTCAAGAGAGTTAGTTATAGATAACTACTCAATAAGGCCGTTCCGAGAATTGGGGAGATGAGTTATCGAATAACGGCTCTATCTGGTCCGCCAAAGAAGGAGCCGTAACTCCAAAGATATTTCACTCACTCTTCAACTGACGATCCGAAACTCAAGGAAGCGCCGCCTCCAGGTAACTTCTATATAAGCCCACATCCTACATGGAGAAAGGTATGATATTCATCTGATCAACTATTCATTACGTTCTTCAGAACTTTCTCAAGAACTCTTATTGTTGCCTAGGCTGACTTGGGCGTCGGAGGCGGTTCCCCGGCCAAAACTTGGCCAGACCGTTCTTGTTTTCTTTGTGAGTGCAAGCATCCCAGCTATTCCAACTTGGCTGGGGAGCTCTTAAGGTGGTCATCTCAGTATCCGGCCCTCGAAGAAGTTCTAGACGCAATAGGTATCATAGATGTTTATCTTTTCTTATACTAATGTTTCCCTTGAATATGGGAGTAATGGTAAGATCCCATGCTAAAGTTGACGCATTTTGACTCTCTAGATCACCAACGGGTGATTTATGAGAGCCAAATTTAGGGCTTTTTAAGATGGGTCAAATTTAATCAAATTGAAGGTACCCGTAGGATCCTTTTGTTGCCAATTAGACTTTCCCAAAGTTTTGTTTCGTTATAGACTTCGAATTGGTGGCAAAGTAGTGACCATTCACTAGTGACCCTTTTTAACCTAGTTTTCAGATTTGGGTTTTCATGGGAAGATTTTAAGATATCCTTTGAAACCCAAATTGGCTCTAATTTGTGATAATTATTTCTTTTGCATGAATAGGTTAATATATCTTTAGTCACTAATTTTTTAGAAGGAATTACTAATCATTGGAGAAAAGAACAAAGTAAAATGTGAGGAATATACTTAACCTTATCTTGCATGTTTAATTATGTTAATAAAATTTCATTATTAATATCTTGATTTGCTTTAGTGTTATCTTGTGATTATATCTTCTATCTTTCAATATCTTTGAATAGTGATATGAGAATGTATGAGATGGATGAGATTGAATGGATTGAGTTTTTCTTGTTGAATCCTAAATTATTGATATAAAAATAATGGGATAATTACTATTGCCCCCTTGTACTTTGGTTTTATTACTAATCAAACCTCTTTCTTTATGAAATTACTGTTGCCCCCCTCACTTCTAATGGTGTTAAGTGGTTGTTAACATCAAATATGTAATGTCTATTTTGCCCTTCATTAAAATTAAGAAATTAAAAATATGACGTTACCCTCATTTTTAGAAACTATATTGAATATCAATTATATCTTTAAAATCTTATATTTTACAATAAATTTTAGCTTTGGTGGGACCACATACTTTGTACAATGGTTAGCATATATTAGGAAATTTCAACTTTGAAATACATTTGATATTTCCTAATATTTTAGTTTCTATTTTAAGTTTTATTTAATCACATATTTCCTTTATTCGGTGAATTCTTTTTAAAGAAGAAAAATCAAGTCTTTTCTTTATTCGGTAGTTTCTTTTTAGAAAAGAAAAATTAATTTAAAGTTAATTTTTCTCCATAGTTAATTAGGCAGAGTATTATAACTTGCAAAAGAGTAAATAAGTAAAGAGATAATTGTAGGGTTATTTTTGGGTTTTAAAAAAAATATATAGATGCCACATCATCAGTAAACTAACTGAACTTAACGGAAGGGGGCATTAGTAATTTTAAACAAAGTTAAAGGTTGGATTAGTAATTTTAAAAAGTAGAGGGGATAAAGTAGTAATAAAATCAGAGTACAAGGGGGCAACAGTAATTATCCCAAAAATATATTGATGATATTGAATTAAATTTCTTATTCTATTTCATGTTGCAAACTAGGGTTATGGGTTCACCCATTGCCCTAGTGACATTATGTGATTGTTTAGATTTTAATTGGGAATGGGGAATGCCTTTTTGGCATTTCTGCCATAGGATACCAAAGGAGGCGGTATGAGACACATTCCTGTGGTGCCCTTGGCGCTTTCCTGATTACTAATTGACATACCTACGGCATGTCTAGAAATGTTGGGTTAGGTGACCTCGTAAGTACTACTACCCTTTCGGCAGGGGTATTGAAGCCGGCTAACCCGTGATGTTAGTGGCTAGGTCCTGTGTGTCAAACAGACCCACTATCATCATAGAGAGGTAGGGTTGCATATAATAAATACGGGCTCATGGGCGCTCAAGACCAGTGAAATGACCTGTGAGAGGACATGGAGATCATTCTGTCTATTATATGTGGATGACCACTGGGTTAAGGAATGGGATCCAACAGATGCCTCCTGTTGAGGATTTCATTCATAGGTGGGAAAGTATCGAACCAACAGGGCACTAGGCATGAGGGGAGATATTGGATACTGAACCGAGTTGGTTGGTGCCATAGGGGAAGTATCTATACCACATGTAGTACAAAACCATATGATTTTGCATTGAGCCTAGGATTATCCTTAACACGCACCAAATCTTATACCAATGGTGATGTGAGAGAGTAGTGACCTAATCCCCAACCATGGCTTGGCAGGACTTTACCCAACAACCGCGGAGAACCCAACAGACGTGCTTGAGTGCCATGAGGGAAGAGTGATGAGACCGCCCAAAGAAGACTGGTGTGTGACTTAATGCGTGTCTACCATAGAGACTTCATGATAGAGTTAGGAGCAATCATTCATATATCATATCATTGTCATTAATTACATTATCGATATTCATGTTGTATGTGTGGTGTGAAATCTTGTGAATGAATGCATGATATGATGTTGAGTTGACCTCACTGAGATCTGTTGAACTCATTCCTTTTATATGTCTTTTTCTATTAGATTATACTGCAGGTTATGAGAACTTCTTCCAAATGGAGGATTCATTGCTAGTATATCTTCTTGAAGGAGTGACCGAAGAAGAAGTGGACGCACATGGAGCTTTATGCCAGTATCAAGACTGTTCCTTTGGATTGGATTCCATTAGAGAACTAAATTAGGTTATCTTTTCCGCTGCAAATAAAACTATTCTCTTTTCTTTTTCAAAACTTTGATGTTATACTTTTATTTTGAAGTAATGGATGATTGAAACTATTATTTCAGTTTTGATAACTTTATATGAGAAACTTGATTTATTCTTGTCCATTTAATTATACTATATCATGTTTTGTATGGATTTGTCACTGAACTTAGATCTTGCGGTGTATCACCCCCACGGGCATTCGGGTATGACCGGATCCGGCTGGGTGGGGTGTGACAGCTAGGCCCAAATAGTTGACTTTTGTTGTAGATTTTGCCAAAAAATCCATCAATGAGATTATTTCTTTATAATTGTTAGTGATTTTTCATTTTATTGTATCCAATTAAGAAGGGCTTTATGCACCACCACCATTCCATGATACACCATGGAAGCCTCCTCTTGACAGCTAAAGATACCAGTGCAAGTGAGTCTGTTTCCTTTTTTGGCATGTTTAGCTCCTCGACCACCTCCAAGACTTGCACAATGCTTTCACCTTTGCTTCATAGTTTGTTCTTACCACTAAATATATGCGATATATCTGCAAGGTTTTTTTAAGCTATTTCATTCCTAACGAATCTCCATCTATGTTTAATTTTACCAACCCTGGTTGAGGACAAAACTAATGTTCTTCAAACAATCTTGTTAACCCACCTACACATTCACACTTAATCTTCTAAATTGTATCAGTTGAAACTAAGCAAGAACTCTTCCCTTTAACAGTGGTTGTTTTGCACTAAATTTCTTTGAGTTTCAATTGTTTCAGCAAATTCTATCCAAGGTGCGAAGTCTCGACGAACCTCGCCGGTTCACTAGTTGCTGAAACCAGCAAAATGGATAAATCTCGATGAGATTTCGCCGATATACTCTATGAGTGATAGCCTGATTGGGCGTAAAAACAATGAGTGACATCGATTTACGTGTGTCCTTAAATTTCTAACTCATATTTTATAAAAAAAACAAAATATCAATAAGTTTTTCACTTCTTACGTGTGTGGCTACAAAATAAAAATGCAATTGTCATGTCAAATCCACTTTTTAACTTTAACAAAAAAAATTCAATTTTAACATTGATGGAAGACAGCTACACAAGATGAGTCGTCACTTTTATTCTTCACTTCTTCTCCATCAAATCATGGATTTTGCTTGTGATAGAAAGATTTCGACCGAGAAACTAAATACAGAGATAACTTTTTTGGTCGATCGAACCGAAGAGGCAAAGAAGAACACGTAAAACGAACATAGCAACAGATATAGGTGGCAATCAATCCATTTCTGGTGATATTTTGCAGGTTCAGTGGTGATTTTTGACAATTTTTGACAACTTGGTATTTTGTGATATTTAGGTTTTTTCTGGCGAGATTGTTTAATTTCGTTTTTTCGGTGCATTACTCACCAAATTTTGCCAAAATGTTTTACCGTGATTCTATCATAGCTAACAATTTTGATATGTTTATCCCAGCATGCACCCACCATCCATCCTATGCCAATCAACATGCACCTCGATTACATCCTCAAAGGGAGCTTTGTCATCAACAAGGATAGAACCATTAACCTCTCCACTGAGAAATGTGTATCTTACCACTCTACCAAGGTCGGGGTTCAACTTAAATGTGCTTCCATCTCATTTTTAACCATATGAGAGACAAACAATTGAAATTGAAACATTTAATGCACATCATTCAAGTCTGCCCCCAACCCCAAGATCCACCTGTTTCTTGTAGATTTTTAGGTGCGAGTCAAACCCAAATGCAACAATATTAAACAAAAATCAAATTTAAAATGAATACCAAATACATTTTAAAAAACAATAAAAAATGAGAATGATAATTGATACTATTCAAAAAACTAGAGATTATTTCCGAAGATAAAATAGACCTGGAGCTTCGAGAATGCAAAAGACAAATTCTGAAGGAAATCACGAGGTCTTTCAATTCGTAATTCCAGCACCTTAATAAAAGATCCAAATTTACCCAAAATAAAAAAGGTAAAAAAAGAAATTAGGGATAATTACTATTGTCCCCTGTACTTTGATTTTATTACTATTGTATCCTTTGTACTTTTCAAAATTAATAACCCAACCTTTAACTTTGTGTACAATTACTAATACCCCCTACCGTTAAGTTCCGTTAGTTTACTAATGATGTGGCATCTTTATATTTTCTCAAAAATCCCAAAATACCCTAATACTTATCTCTTTACTTATTTATCCTTTTGTCAAGTTACGGTAGTACCCTTAATTTACTATGGAGAAAAAAGTAACCATAATCCATTTTATTCAAAAAATAATAATAATAATGAATTGAATAAAACTCAAATAGAAACCGAAGAGGAAGGAAAATCGAATTCAACTCAAATTGGAAACTGAATATCACCTAAAATATTTTCAAAATAAAGAAGTTTATTAAACGTGGAAAACCAAATCGGATTTGGATTTTGCTCATTTCTATAATATAAAATAAATAAATTCAAAATAAATGAAGTTTAGTGAAGGTGGGAAACTAGATTTGAATTTTGTCCATTTCTTTAATTCAAAATAAATGAAGTTTAATGATGGTGGGAAGCCAAATCAGATTTGGATTTTGTTCATTTCTTTAATTCAAAATAAATGAAGTTTAACCAACGGGGGTTGGTCCAAGTGGTAAGCAACTTGGTCCGCTTAACCAAGGTTCCGGTATCGAAACCTTGTGGATGCAAAAAATTCCCGCTAGGAGACTCACCCACCATAGCCAGGTGTGTGACCTGGGTCGAACACCGGATTAGTCAAGGCAAAGCCTTGGAATTGGGGTTGGCAATCAAAAATAAATAAATAAATAAATAAATGAAGTTTAGTGAAGGTGGGAATCCAAATCTGACATTTAATATGGTTTTTATAAATGGGATAACATTGTCTTTTTGATTTCTTAATTTTAATGAATCCGGATCATCACCCCCGACGGAGAGCACAGGGAGTACTGCTCCCCGACGGTTTTTCCACCACAAAAATGGTGGGGCCCACCTCTGAAAATATTAAAAAAATAAAAAAATAAAAACCCTTCCCATCACCACCCCTAGACCCCCTTGTTTTTTGTGGTGGTAAGCCATCGGGGAGCACAAACGACGGGGTCGCAGATCCGGACTCAATTTTAATAAAGGACAAAGTAGACATTACATATTAAAACTTAACGGATACTTAACACCATTATAAGAAAAGAGGGCAACAGTAATTTCGTAAAGAACATGGTTTTTTTAGTAATAAAATCAAACTACATGGGAGCAACAATAATTATCCCAAGAAATTATCAAAATTATTTTGGGTTACGTCTCTTTTGGAAGACTCTACACTCTTGTGTAGGTCTGTTGCTAGATTCAGATAGATTTCAGGACTTCTCCAAGGTTTTTCGGACGAAGCCAGTGACAGGTCAAAACTCTGAAAATCTGAATTGGAGCCAATGAAAACATGCTCAGAAAAAGAGGGGGGAAAATCAGATGTTATAAGTTGATTATTTCTTCTACTTTTTCTTCTTTCGTAAAATAATTTCTTGCTTGAGGATGCGATGAGACATTTCACCCACCGAAAAACATAAAAATAAAAAGAAAAGAAAAGGTCGTATACGAAGAGAGAATATTCGTTCTCCTACCTCATAAATAAAATTGAATTCCTTATGCAACCCCATATTGCAAGCTGATGCCTCAAATATGATACAAAGATGACTCTTAAAGCCAAATTCATCAATCAATAGTAAAAGAAATCCTTCAAACCCACCTGCCAACAATCTAAGCAATCACAAAAGCTTAACTGCTACATTAAGTCTACCAAACATGCCGTTTGAATCTATGTGAAGACCCTTCTGGCAAGAACCCACCCTACCTTGCTTCAGTCATGCGCATAACCATCAAGCAATACATATCAGACTATCGGATCGCAATTTCACTTGACGGACATGCACATTTAATGCGCATGACTGAAGCTTTTTCGCCCTATTGAAAACATTATTGGATGGGCTGGCTGCTGGGACAGTTCTAGAGTTTGAACTATCACATAAACAGGGATGGGTTGTTTAATAATGCAGACCCCACAATCCATGGGACACCTCTTTCATTTTCCGATAAGACCACAAGGAATCCGTAGGGGACCAACAGCATCAAATAATTGAGGGAAGCAAAAGGAAACATGTAAGCTTCTAAAACTTGATGGGGGAGGATTATAAATCATGTATTCCATCGTACAAGTTTGAGATATGAAAACACATAGATTACAGTAACTTATCTTCTTGTTCATGTATGGTGAGAATGAGAAGATCCCACAGTCAGAAAATTTATGAATCAGCTGGCTTGCTTGTTCCATGTTTACAGGCGGGGGGGCCTTGGTTTTGTTTTTTCAATTCATTACCAGCAACGAGAAAAAATGCAGTATGCCTGGAAGTTTGTTGGGGGGGGGGGGGGGAACATGTTAGTTCATAGGTAAAGGAGAACAAAAGAAGACTGAAATAAAGACTGAAAAAGCAAATAAGAGGATGAATCAAATGAAGTGAATTCAGAGATGCCTGAAAAAATTAATCATTTTTATTTTGGAATCTGCATCAATCTGTGGGATGCTGTCCAGTGCCTGTTGCATGTGATATAACCACCTCTCTGCCGCTTTATGTGTGACTGGGAAAGGCCGGTGGCGACCAATCAGTGCAGGATGACCTGTCAGGACCCAAAAAATATAAAATCCATCCATTATGTTTGACCATATCTTCAATAATGCTATTGTATACTACAATTCCACTTCATGTCAGCAAACTAACTATGATACAAATGGATCTGTTGCATATAACTATATTACTTGATAAAAACAGACTACCAACCATAGAAAATGGAAAACCTAGGTGGAAAACTGGAAAATTTTGAAGAAACTAGGGACTTTTTTGTGCAAGTATCAACATGAAGTTTCGACAGGTTTTAAGGAGTATTTTAGGGTGGGACTTTGCATTTAAGCTAATTAAAGTATAGAGAACACATTGCCTGTATTTTGCTAAAAAAATCAATGCAGATATGTCATTTAATGTACATAATATCAATGTAGAGTTGTCTGAGAAGTACATTATAAACTTAACTACTTAAGTACATAACATTCAATATATAATTTCTAACTTCAAAACATCAAATACAAAGTAACTGATAATAAAAGGAAAGTACAACTCAGTGCCAAGAGGAGTGCCTCGGTGGATCCATCATGTGAGCCGAGTAGTACTATGCATGTAACATCCTCTCCTCCAACCAACAAACATAGACATCCCATGACATTTTATGCCTATGGTTATCAAAATAATCGACAATTGTAACTTTATAAGTTTGGTTATCAATATGCTTAAGATAACCAGTCTGAAAGAATACGCAATTTGGATAGGGAAGTCTTGATGGAGGGGGTATTTGGAGAAACATGAAATAAACAAAAAAATTGAAAATACGGGAAAGCTATGAAACTTGCAGGAAAAAGTCCTAGGTTTCCACGAAATTTCTCAGGTTTCCATTAAATTTCCCATGTTTCCCACGAAATTTGGGAATTTTTTTTCTCATGAACCAGCTGGTCTTGCCAGGTTGAACCAAGTTTCGACGAAATTTTGACAGTTTCGATCAAAACTTGGGATTTTTTTCCGGTCCCGTAGTTTTTTGTTTCGAGGTTCCCAAAATGGAAAATTTCGTTTGCAAGTTTCAACAGAATTTTGTCCTATGCCACCAACATTCATGTACATGCAGAAGGATGTAACACAAATTAGTCATTAACTACTCAGATCATAGTTCAAAAAATTACACTGACCCAACTTGAATCAGTGAACATATGAATTGAGAACTCACAAGAATCACTTTTTCCTGTAGGAATAGATTGAGGGAACGAGAAAAAGGTACTCAAAAGGTTTTTTGTTCTTTTCCTTTTCTTAGTGTCTAGATTCTAGAGCGAGTTAAATTGTTAACCAATAAACTCAGCAACTCAAATGCATATATAATTACACATGCAATTGGAAAACCAGTTACACTTTCTAGTTAAGAGAGAAAAAATACAAATGGTAAATGTTTCATCCTGCATGCCACTTTCCCTTTGGTTGATCACTCCATGCAAAAGCAAAGCAAGATTGCAACAGATATCACAAAATACATGCAGATTGCCCATTATTTGTTCTCTTTTTCCTCCTCCCTTTTCCTCTGAGTTTCCTACTCTTATTTCCATCCCCTTTAAAACTTCATCCCAACCCCCACGAGAGCGTGGGTGTGCAGATCCCAAATATTTCAGCCTTATTTTCTTCATGGAGCAACACAGGACTGTGTAGTTTGGCCTGGACTACCCTGGTTAGCCAGACCCCATTTTTCCACTGTGGTTCAGCACATGCCATGACCAACTAGCCTCTTCGCTAGGTTCACCATTCATTAAACAGTCAGGTCTGGGATAGGCAAATCAAAAAGACTTTTGTATGTTTTGTATGGTCAGTTGAGTTGGGTTAACCTGATGCTGCTCCAGCACAGGCCTAGCCCAAACTTGCCCAACCTGGGCTCAGGTTTTGGAGCACTAACTGAAGTTTGGATTGGGCTTACATTCTTTACCAAGCCTAAGCCAAGCCCCACCATAAATATCACAACACATGTAAGGTAGAAATTGTTTGGTACAAGAGGGGGGGGGGGGGAATGTACATGTGTACGTCACAGTTGGTACAATGTAATCATGTATTTTTATCTGTACATGACATATAGTCTATGATTCAGGGAGGAAAAAGAGAGGACATTACATTTCAATTGGATTGTGGAGTCCAGACTGCTTGAGCTTGACATGAACATAACCCATGCAGCGAAGCTAGAGTGTCCTCCTTTGTCAACAGAAAGTTCTGCCAAGGTTGAATAAAAATTCCGGTTTTCTAAAGGGAAAACTTGATGCAGCAGACAAGATCTGTGGTAAAAAATTTACTAGAACCAACCACAAGAAAGGCTGGTTCACTTAGCCAATTGGTAAACCAACCCATTCTTAAATAGGCCATAGGGCAATATGGCCAACCAGCCTTAAGCTGAGCCAGCCAATGGGGCTGGGAGTTCTTGGGTCTCTCAAACCCCAGAATCGTAAGGATTCTATGGTCATTTTTCTACGTCATTCTTTAAAGGAAGCAGCAACCAAATGGACATCCAAATTGGGGACCAAATATGATTACAACTTTGACAAGGATAAGAATCAACCGCAATTCTAGAAGACTGGAGGATCTTTATTTTGTTTCCATTTTCTGTTTTAGAACAAGTAAAGTAGAGTTGCTATTCTAGTTATTTATAGTTTATTGATTCCCACAAAGTAAGTGATGCCAGTGTACTACTTTGGCCAGAAAAAACCCAGATGGGTATCCAAACCAAGATGAACCAAGTCCTAAGCATGTTCTGGTTCACAAGGATATTTGGAATATATATTATTTGGGAAAATACGTAACCTTTATTAATGGACAGAAGGACTAAGAATAATAAGAGTAAGCAAGAAAACCCAGGCTACCCACCATAAGGTGATTGGGAGGAACCAAAAGGCCTTGACGGCAGAAAGAAAGATCCTTGAATAAACACAAGAGAGGCCTACATGCAAGGAAGAGAACAGCAGCAGCAGCAGATTTCTTGGCCATTAAGATCGCTATAGAAGAGGAGAGTTGGAGTTGGCTTCCAACATCACAGAACACAATCACTTATAAGTCTATTAGCCTATGTCAACTTTAAGACTGATGTGGACTCAAACTTGAAATCCAATAAAAGGAACATAACTTAAATAAAAACCATTCCTTCAACCAAGCTGGAATCCAAAAAACTAAACCTAAAAAACCAACTTGAAAACAGAATTAAAATAACCAAAACATACTAGGCCACACTAGGCCGGCCTTTCTTGGTGTTCCCCCCGTGGTATGTCTTCAATACTGCATCAAATTAAAGAGAACAGTCTGAAGGCTAGGACTCTCAATTAGAGGCAGCAGGATCAGATCGGATAGAAACCCAAATTAAAGCTTCTATACTGACCCCTGCACATAGCCATCTCATGACAGTTTTGGATGCTAGATGTTGGAGGAATTTTTGGCAACAAAAACGAAAAACAGACTCAAGATTTAGCCCAGGAACCTGGGCTAAATCTTGAGCTTAGGTCTTTCGCTTTTAGAGTCCATATTGGACTCTTCCTATTCAGTTTTTTGGATTCAATTGTAAGTATACACCTACGCTATAAATAGAAAGAGGGTTTATTGGAGTTCTCAATTGATTGAGGCTCCTCTCAATCCAAAACCTTCTTCTTCTTCTTCCTCTGTTTTCCGCAACTGTTCTTCAACCTCTGTTGTGTTTCTTTGAGTCTATGCCATAAGTAACATGGTATCAGAGGCAGAGGGACCCAAGGAGTCCTGCGATCTATCTCCTCTCATCTCCATCAGTTTTGACTTCTCTCTACAGAAAATAGAAGCATCAAAGGACTGGTGGAACTTATTTAAAGCTGCAATTCAGGGGAGCAAGACCTTATGCTGGTTTATGGAAATTTTATTGATGAAGTAAGAAGTTTCTAAACAACTTCTCTTTCTGGTGGAGTTCTCTGCAGCTTCTGAATTTTTGAGGTAACCTTTTGTTTGGACTTGGCAAAGGAGCCATAGTTTATTTGGCCTGAGATTTATATCTTTCTTGGGAAATTTTCTGTGATTGAAACTGATTCTCAAAAGTTGCTTGTTTCTGTGGTGGATTATCTCTATTCTTTAAAGAAATTTGGGCAAGTTATTAGTTACTATCCTAGTTTCAGCGGTACCCCTATTGTGCTCCATGTTGTGATTATGTTAGAAGTTTTCTGAAAATAAATTTTGGCCGAAATCCTTTTGAGAAGAAATTCTAGTATGCAACATATTTTTTTGAGAAAATTCTGATATGTTATGATTTGATTGAGCAATTGTTGAGTGTTGCCAGTTTCTATATCTATTAAAGTGTTTTTAACTAGATCATCATGTCTGAATCTAAGAATTCTATTACTGAAATTATGACATCCACATCCCATCAGATTTCTGAACAAATGCTTAAAGGGGCTACTAATTTTTATCAATGGAAAAAGATAGTTCAAGTTGTGTTGAACAGTTGTGGGCAACAAGATTATCTGACTAAGTCCACTAAAATGATACATGGAAGACTATAGATGCCCAAATTTTAGGGCAGCTGTTGAGCTTTATGGAGAAAAATATTGTTGACTTAGTTACACATATTGACCATGGTTGTCAAGGCGGCAAGGCAACCAAAGCGATTGGGCTCCATCTAGGCAATTAAGCGACAAACCGGCGCCTAGGCAGCAATAAGGCGACAAAGCGGTTGGGTCAAAATTTTTCAATACAACTAGTTTCTATAATAAGCTAAACAAATATTCAATAGTCACATTCATCCAAAAAAAAAAGCATTCAAGAATCATAATTATGAAAAATTATTAAAAAAAAAGAACACAAACATAAGTTTATCTCATCAAACCATGGTTGATAGGTCACTTAATTGCATTAATATTATATCAAATCCTTTGTATTTTAATGAAACTAATTGGTTGTTTTATTTGGATTTATATTATATGGATATATTAGAGCGTTTGGATATCAAGTCCAGAAAAAGAGTAGTTTAAAACCACATCATCACATTTTTAAATCAAATCAAAGAACCAGACCCAATTAAGATGGAGGATTTGATTATGTCCAAAGCTAGAGATTTGATTTTGTCCAAATCAAAAGGATTTTCGTGAAGTATCTTAATTCAACAAACAAATATTTTGTTCTCTCTTGCGATCGGACATCTAAGGAAGAAGCTGAATTGGAAAGTGACTAAATTAGAAACCACTACATTCGCAAGAAGGATAATGGAAACAATCAAATAGGCATGGAAGAAGAATAGAAACAATCAAATGGGCAAGGAGAAAGAAAGGAAACAACTAAATTGGGAAGAATTGCATTGTTAGAGAGAACAATGGAAATGACAGAATTGGAAAGAATATAGAATTGACAGGAAACCTCTATAAGAAGGAAGGCATTTTCAGAGACTGATTATCACAAGCTACAACAAGAGGAAGCCACAGTTCTGAGGAAGAGAGGACACAAAGTTTTCTATTTTCATTTCTTTATTTTTCTTTCCCATGTCTAGCTAATTCTATCTTTCAATCAAGATTAATAGAATTTTGATTTTCGACAATTGTGAGACTCCGGGTATTAGTTTTCTTTAATTCTCAAGTATTTATACATTTTCCATGTTTATTATGTTATTGGATTAATCCTTAGACAAGAGGTCTATTGTTTGATGATTAATTCAATACTTAGTCAATTAGAATAACTATTTATTATTCTCATATAAGTGACAAAATAGCATCCTCGAATGGGTAATCAATGCCCTAGAGAGTTTGCTATGAGAATGTATGTTCTAGTTTAAATAAACAAGGCTTTTCCGAGTTTATTAACTAGAGATTGGGTCTTTCATTTTTTATGCGATTAATACACATAACTCAGAGGACAGACGAAGGTTATGTTTATTAATTAGGGAATAACTCAAAGGACAGAACCGAAGGTTATCCAAAAAGTAGGGAAAGATTGGTTGTTAGAGGACTGATCCTCAATGACCATAACCGATCTACCTGAAATTAAAGTTTTTGTTTTTGAGTCAATGATCAATTGAGAGAATCAATACTAAAATTAAATCTTGATTGACAGTTTTTATTATTCTGATTTTTTTGTTAACTATTGCATCTGTTTATTTATTTTATTCATTATTTAGTTTCTTAATTCAAAACCCCCCAATTTTTATCAAGGAATAAATCTTCACCAATTTCTGCAGATTCGACCCTACTCACTGCTATTACAAATTCAATTGAGAGAAAGAATATCTTTGGTGGATTCGACACCCATCAATGGTTGTCAAAGCGTCCACTTAGGCATTTACTGATTCATTGATACTTGATGTTGAGTATGACTTATGCTTCACATTCTGTTGCCGACGAGCACGGGGTCCCGGCGGGGGTGTGGGGGTAGCGGGCAAAAAAATAGGTTCTATGTCACTTTGGACCTTGGAGTTCCTTTGCAAATTGGGCGTCAATTAAGCGGTTCAAAACAAAGCGGTTGAAAAACAGTTTTGCCGCCTAGGCGGACGCTTTGACAACTATAATATTGACACAGTGAAGGATTTATAGTACTACCTAAATATGTTGTATTATGGGCACAATAATCTTTCTCGCCTTTATGAGGTTGCACAAGACTTCTATAGGGCTGATAGGAAGGGCAGATCTGTGACTCAATATTTTGCAAATTATAAGAAAATGTATAAAGAGTTAAATTCAATTATACCCATCTCTTGAATGTTGTTGAGATGCAAAATCAGCGGGAACAACTTGCAGTCATGGGATTTTTGGGAGGACTTGCAAAAGAATTTGAATCGGTTAGAGCACAAAAGGATATGCTCAAGTATATGGTGTGAACTATTTGGATACTTTTTCTCCCGTTGCAAAGTTTACTTCTATTCAGATCCTGATCTCTTTAGCTGCTACATATTATTGGCCCCTGTTCCAGCTGAATGTGAAGAATGCTTTCCTCAACGGGGATCTCTCTAAAGAAGTATATATGGAGCAACCTCTAGGGTTTGTTGCTCCGGGTGGAGAATTGTTTGGTATGTCATTTGTAGAAATCACTATATGGACTAAAACAGTCCCCACATGCATGGTTTGGCCAATTTCAGTTGTGACAAAGTTTGGTTTGTCTCGATTCGAGAGTGATCACTCTGTATTCTACCGTCAGTCTGGTACAAGAAGGATATTCTTAGTTGTGTATGTGGATGATATAATCATTATTGGAGATGATTTAGCTGGTATTGATGCATTGAAGACTTACCTACAGAAACAACTCTAAACCAAAGATTTGGGAAAACCTAAGTATTTTTTGGGGATAGAAGTGGAATCTAATAAGGGAACTATTTTGTCCCAACGAAAATACATGATTGACTTACTATTTGAAACAGATATGCTTGGCTCAAAGCTTTTGGATACTCTGATGGATCCAAATATAAAACTGATGCTTGAAGATGGAGGGGCCCTTGAAGATCCAAAGAAGTATCAAAGGTTGGTTGGAAAGTTAAACTATTTAGTTGTGACTCGACCTGACATTGATTTTCCAATCACTGTTGTGAGTCAATTTTTATCAAGCCCTCGTATCACTCGTTGGGATGCAATCGTGCACATACTAAGATATCTTACGAAAACTCCTGCACATGGGCTTCTCTATACAAATCATGGTCATAAGATGATTGAAGGATTTACTTATGCATATTGGGGTGGTGCACCGAATGACAAAAAGTCTAATACAGGCTATTGTACCTTTGTTGGAGGAAATCTTATGTCTTGGAAAAGTAAGAAGCAAACAGTATTTGCTCGATCTAATACAGAATCTGAGTGCCAGGCCATTTCACTTATCACTTGTGAACTAATGTGGATCAAACAGTTCTTGGGTGAGCTTGGCTTTAGTCATGAGTCTCTTATGTCTCTGTGATGTGACAATCAGGCATCTATTCACGTAGCATCAAATCCTGTCTTTCACAAGCGTACAAAGCATATAGAAGTTGACTGCCATGTTGTTCGAGAGAAGCTTCTACAGGGACTGATCTCCACTCATCTTATACAAACTAGTCAACAACTGGCTGACTTATTTACAAAATCTTTGTGGACAGGAAGAGTGAGGTATATTTGTAACAAGCTGGGAATGTTTGATATTTATTATCCAGCTTGAGGGGTAGAGTTGGAGTGTATTTTGGGCAACATTAACAAAAAAAGACTCGAGACTTAGCCCAGGCACTAAATCTCGAGCTTAGGTCTTTCGCTTTTAGAGTCCATATTGGACTCTTCCTTTTCAGTTTTTTGAATTCGATTGGAAGTATACACCTACGCTATAAATAGAGAGATGGTTTATTGGAGTTCCTCAATCGATTGAGGCTCCTCTCAATCCAAAACCTTCTTCTTCTTCTTCTTCCTCTGTTTTCTGCAACTGCTCTTCTTCAACCTCTGTTGTGTTTCTTTGAATCTATGCCATGATTAACACTAGGAAATTAGAGGACTGAAGGAAAACTCTGCTTGATGGTACAAAAACCTGGCTCTGATGAAAATATAAAGAAAATGGAAGGCCCAAGAAAGTTGAGTTGCACCCAATGTAATAAGTAGCTGAGAATCACCTTCAACAACCATGTACCTCCAAAGTCCCAACACTGCCTAAAGTCACTCCCAAGAATACTTCATAATATATATTTAAGAGCATGTAGAAACACCAAATCAGGTGAAACATAAATAGTACAAACATGATAATATAGTCTTATCAAATGTAGCACCCACTATGGCCAGAAAAAATACAAAACATTCAGCCTCTCCCATCTAGTCATTCCAACTAGGGAATCTCAGGTGTCATAGTGCTAAGGGAATAGTGGACCAGAGGAAATAACTTTACCTCTAGAAGAGGTTATCTGGCATGTCCAGCATAGACATTGATACCAATCATAAGGTTATCCTCAGATCGGTGCAAAGGTGCTGACAAAATTTGGCTTATCCAAATTTCCCATAGCAGCAAATAGAACATGGTTCAACCATCTAATAAACCTACAGTATGACTTCTCAAAAGTCAGCATCGTGAAAGTTTCCCAACGAAAAGCAATAATAGGCAAGATGCAATCTTTAAAGGTCCCAAATCAGCAAACAAGAGACAAGGCAACCATCTAATAGAGTTCAAGTATACCTTTTGGAGATGCTAGGACTTGGCTGAGGTACAAATGGACAACCTTGCACAGGGATACCACACAAAAGTGTTTGTGATGCAGATGCATTATGTAAAGGGGCTGGTTTTCAATGTAATAGGCCACTATGGCCCAAATTGTAGGGTATTAAGCCAGCCTACAGGTTGCTTTTATTAGGACCTAGTTCATTTTTAAGCTGTTTTTCATTACTTCAATTGAACTAGTTCTATTTGGTTCAGTTTAACCTGTGCAAGTCATTGATCTTAAAGTGTTTTAGTGTTTTAGTGTTTGGAGTCAGATTCTATAAGTCCAGTATTGTTTTGAGTTTTGCTTGCTTTATTTTTTTGCTTTCCTTGTCAATCTAGGCTACCTTACTAGTTAAGTATCAAGTTAAGCTTTTTCATTTTAGAGTAGTTAGTCTACTCTTGAGTCGTCTATATAAGTGTTCAAGGGAGGCTCACATTGTAGATGAATTTTATAAACAAAGTCACTGCTACTGCTGTCTTCTTATGTTTGAAATTTCTTGTGATCCCCTTGTGTAACGAAGGTATGTTAGAGTTTGAACCAATCAATCCATCCTCCCTGGAGGTTATTTTCTGTAATCCTTAATATGAAGAGCCCTGAATGGCTATAACCACATAAGAGTATGCTAAGCCTAGAGCTTCTCAACTGCTGTATTTGTATAGTAATCCAAACCTGTCAAAGGAAAGGGTTTAACTGCTGTACCTACTAAGGGCCTAAAGCTCTTAAACCAAGAGTCAGTTTTACCAATGCTAAGGGAAAAGAGTTTTGTGGGGGAGGGCAGGGGGGTTGGGAGTAAATAGAGTCTTGGATTTTTACAGAAATTGGAAAGAGTGATGTTTGATGAAGAAACATAACAGCTACAGCGTCCAGTACGGAACATGTTACATGCTTGGTTTAGTTGTTTAATGGTAGCAAAATGGTGGGGTTTATACCAGGTAAAATGGACCTTAAAGGCCAGTTGATGGATAGAAAATATCAAAGGGCGTAGGCAAAAGTCTTAGTGATGGTTTAAGTAGGCTATAATTGGGTCAAGTTAGACATGTGGGTGAAAGAATTTCAGGGTCTACCAAATCTGCACAGCATTCGCAGGGCTATAAGAATCACAAACAGATTGACTTGAAACTTCACATCTTTAGGAGGTTTAAAGTACCTTCAGGAGGTTAAAGTAAGCACCATAGTTTGAAGCCACTGAATAAACAATTCTACCAAAAATTGAAAACCCATTGCATTATCATTTAGAATCTCCATTCGAGCTTTGCCATACAAACTCCAGTTCTAAATCAAAACTACATCTGTACAAACTGGTATCCCCACAAAAATTTTTGCAAGAATTTCCCAAAGACATGTTGGATTCATTTCGATGGATCACTAAAAACCCCCTGTTAACAAACAATTATAACATACAAATTCACTAGACTCAAGTTATTCAAGAAATAACACTATAGAGGAATAACTGTACACCTTGTTTTGCCAATTGTCCATGTATATTATTTAATTTCTCATTCCATTCCTCCACCAACCTGTCAACCTTTTTCATCAATTTTTCTTCGAAGGGAAAAGGATATCTAGAAAGGTTTAGAGGAACATGATAGGAAATTAAATAAGTGCACAGTTGACACCATTTTGCCTCTCTGCTAGCAGCTCCAGGGGGCCCGGGAGTGTAATCTGTATCTTCCTTGGACTAATTGTATGTACTTAAAATTTACTGTTCAGTTTCTAGAAGAAAGTAAACATGTAAATTTTGAATTAAAATAAATAGCAGACCTCAAATAGATGCCAAATGAAACTATCACCAAAACTGCCATTTCTAACATAAAGGACAATTTTATAGGCAATTAATTGATTTAGAAAAGGAAAAGCCAGAAAGATACTGATGGCTCCTAAACAAGGCGTGAACCGCAATAACAAATGTTCTCCAGAAATGAAATTCATAAATAACAAGGTTCTCCAACTACAAAGGCAAAGAAGTGAGTTCCTTCAAAGTCGAAAAGAAATGAAGTCAAATGAAAAAAATAAGCAAAGAACACTCACCCTAAGAACCAAACTAGAAGTGGCAAAACAAGTATGAAGATTCCATGAAATTTCATCTTCTTAAGTAGAACCGCCAGAAGACCAAGCTTCAGTAAGGTTAACAAGGCTAGATGGGATGGCACAGGATGATATTTCAAGCCATCCCAAATTGCAAGACACATGCTAAGGTATAGGACAATGAGAACAGTTTCACGTATCAGATACAAGAAACCTGGGCTGACCTTTCTTTGTTTACAAAAAAGATTCGTCATAATTGAATTCAAATAACTTCACTCAACCACTTTAAATGTCCAGTTCTTGAAAGCATCACCAAGTTGCTTTTACCAGACTACCAAAACAAATAGAAAAAAGAACGTATACAGAAACATGAAATCTAGAACTACCTTTCCTCTGAGAATAAAGAGGAGGACCTCCCATTCTTTGTACAAAAAATTCATACTGATTCTGAATTGCGTCTTCCTTATTAGAGTTTGCAAATATCAAACGAAACCACTCCTCTTCCTCATCATCGTAAACCCTTTTCATTCAAAATTTCACCAAGAATGAGCATACATAGAGTAAGCGATGAAACAAGATCCATCCTGTGAAAGAAAGAGAGACAAACCTGTTGTAGAAATTGGTAGAGAGATCAATGAAGGTTTGAAGTCCAAGTTTCTCAAATAAATTTGTGTTATCGATTGCAAAGGCATCGTTGGGATCAACTCCGCTCCATTCAGAGGCTTTCTGCTGAAGAGACTGCATCTTTGGCTTTCTCAGTATGTGACAACTGACAAACCACGCGACTGGTTTATTATACCTTGAAGGCTTGAACTACCTCGTTGGCGGCGCGTGGAAATCACGCAAGCTCTCGTGGTTGGTTGGTTCTTCCTCTGACCTCTCACTTCACAGAGACTCGAAACAGTAAAAAGCTTTCCCGAGAATTTCGCGGCAAATCCACAACCTCGAAATCTATGGGCGGAATCAATTCTTTTTAATTAAAGTTTCGTTTTCTATGGGCAGAATCGGGTGTATCGTATCATATCGTTTTTTATTTCTAAATTCCATAAAATAGTTGCATACCACACCATGTCGACACCATGTGGGCATTGGGCAACATGTCAACAACAAAGACATGAAAGTGGATGCTGGGCAATTATGCGATCATGTGGTGGTACTTCTAATTAGGGGGATAAATGGACAGGATTCAGATCGGATAGTGGTATATCCATATCCGCATTCTATTATATTCGGACGGATTCGGATAATATTTTATCGGTTCTTGGACGGATTCTGTCGGATTCGGATGATAATCGGATAATTATTTTCTTAAGTAGATTCTTCTAAATGGGCATGAATATAGATTGAATACAAGTTTTCGACTATCTGATTACATCATTACCTTTTTATCTGTGAGATCTAAGTTTGAAATTTAAGAATTTAGCAATTTTGGTAGCTATTTTAGTAGCAAATCTAAAAAAAAATCACATATCATAGGTAAAATTTATAAAAATAAGAATAATAAATCTAAATAAGTAACTTACTCGGATAATTTTATCGGACGGATAATAATCGGTAAGAAAGGGGTATACTATATCTGCATCCTATTAATAATCGGATGAATTCGGATACCCCTAAACGGATGCGGATGCGAATTTCGATTATCCATTTACATCTTTACTTCTAATATGATGATGACAGTCTTTTATGTCGAGGTTTAAAGACTTAAGAGATCTCAGTAAAAAGAACTCGGATTCGCACCTCAGTCCATACACATTCTCCCCCACCCGCTTTAGAGTTTATAGGCTCACGGTCCTTGTGACTAGCTTGTTTTGGCTCTCAAATAAGATATGAGTTCAAATTTCTAGTCCCGCAAGGATCAAGGCACACATCCAGGGTTCAGTGTTTGATGAATAAGGCAACAATATGGATTTCTAAACTAGTGGTTTTGTAAATTCCCATTTTCTTATTTAAAATGAATTTAAATTTGAATCAAAATCAAATAAATTAGATAATCTCTTCTTTTTTTTTTTTTCTGGTTGAATAGATAGATATATTGGAACCACAAGACAACTGGTTTTGGTTTGAAAAGTGGACATGGAAAAGCTATTCTCTTTGGTTAAGTAGAGAGGTTGTAGTTGACACAATCCTTTTCATATCAAAAGGGCAGAAAAAAAAATTTTAAGGGTTCATATGCCAACATTAGTAATGATGATGATGAGTTGATGACAATGACAAAAGTAAGGAATGATGCATAAGTTTTCTTTTTCTTCTTCCAGCAAAGAGGCTGATCAATTCTTTCACTTCCTACATTAGACTACGTCAAAAGATCAAAGCTACACTAGTAGACTAAATGTTGGTTTTGTTCTTATTTTCTCATATGTGTGTTGAATTCTGATTTCTTAATTGAATTAAGATCGATAAAATAAAAGCAAAACTAGTAGCTGTTGCTTTTGTTGTTCAAGTCTTATTTTCTCGGGTAAATATCACTTACCTCTCCTCTTAGCTGGACAAATAGCACTTACACCCCCTCTTAGTTGAATAATATCATTTACCTTCCCTCTTAGCTGGACAAATAGCACTTACACCCCCTTTTAGTTGAATAATATTACTTACCTCCCCTCTTACTTAGAAAATATATCAACCCCTCTTACCTAGAAAATATATCAAACACCTCCCTTCTGTTAGCTCTCTCAATTAAATTTAACTTTTACCGTTAAATATATTTCTAAAATCCAAAATTACCCTTGGCTAAAATTATTTTTTTATTTTAAAATCCTAAATTTTTGTAATCACCTTAACAATTAAAATACTAAATTATCCTCAATTAAAATAATTATTAAAAACTAAAACACTATAGTTAAAACCCAAATTATCTTTCATTATTCAAAGCCCAACATACCCCTTTTTTGTTAACTTTTTTATCAAACAATTAAAAAAACATGTACTCCTTTTTAGTAAAATAAAAAATACAATAAAACATTTGCCACTACTCTTAAACATTATAAACAGAAGCATAATCCTGATTGTGTTATCATTATGGAACCTCGAATAAGTGGAGAGAAGGCGGAGCGTGTCATAACTAAAATTAAGGGTGTGCGTTGTTTTAAAAGCGATGCAGTTGGGCTATTAGGAGGCATATGGTTCATTTTATTCAATACAAGTTATCAGGTATCTCTTATTCATACACATACTCAATTTCTTTTTATTGAAATTTTGGATACTGTCAATAATAATAGGTGGGGTCTTGTGGCTATGTATGCCAACCCCATTGAATCCAATCGGCATGAAGGGTGGGAGGATTTGGCTACTATATTGAATTTTTATCATTATCCATATTTAGTAGTGGGAGACCTAAATGATGTACTTGATCAATCTGAAGTAAGAGGTGGAAGTCCGGTGTTGATCAAAAAATGTACAAAGTTTAGAGAAAATTTAAATCTATGCAATCTTATAGACTTGGGATTTGTGGGTCCAAAATTTACTTGGAGAGGACCCAAGTGGAACGGTTATCAAAGAATCTATAGAGTGCTGCCCAGACTCAAATCCGATCATCATCCTTTACTGGTTGAAACAGACTTAGTTAGAAGTCCCTACAAAAAGAGACCGTTCAGATTAGAAGCTATGTGGTTCACCCATGCAAATTTTGTTGATACTGTGCGACAGGGCTGGAAAACAAACCATCATTTGCCTTCTGCCTTACATCATTTGCAAGAAGAATTGTTTACTTGGAACAAACAAACTTTCGGGAACATTGAAGCTGCGAAAAGAAGTTTGTATGCTCGCTTAGGGGGAATCCAAAGAAAACTTGCAGAAGACCCTATAACCCTTATTTAGGGAGATTGGAAGAGGATCTTATAGTTGAACTTGAAAAAGTTTTGCAAAGAGAGGAAATTTTATGGGCCCAAAAATCGAGGAAAAGTTGGACTTTACAAGGTGATAGGAATACGAGGTATTTTCACATATCTATTCTAAACAGAAAGAAGAGAAATAAAATTAAAGGCCTCAAGGGAAAAGATAATCAATGGATTTTGAGGATGCATATCTAAAAAATCATGTTATCAATTATTTCACAGGTATCTTTACTGAGGAGAATATTGATCCAGATCCTTTCCAAACAGATCATAATTTCCTAGTTTTAGACCATGATTGGTTATCTATCCTTAGTAATGAGCTTACTGACGAGGGGATTTATCGTGTTGTTCATCAAATTGGTCCATGGAAGGCTCTAGGACCATATGGTTTTCAAGCTGCTTTCTATCAGAAAACTTTGAGTATTACAGGTAAAGATAATTGCAGAACTTGTGGCAGAGCCTTTAATGGAGAGTTGGAGACTAAGATCAATGAGACTTTGTTAGTATTGATTCCCAAAATAGACAAATCTGAGAAGATTACACAATTACGGCCTATATCTCTCTGTAATGTCAGCCTCAAAGTTCTGACTAAGTTGATAACTAACAGATTGAAGGAATTTATGCCTAGCCTTGTTGCACCCAATCAAGTCAGTTTTGTTCCTGGAAGGAATATTCAGGATAATATCATTATTGCACAAGAACTTTTTCACTCGATGAAGCGAAAAGGAGGAAAATCCATCAGATGGCTATTAAAATCAACTTGGAAAAGGCATATGATCGAATCCGGTGGGAATTTATTGCTGATTCACTTTTGAAAACAAGAGTACCATCCAAACTGGTCGATGTGATTATGATGTGTGTTACAGGTCCTACCTTTAGAATTCTCTGGAATGGGGAAGGTATAAAAGAATTTAAACATTCCAGAGGAATTTTCCAGGGGGACCCTTTGTCGCCCTATTTATTTGTCCTTTGCATGGAGAGATTGACCCACTGTATCCAAGATGCATTGGGTGCAGGGAAGTGGATCACTGGTCGTATTCGTAAAGGGAGTATGGGAATCTCCCATCTTATGTTCGCTGATGATGTAGTTCTTTTTGCAGAAGCTTCCCTAGAGCAAATTACCATTGTGAAGGAATGCTTGGATAAATTTTGCAATGCATCAGGAAGCAAAGTGAGCACAGAGAAAACCCGTATTTTCTTCTCCAAAAATGTAGAGAGCTAGAGAGCAAAGGAGATTGCACAAAGAAGCGGCTTTACCATGACAGATGATTTGGGCAGATATCTAAGGGTACCTATTCACTATAAAAGAAACAAGAAAAGTAGTTATCAATACATTAGTAACAAGGTATCAGATCGGCTCTCCAGTTGGAAAGCTTCTTCGCTTTCCTTTGCGGGACGAATTGTCCTGGCAAAATCAATTGTAATGACTATACCTTACTACTCGATGCAGACAACTTTGATTCCAAAAGGGGTCCTAGGTGAAGTTGAAAAACTAACTCAAGCCTTTATATGGGGCGAGTCCAATCGAAAAAAAAAAAAAAAAAAGGCACATCTTGTGAGCTGGAATGAGATTTGTAGACCGAAGGTGGAAGGCGGTTTAGGCTTTAGGAAGCTTCGGGTGATGAATGAAGCATTTATCATGAAACTTGCTTGGGGGGTTAAAAAGCAGAACTCACTGTGGTCAGCGTTTCTTCAAGATCAATATGGATCAAAAAGGCGTAAACACCCCTTTAAAGCAGCCTCTCCTGATTCTCCATTGTGGCAAGATATCTGCAGAGTTGAAAATAGAATGAAAGAGCATTGCAAAATAAAAATTGGAGATGGAAGGAACACTTATTTCTGGAGGGACAACTGGTTAGACATAGAAGGTAATTTGGAAGACCATGTGATTTCTCCAATTCCCAGTCAGTGGCAGTGGGAAGTCATTAACCAATACTTGAAAAGTAATGGCATGGAATGGACAACAAAAATTGAGGGATACCTCCCTACAAAAATCTACGCCAAATTGAAGGTTTCCCACTACCCTCTAGTAACAATGGATCTGATGTCATGTCTTGGATCCCAGCCACTGAAGGTATTTTTTCGATATGCTCTGCATATGAGACATTGATAAAGAACAAACCAACTGTGTAGATATGGGAATATTCGATGAAAAATTTTGGAATACTTCTTGGAAACTTCATCTCCCAAACCGATTTTGCAATTTCTTTTGGGTAGTTGTATAGAATAGGTTGATGACTAATGCTAGAAAGCGCCACTTGCATCTTCAAGATAATGATAAATGCAATTTTTGCATGACAAAAGTGGAAGATGTATTACATGTATGTAGGGATTGTTGCTTTGCAAGAAGCATTTGGAAACGTATGGTTAAACCACGATATCAAATATGGTTTTTTAGGTACAAAAAGCAGGAATGGATCTATGCCAATATCTGTGGGTTTGCTGCCAAATGGAGACGATTGGCCTGAGCGATTTGTGTGTACCCTACAATTTCTTTGGGGATGGCGAAATCGAGATATCCATGAGGTAGATTTTTCCAGACCAGGGAATGGTGTGCTCATTATCGATAAATTTTATCAAGCCAATAAGGAAGCTTGGACAACATGCCGAAGCCTTGTTCTTGATCCAAGTAAAGAATTGGAAGTTTTAGGGTGGACATGCCCTAGAAGATGATGGTTTAAGTGCAACACGGATGCTGCTGTGAAAGTGAAGGAATGCTACGCTCAATTAGCTAGGGTGATCCGGGATCAAGAAGGCCTATTCAGAGGAGGATTTGCTATCAAGATTCCTCTATGCCATGTAGTAGAGGCGGAAATGCGTGCAATCAAAAAAGGGGGTAAAGGTAGCGTTGGATATGGGAGCATGGCCGATCCAAATAGAATCAGACTCGCTGAAGGCCATAAGGTTACTGGACCCAGAAGTTAACGAGCAAGGATCGATGGGAAGATTAGTTGTTGAAATTTGAAGCCTATATGCTTCTCGAGGCCATGTTAGATTTGGTCATGTGAGGCGTCAAAATAACAAGGTTGCTGATTGGTTGTCTAAGAGGCGGCTAATTGGAAGAGATTATCTGGTCTTTTTCAATGATCCCCCGCAAGAAATGACAGACATCCTTAGAGAGGATTGTCTCAAGAGTTGTGCTCTAGTTTGATTTGTTTTTTTTTTTTTTGGGTCTTTTGACCCCGTTTTGTAACAAAAAAAAAAAATTAAAAAAAAGGGTATGTTGATAAAATTAAACACGTACTACTATTTTGGGTTTTTTTAATTGTTTGATAATTCAAAAAAAAAAAAAAGGGTATGTTGGGTTTTTAATAATTAAAGATAATTTTGGGTTTTAACTATGGTGTTTTGGTTTTTAACAATTATTTTAATTGAGGATAATATAATATTTTAACTGCTATGATGATTACGGTAATTTAGGGTTTAAAATAAAAAAAATATTTTTAGCTAAGGGTAGTTTGGAGTTTTAGAAAAATATTTAACGGTAAAAATTAAATTTAACCGAGAAAATTAACAAAGGGGAGGTGTTAGATATATTTGCTAGATAAGAGGAGAGGTAAGTGATATTATCCAACTAAGAGAGGGTGTAAGTGCTATTTGTCCAGTTAAGAGGGGAGGTAAATGATATTTACCCTATTTTCTCATATGTATCCAAAAATAAAATTAATTATATAAGATGTATTGGTTTTGGTATTACGAGATTTTTTTTTTTTTTTTTGAAAAGGAAGAAGTTAAAAAGTATAAATTAACATTCAAATTTTTTTTCTTTAGAATTTTCTGTTTTTGAAAAAAAAAGAAAAAGATCATTCATTCAAACGAGATGAACACAATGATGCTGAAAATAACTCAGTCGTCTGGGAGAGTCTCAACTTGAGTAGTGCCTACCATGTTGCAGAATTATGCTCGAATTGAATCCACTAAGGCACCATTTGGTTTGCAAATGAGAGGAGAAAAAAATAAACATGTAGACCTCAAATGTAGTAAGGTGAGGGAGAAGGAAACGAAATGAAGAGATTTTGTGAAAAAGTGTTAAATGTGGATCTCACTTTGTTATTTTTTATATTTTTCTACAAAATTTTATCTATTTTGTGGGATTTTGAAAAGACATGAAGTGAGAAAGCCAACAAGCTAACTTAGCAGACAAACTTCTTTATTTTTGTCTGCTAATTTTCCCACCCCCAATTAACCAAACAATCACGCTTTTGGAATTTCAGATATGTTTATGTCAGATGCATGACTTTTACTTGTCCAAAGTCTCTTATTAAAAGTGAGATCATTTCTTGCCCTTCGACATATGAATCATCTAAACCCTACCACCTCTTATTTCCAGTCTACATTTTTCTCTTTCAAATTAGAAAGTATAAATTAACATTCCATTTGCTAGCTTATTAGCTTTTGGATTTCTTTATTTATCTAAATAGGGCAAAGTGGTCGGTTTCTCAAAGCGATTTTAATTTTAAAAGTCAATACAAAACTATTTATTGGAGAAAAAAATAATACCAAACTCGAAGAAATGGATAAGAGCAAATTGCTCTGCCACCCCCAAAACAAAGGCATTAATGAAAAGACATTTCCTTTTAAGTTTGAAAAGCACATATCACATTTTCTGTTAAAATAGTTAACATGGTAAAATATATTGCCGAATTTCAGTCGTTTCGGCAATGGGCAAAAAAAATTTGAACCGAAATTGACAATGTTTCGGCGAATATTGGCAATATCTCACAAAAAATCGACAATCCATGAAATATTGCCGAATTTCTCAAGAATTTCGGTGATATAAACTAAAAAATTGCTGACTTTTGGATGAATTTCCAACCTATTTTTCAAGAATTTCCCTCTCTTCTCAAGAGCTTCTCTCTCCTACTTCTTGCATTCTTGCCATATTTTCCTTCAATCTTCAACATATAGCAGTAGATCTCCCTTCACTCTTGATAGATATAGTATTTTTTGCGATGATAAATCGAGATTTCACACACATCTTGAAGTTTTGTGGAGCTTTTTCATCTGAACACTAATTTAGGTGAGGTTTTAGGCAAAACCAACAGTTCCAATGTGTTTGTTGGCATCATATTAGGTTAGGCACCTAATTTGAGCCCAAAATGACCTAAAATATCCCCCGAAATGGAGGGTTGAAATCTGGCCGAACTTGGCCAATATTTCGTCGAAACTTCACACCCTGATAGCTAGTATTTAAGGCTTGATGACAATTATACCCCAGCTGAAAGGATTTAAATTAAAAATAAAAAACCCATTATACCCACAGGCATCTTCTTTCCCGAGAGGCTTGACCAGAGTTCCCGATCAAGGTCATGCGATGAGAACAAGAATTCCTTTTGTTGATTACCCTTCCTAGCAAGGTGTGACACTTCGGCAAATTTCACCAGTTTGCACTTGGCAAACCGGTGAAATTCGCCGACTTTTCAGCTGAAGTTTCAAGTCTTTTAACATTGGCGATAATCCACCACTGTCGGAGAAGAAGAAAGAGGAAGAAACTCTTATTTTGGGGTTCCCTTGGGTTTTGTTGAAATTGGAATCGGCTCTCTGATAACCCACCACCAAGGAAGGAGGAGGAGGGAGGAGGAGAAGAGGTTTCCACCACGACTGGAGAGATAGAAGATAGAGAAGGAGAAGAAGAGAATCAGGTAGCAGCAGATTCGGTGATTCCGGCGAAGATATTGGCGACTAGATTTCAGATTCCGTGAGGCTAGATTTTAGCCTGAATTTCGCTAGTTCACCAAAAAATCAACAGTTTTCCAGCGACTTTTGCATTTTCCGACAAGTTTTGAATATATCATATTTTGGTCCAAAAAAAAATGCCAATGGCCGAACTGGCCGAAATTTATCGAATTTTAGTTGATATTCAGTGATATGTTGTACCATGCTTCCTAGCCACCAAGGCTCATTTCTCCAGCACACCCAAACGTCCAATCCCTCCAGCCCATCTAAAATCCCCATCTCTATCTCTACTTCACACACAATATTCCTATAATTTATACACGGAAGAAAATTTTGCAACTAAGAAAAAAAAAAAAAGAAAAAAAAAAAAAAAACAATGACCAGGCAAAATCTAAAAGCACCCTTTGCCTCTACTCACTTTCCTCTCTCTACTTTCACAAAGACCCATTCAATTCTGGAGAATGTCATCATTTCTCATGATCTCTTTTTGAATTTTGGAATCTATTATGTTAACGCATACATGATCGATCGACTGAGATATTACCAAAGCAAAGCAAAAAAGCAACAAAGATTTGATAACAAAGTTCGGTCCAAGGACCTACGTCTTTGGGACTCAGGTACGAGTCCAATCTACTATGGGATTTGTTTGAAATACTTACAGAGATCAGAGAGAATCAAACTACAAGAGTAATCAAATAGAAATCAATTGCTCCTCCATCGGCCGTTGAGTGCTCACCATCGTCGCCGGACAAACACCATGTTGCAGCGGCGAATCATCTCTTCAAGAACAAGAATGAGACCAAAGAACAGAGGAGAATTGCAGAGACTCTCACGCGAGAACAAAACCCCAAAAACTGATTTCGTGTGTTATAAATGATCTAACCAATTGACCCAAACCAAAAGACATATACATATAGCCTAAAACGAAATTGGTTCAAAGGAATGACTCAACCCAAACCGAATCGAACAGATTACCCTTACAAATCTCTCCCTTAATTTGTAAGCATAAAAATACCCATAAAAGACTGGAGTTCAACCATCATTGTCCAAGTGTACCTACAAGACAAAAAGAAAAGAGACCAACAATACAAGACAAATACAAATATGCAAATACCTAAACATACGCAACTAATCATGCAACAACAAATGACTCTTTACAGGCACACCAAGCAACAAATGCAACAGGTAGAAACACCCTAAACCACAACTCAAAATGTTCACAACTCAACCAAACAACCATGGAGAGTAAACATGCATAAACTAGGCATTCATATCATAACACAGATAAAAAGAACAAGAGTTGGAAAAAATTAGGCAGCATCTCCCCTAAAAATGCAACATATGCAAAACCTGATAAAACACACAAGCATACATAGACATCACCATACCAAAGATAAATGGAAAAATAAAGAATACACTCCCACAAGATGTACTAAGCCACCATATAGACTTACTCATGCCAACCAAAGCATAACAAAATATATGATTTAAAACAAGTAAGACTTTAAAACAAAAGCAAGTGTAAACTTCAAAGAAGAACATGGTGATACCCAAAAACAAACTAGGTTAACAGAGCCTCACAACCATCATAAAAAACAACCTGGATCTAAGCAAATAAATATTGCCAAAACAAGCCATGAATTTACACAAATGTTCACAGTATAAGCCAAATCAAATCTAAAACATATCACATGATACATAAGAGAACTTAACAACTAGAGAAAAGAGATTTGAACAATTTAACTTTCAAAATATATATAAACCATGACAATGATCAATGAATGTTTAAACACATGATAGCTAAAGAAATTTTAACTGAATAGAATCTAATAGGTTAAATTTCTAATGATCCTTGTCACAAAATAAACTCAAACAAATAAGAGTAAAACCGTCCCCCTCAACCAGATAGATCCTAAAACCTAAGAAATTCCTAACAGATCCAAGTACTTCCATTTCAAATTTTGATTTTAAAATTTCCCCCAAAAATAGAACATGCAACCAATATGTAAACCACATAAAGACAGATATAAGATACGGAAAAAGAAATGAGAAACTAGAGGCAACTGTCAAACCTATAAATGCAAAACACAATGCATAACTCAAACATCAAGTCTTATATAACAATGCCAAAGGAGTACACATGAAACCATAACAGGATTCATTAACAAGTCATATTTTCAATTCAGTTGCTAAAATGCCTAAAGAAGTTGTAAATAATTCTTTCTTCTACATTAGTGTAAAGAAAGACAACAAGTATCCAATTACTTAATAAAATAATAAAGAAAGTAACTCAAGATAGCAAACACTCTTATAGACTTACATTTAACAACAAGATGAAAATTATCAAGACAAACCCAAAAAGCAATCACACTTTTAACTTCATCACTGATTCACTACTCAACTAGGATCACCTACTCACTACAAGGAGAGCACAAGTCAACTACTAGACAAATTTGGGTCTCCTAGAGTAGATACCAAACAGAGATAAAATGAAAGAAGTAAATTCCATAAGATTCAACAATTGATCCTACAAGACCAAACTAATGAAACACGAAACAATGAACAAGACTCCAACTAAATATGATGATGTCTAATCAAAATGCACACAAGATATAAAAATCCAACTGCAAACATGACATAACCTAGCAAACACATTGGTGCAAACCAACCTACTAGACAACAACATAAATCTGAAATACCTTAGAGATAAATACTCCCACTCAAACCATATAAGCTGACAGAGCCAATCCCCTGAATCACTTGTGAACCCCAACAACATGTGAGGACACCCTCTTGACAACACCTGTGTCAAGACCAACACTATCTAGGCTGAACTAGAGACCAAACATCTCCAAACACCAGGGATACACCTAATGCCATACCAAGTGAAATAGGAACCATCATGTGTGTGCAACCAATTGTGCAAAAACCAATCTCACACATGTCAACACCACATATTATCACTCTATCATTCCAAACTTCAGTCAAACAAGTATACCAATGCAAATATGAGCATCTATGAGAGTACAAAAGAACAATAAATAATTAACATGCCAACACTATCATAATTGGTCAAGACTTCTCACACAATAAAGCATAGCTTAACCAATATTAATAAAAGACAAGGCACATAACATGTTGTCTCAGATTTATTTAATAATCAACTTCCTTACATAAACATAACACCTTAAAAATAAAATAGATCACTCCCCCTTTTACAAAGGAACAAAATAGGATAAACCAAAGTGTGCACCCAATGGCAACCTAAATAATTAGGTCTTCAAAGCAAGGTCTATGCTTCCAAAGAAAAGCACCTGGGACCTTAAAGGTTCCTATACTTGGACTTCAATAAGAAATCCCAAATACTCCTAGTGCAGTCATCAACTAGGGATAAAGATAGGAGTTACCTCCATAAGACATTACTAGTGTTGGTTTCCTCAATCAACATGAACATGCTTTAATAAAGCACAAGATAAATGAGACACAAACCCAAAACTCAACCTGTGTTGCTTATCTATGATGTAGGACGTATTTGATAAACAAAAAATGCTAGAGACACCATCAAAGTATGTATTATCATCCAACACATACAAACCAGAATGAAATTTACCTTTCAAACATACATGTGAGTCTTTAGAAATTGTAGGAATACCCCTAGAGATACTTGTATCAAATCTAGCACTATCAAGATTACTTATTGAAATCAAGTTTCTCTTTAAATCAGGTATATATCTAACAACATGCAAAGTGAAAACAAACTTAGTATGAGTGATCAATTTAACAGTGCCAATGCCAATCACATCGCACACATCATTGTTTCCCATTATAACTTTAGCATTTTCTATCTCAATCAAGTGTGTAAACCAATGTAAATGAAGGCACATATAGTAGGTACAACCAGAATCAATAATTCATCCATTATGCCTATCACTATCAGCAATAGTCAGCACTTTACAATTATCTTCATACACATTTGCTTGACCATTACTAGAAGTAGGCATATCAAAATTAGATGTCTCATTTTCTTTTAATTTCCTTTTGTATACAAAGAAATTTTTATTAAAGTGACCCACTCTCTTACAATAAAAACATCTCTTGGTGCTAGAATCAGATCTATCATTCCCATTTTTATTATTATTGTTATTGGTATGATTATCATTTCTCTTACCCTTCCCCTTGGGTTTCTCTTGATTGTAAGACCCTTGCCCTTAACAAACAATTTTCTCCCACTTCCCTTAGCCTTACCAGAAACCAACAACTCTGACAACCTATTCTTTAAAGCATCAATACATTGGTCAAGGGTAATATTTTGACAAGCATATTTTATAAAATTCTTAACAACAAGATAATCATTGTGAAGGGAATTTAACAAGATGATAGACAAGTCTTGATCATCTAATTTACTCTTCTCCCCAATAATGGCCAAATCTTGAAGTAATTTCTTAAACACATCTAGATTTTGGTCTAGAGTGATAACATGATCTATTTTAAAACCATACAATCTTTCTTTCAAATAATTCCTGTCACCCAAGTTCCTTTTCTGATAAATTTGTTCAAATTTTGTCCACACTTTGATGGGGGTATTATCCTCTTCATCTAAGCACCTAATAACACCATCAGTGATGTTCTAGAGCATGCAATCAATTGCATTTTCCATCACTTCAATCCTCAATATAGGGTCTATGCTTTCAAAGAAAGCATCAGGATCATCTATTGCCCTAAGAAGTCTTTGTTGGGCCATAAGAGCTCTAATCTTCATCTTCCATATTCCAAAATCCCCAGTCCCATCAAACTTTTCTATGTCTACCCTAGAACTCCCCATTGGAGCTCCAAGACTTAGGTACGTAGGATTTTCACCCAAACCTACAACTCTACTAGAGCTTTTGGAAACCACACTGGGAGGGGAACCCTCCTCAGGTAGACTCAATTCCTTACTTAACTCCACTTTTACCCCGGCAAGTCTCACAAATCAATGTATACAAGAAAGAATACAAGAATATGGATATAAACAATTATGAAAAAATAATTACAAGAATTAATATACCACAAACTATTGGCTAAGCATATACAATTTACAGCAGCATCAAACTATGCATAATTGTTAACACACACGGCCAATATAAACCAAATAAAGTGCCTGGCTAACAAAAATGAATAAATAATGCAGACATGTATCAATTTCTAGCACATCCTATATCCAATGATTAATTCAGCAATTAATCTAACAGAATACAATCTCATATATAGACTAACACCATAATTGAACCAATTGATCTTTTAAAACCATAGAAGACTCGAGTATCAGATTGGTAACCAATATAAGCATTTACAGATCAAGAAGAACAGTAAAGCAATCTAGATTACCTATGATATCAAATAGAAGCAAATTAGGAAGTAAATACATACAAACCCTAATTCGTTCAACATCGAATCACCGAAACACCGAAGCTCTAATGCCAATTTGTTAACGCATACGTGATCAATTGACTGAGATATTACCAAAGGAAAGCAAGAAGGCAACAAAGATTTGATAATGGAGTTCGGTCCGAGGACCTGCGTCTCCGAGACTCAGGTACGAAACCAATCTACTATGGGATTTGTTTGAAATACTTACAGAATCAAAGAGTAATTCAAATAGGAATTAATTGCTCCTCCATCGGCCTTCGAGTGCTCACCATCGTCGCCGGACAAACACCATGTTGCAACGGCGAATCATCTCTTCAAGAACAAGAACGAAACCAAAGAACAGAGGAGAATTGCCAGAGACTCTCATGCGAGAACAAAACTCCAAAAACTGATTTCGTGTGCTATGAATGATCTAACCAACTGACCCAAACCAAAAGACATATATACATATAGCCTGAACCGAAATTGGTTCAAAGGAATGACTCAACCCGAACCGAACAGATTACCCTTACACATTAGTTCTAAGATTATTATCTTCTTCTTTTTTCTATAAAATTTTTAGACAATCAACGAAAGGAAAACAAAAAAAGGAAAATCGCAATCAACTTGCTTCTCATCCTCTTCTACACCCACCTCTTCTTCACCAGTATCTTGATCGCTTTCCTCACTGTTTGCTACTTCCTCTCTCATTCAAATTCAAAACACTTATGCGGACCTCTTCACTAGTACCTCTCACTGCTATCTTCCATCACATGCTCTACAATTGTTGCATTCTTATGGCAGTTCTTCACCCTTTACAATCCATCAAGAACCATAAAAGCCTTATTTTGGCCAACCCATTTTTTGACAATGGTTGGCTGGATCTTGTTACTAGTTCTCTGCACCACCGTTAGTTTGGTAGCCATTGTAGTTGCAAATGTTTATGGAGAATGAACAAAGAACAGGAAGACGGTGAAAAGTAGGGCAAGGGCATTATGGACATTAAATGAATAATCGGGGTAGTTTTGGAATTAAAATGACTCTAACAATGATCTAACAGAAAAGACTAACGAAGGGGACTAATGTATCTAATGTAAGTCTTAACTTTGGGTTGCATGTGATTATGAAACATAAGATGGGGTGTCAGCACATAAAGACCTCTATTGTGGGGTGTATGTGCGATTTGCTCTTAAAATATTACTTACCTCTCCTCTTAGTTGACTAAATGGCCGTTGTTCCTAAGGGTGTCAATTGTGTACCCAAACCATTCAACCGTTCTAAACCACACCATCTAAAACCACACTGTACGGCATCGTTCAAAACTCGGTATGATGTGTAGGAAAACCAAAATTTAAAATTCAATCCAGTATGGTACTGCATAAAACCGTATATAGTATCAAATAGAGGCTATACATGTCATTTCACACTTAGAAAGTGCATTTCTACCCTGTGGAAGAATCATCTAGTGTTTAAAGTCTACATTAAATATTATTTGCTTGGTGTTTCAAGTCAAGTAAGCTGATTAGCCCATTGACGTTTAAAGTACAGGTTGTTGGATGTTCCTTGGTGTCTAAACTCCACTTCTCCAAGCCTACAATGAAAACTGTTAGAGAGTTGACTCAGTCAGTGACTTAGTAGCATATATTTCTACACTACTATCTCATTGTACTATAATACATATGCTCACTTTAATAAAACATATTAGATATTCCTTCTATCATGGTATCAGTTGCTTAGGTGTAGTCGTGTCTTAGCTTTGACTTGGTTTATTTGTTGTTTTGTTCTGGTTCAAAGAACCAACTATTCTTGAACCTTCTTGATGTCTCTAAAGATCTAAAGCTAGTTCTTTGAGATTTGTGCCTCTATTTCTCAAACACTATTCGTTTCTTCTAGTTTCTTCTAGTTCTATTTTTCAGATTAGCTTTTCTGTTCTTCTCAAGCTGCTGTTAACTAAATCAGTTTTTCAAGAAAGGTGTCGGTTCTTCTCAAATCTGAGCAGTGTTTCAAGAAAAGTTTTGTTCTGATTTGCAGTATTAAGATGATCTGAGCAGCGTTCTCTCTTCTTTGAGCAGTGTTTTCTTGTTTTTCAGTCTGCGGTTTCTCATGGTTTCAAGATCTGATTTAAGCATTTGCTTGACTAAATCATGGTGTTTCTTTGCGTTATAGTGTATTTCTGAAATCATGGTGTGATTTAGGCTCTTTGCCCTCTGTTTTGCTTCGATCCTGGCTATGGAGTTCACTGCCTCTGCTTTGCCTTCGATGACATCACTTGTGGCATTGCCGAATGTTGTCGCTTCTCTTCCCATAAAACTTAATGCTACCAATTTTCCTCTTTGGAGAGCTCAGTTTTTACCCTTTCTTCGAGGATATGATCTCTTAGGATATGTTGATGGCTGTTTCCTTGTCCAGTTCTTCATGAATCTTCTTCTTCTGAAGTTCTGGCTGCAATATCCTCTTCAGTTATGCTATGGAATCGTCAAGATCAGCTCATTCTTGTCTGGATGATATCTTCTCTGTCTGAGAGTACCTTACCACATATAGTGTCTGCGACTTCGTCTCGTGATGCTTGGCAGATCCTCAATCGTGTGTTTGCATCGAATTCTAAAGCAAGAATTCTTGATCTCAAAGATCGGTTGTTTCATATTCAAGTGAGGGTCTTCTTCGTGTCTCGACTATCTTCTTCAAATCATAAGTCTTGTCGATGCTCTAGCTGCGGCAGCTTCACCGGTCTCGACGAAGATCTTGTTCTTTCAACGCCGAGGGGTCTTGGAGAATCATGGAATGATTTTTCTACTGCTTGCCTGCGGCGGCGCTACAACAATTTTTTTGTTTCTTCGTTTTTTTTTATCTTCATTCGGGGATTTTTTTGAGTGCTCCTCTTTTTTCTCGGGTGTGCGGTGGTAGCTGCCGAACTGGTGGGGAGAAGGAGGGGGGGGGGGGGGGGGGCGCCCGCGTTCAACCTGGGTTGCGGGTGGGGGGGGGGTAGAGCGGGGGGGGGGGGGGGGGGGGGGGGGGGGGGGGTGGTGGGGGGGGGGGGGGGGGGGGTGGGGGGGGGGGGGGGGGGGGGGGGGGGGCGGTGGGGGGGGGGGGGTGGGGGGGGGGGGGCAAGAGGGGACAACCCGTGAGGAGGAAAGAGAAAAGAACCGGGGCTGGCAAAGGTGGGGCAGGGCGGGACCTGAGGGCTCAGAGGGCCCCAAGAAGTGATGAGGGTAAGGTGGAGGGACGGAAGGATATGCACCAGGCGGGTATAACCCGAGTTAATGGGTACCGTCATATTAAACGGGTTACACCCGTCCATATCATGATGCAACGTAATCGGGTCCCAGCTGAATGGGGCTCCACATTGCTGTTAGTCGGGAAGGATGCCGATCTTCTATAACCGAAGGCGTAACGTACGCCACAAATATAGCAATCATCCTTATTATAGAAGGTCAACTCGACACGGTGATTGAAGGGGGCTAACGACAAGGGAGCATGATCCGAGGAGAAACATCAGTCCTTGTCAAGCCAACTTACCAAACACGTAAAAGGTAACACCCGCACTATAAATGCATAGATCTACCCCTCCGGTAAGCAACCAATACACTTTGAGCATAATCTTGTGTAGCTTTTGCACGAGACCTCATTCGGTTCATCATCATCGACTTTGCCATCGGAGGCGGTTGCCCGGCACACAAGCCGGCCCGCATCTAACCTTTCTTGCAGGACTCATCGTCCCGGATACGAGAGGAGGCTCAGTCGGATCCAGAAGCATAATTGATCCGCATCAGTTTGGCGCCGTCTGTGGGAACGACAAAACCTTCAAGTCATGGTAAGACGAACAAATGGACGTTCCCGACAAGAAAGTGCGGGGGATGATCGAGTAATTCCCGAAGAAACGATTAATCCGTCAGTTCACGAAGAACAAGAGATGCTCCCGGACAATATGGTTACGGACGATCCAATTGAAGAAGGGACATCACGAGGACCTCGGGACCAGGCCATTATGGCAGATATGGACGAACTGCGTAAAGGTATGCTCGAAATGCAAGGGGTATTACGTGGTTTAGTACATCAAATTGGGGTCGAACAAGGACCAAGGCGTAACACTCGGTCGGGAAGGCTAATGAGAGCCTTCGGGGACGGTGCGAGGAGCCCGACATCCAAGGCGCATCCCGAGAACAAAAATAACTCGGGAGCAGAGGGAGGTACAATCTGATCGAAGCAAGCGCCAAACCACGCCTAATGGGACAAGGATCAGTGCTTTAGAACGTATTTCGTTGCCGCCTAAAACAGGGTCCTTGCCCCCCAGGTATAGTCGGGAGCATGTTGATAAGATCGTGGAGAAGGAGCGGGGGAAGGAGAAAGCCAGCCCCAACCTTCAAGATCGAGAATCTCGACCTCTCGGGCACCATCCCAAAGGAAGGAAACTACAAACCTTCACTCAAAAAAGGAGCGAGTCGAATCCGATGAGGAAGGTACAAGGCAGAACCGGTTGCGGAGGCGAGTGGCCGAGGTCGAGCGAAAACTAGAAGATCGGGATCATGACGAGGATCTTGATGTAGTAGATCGGGAGCCATTCTCAGACGAAATCATGAACATGCCTCTACCAAGGAATTTTATCATGCCAACCTTCACCCCTTTTGAAGGGAAAACAAATCCAAAAGAGCACATCAGCTACTTTAAATCAGTGATGACGGTGCTAGGTCGGGAGGATGAATTGCTCTGCAGAACCTTTCCAGCATCACTGAAGGGCCCGGCTATAAAATGGTTTAGCAGTCTACGTCCGGCATCAATAAATAATTTCCGGGAGCTGGCCCAAAAATTCATAGCTCGGTTCCGAAGCGCAATCGGGAGTAAAAAGACATCTGACAGTCTCTTTGGCATACGACAAGGCCGAAATGAGTCCATCCGGGATTATCTGAAAAGATTTGATGAAGTTGCCATCGAGATCGAGGAGCTAGATGACCAAGTGGCATACGGCGCGCTTTGGAGTGGCATTACTCACCAAAGGCTTACGGAGGTCTTGCTTACGGACAAGCCAAAAACGTACGGCATCTTTGTTACGCAGTGCCAAAAGCAAGCCGGTGTCTATGAGGTGATAGATGCCGGGTTAAAGCGGATCGGGAAAGGAGATCGGATCGGGACAAAAGATCAGATCGTGAGGAAAAACCATCCCCAAGTGACAAGCATCAAAGGCCAAAAAGTAGCTGGAAGCGTGAACAGGTAAACTATACTCCTTTAAACTCGAAGCCGTCAGAGATTCTGATGAATATCCGGGATAAAAAGGAGTTGAAATGGCCCGGGAAGATACGTGCACCTCCGGAGGACCGGGATATGACCAAATATTGCCGATTCCATCAAGATTACGGGCACCATACGGATGCTTGTCGGAATCTGAAGTTCGAAATAGAAAAGTTGATTCAACAAGGAAAGTTGGGTCAATACGTGAGGCAGTCGGGGAAGAGTCAAGCATATTCACCGGCGCCAAAGAAAAGAGGTCGATCCCCAAGCCCAAAAGAGCTTGACAAAAAAGCGGACAAAGGGAAGGAGAAGGAAGATCGGGAGGAAACACCCGTGTACGTCATAATGGGGGGACCAACTGTGGAGTCGATCAGAAAGGCGAAACAAAAGGCTCGGTTCGTGGGGGCTGTACATTTGCCTAAGAAAAGGCAAAATCCAGTATGCCCCGAGCCAATAACCTTTACGGACGCTGACCTTGACGGTGTCATGTCACCGCATGATGACGCAATCATCATCAAAGTCAAGATAGCCAACCGGGAGGTTCACCGAGTTCTGGTGGACACGGGATCCTCTGTCGACCTCATCTCGTATGATGCCTTCAGAAGATTAAAGTTGGCTGATGATTTGTTAACACCATCATCAACGCCACTATATGGTTTCGCGGGATCATCCACAGTGGCAGAAGGAACTATCCATCTGGATCTTAAAGTGGGAGTGTCACCCCGAGATACTTCGGTTCGGGTAAACTTCATGGTGGTCCGGGAACTGTCGGCATACAACGTCATTCTGGGACGACCAACGTTGAACGCACTTGAAGCAGTAGTGTCTCCCAGGCATATGAAGTTAAAGTTCCCGACTGAATCCGGAGTCGGGGAATGTTGCTCAGATCAATCGGCTTCCCGACAATGTTATACAAACTATCTAAAGGAAAAGCGTAAGCCAGAAAGTTCGGGAACGGCCATGAACGTCGAGGTTCGGGATGACCGCGATGAAGAAAGCATGCAGCGGGCGGAACCCGTCGAAAAGCTGGAAAGGATCCAACTTAGTCAATCCTTTCCCGATCGAGGAACGTTCATTGGTTCAGAGCAGCCAGACGATTTCAAGAAGGGACTTACCCGGTTCTTGTGTGATAATGCAGATATCTTCGCATGGTCGGCAAATGATATGCCGGGATAGACGAGACGGGTAGCGAGCACAAACTGCGGATATGAGAAAGATGCTACCCGGTCATCCAAAGACGAAGAAATTTCGCAATTGAAAAGCATGAGGCAATCGGGGTAGAAGTAGAAAAATTGGAGAGGTCGGGTTTCATAGAACCAATCGAATGCCCAACTGGCTTGCCAATGTAGTTATGGTGAAAAAAGCAAATGGGAAATGGAGAATGTGTACCGATTATACCGACTTGAATAAGGCCTGCCCCAAGGATTGCTATCCTCTCCGAGGATTGATCTTTTGATCGATGCTACTGCGAGGTCATGAGGTCCTTAGCTTCATGGACGCATACTCGGGATATAACCAGATCTTAATGAGTCGGGAAGGCGAGAAACACACTTCCTTCATGAGTGGCCGGGAGAGTTATTACTACCGAGTAATGCCATTCGGTTTAAAAAATGCAGGGGCAACTTATCAGAGGGCTGTCAATAGGATCTTTCAAAAACAGATCGGGCGGAACATGGAGGTATATGTGGACGACATGCTTGTAAAAAGTTTGGTTCGGGCAGGACATTTGGCTGACTTGGAGGAGACATTCGATGTGCTTAGGACATACCGAATGCGCCTGAACCCTGAAAAATGCGCCTTCGGGGTATCCTCGGGAAAGTTTCTTGGGTTCATGGTTTCCCAAAGAGGGATCGAGGCTAATCCAGAAAAGATTCAAGCATTGGCCAACATGACACCACCGGTTACTATAAAAGAAATCCGGTGTTTAACCGGGAGGGTGGCCGCTTTGAATCGGTTCATATCCCGAGTGGGGAAAAGTGTAATACATTCTTCAAAGCCTTGAAGACCACGTCAAGCTCGGGAACAATTGCTTGGACACCGGAGTGTCAACAGGCCTTCGATCATCTTGTAACATACCTCGGGACAACACCGGTTTTGGCCCGACCCCTGTCTGGAGAAGCTCTTACGGTTTATCGGCAATCTCGCCAACAGCGGTCGGTGCGATTTTGGTTCGGGGGTGATACGATTCGGAACCCAATCTATTATGTGAGCCATGTGCTTATAGATGCTGAAAAACGGTACCCGGACATTGATAAGCAAGCGTTGGCACTTCTCGTGGCATCACGAAAACTAAGACCCTACTTCCAGTCGCACCCGATCATAGTCCCGACTAACTTCCCGTTAAAGAAAATACTTCAAAGGCCAGATGTAGCAGGGAGGATGGTCGGGTGGTCCGTGGAACTTAGCGAGTGCCAGTTGAATTCAGGCCGAGGACGGCTATAAAAGCCAGGTGTTGGCCGACTTTATAGTCGAAAGCACTATACCACAGAGAAATGACCAAATGCCAACAGAAGGAAAATCCGAGTTGTGGATTCTACATGTTGATGGTTCGAGTAATATTTCAGGATCGGGAGCAGGATTGACTCTCTGTAGTCCCGAGAACTTCACCATCAGCTACGCAATAAGATTCAAATTCCCAGCCTCAAACAATGAGGCAGAGTATGAGGCAGTCATAGCAGGCTTGCGAGTGGCCCGAGCTCTCGGGGTTCGGGGGAGCTGGAAGTGAGAAGTGATTCTCAATTGGTTGTCAACCAAATCGGGGGGAGTATGAAGCTAAGGATGAAAGAATGGCTAAATACTTGGTCAAAGTTGGACGACTTCAAACCTTCTTTGAGCGGGTAACATACCGACGAGATACCAAGAAAGGAAAATGAGAATGCGAGATGAACTCTCCCGATTGTCAATGGCAAGTTACAAAAACTTGGACTCGGCGGTTTACATTGAAGAGTTAAATAGCCCGAGTATCCAAGAAGCTGGAAACCCTTGAGATCAGCAAAGAATCAGACTGGACCACACCTCTAATTTCGTATATTCGGGATGACATCCTCCCGACTGATCCGAAAGAAGCAAAGAAAGTTCGGAACCAAGCTGCTCGGTTCACCATGGTCGGGGAGCACCTATATAGAAGGTCCTTCACGAATCCTCTCTTAAAATGTGTAGGACCGTCCCGAGCGAGTTACGCCCTTGCTTGAAATCCACGAAGGCATATGTGGTGCACATATGGGTGGGAAGGCGTTAGCACAAAAAATATTAAGATCGGGAATATTACGGCCTACAATACAAAAAGACGCGATTGAATATGTTCGTAAGTGCGAACGGTGCCAGAAACACGCTAATGTCCCAAAGTTACCAGCGGTCCCCATGGTATCCATCTCCAACCCGACCCCATTTGCGATGTGGGGAATGGACCTAGTCGGGAAACTACCGAAAGCTCCCAAGAATCGGGAGTACATGGTGGTTGCAATAGACTACTTCACAAAGTGGGTCGAGGCTGAGCCATTATCTTCCATCACGGAGAAACAGATGGAAAAGTTTTTTCAAGAGAAGATAATATACAGGTTCGGGATACCCCGGATACTAGTAACAGACAACGGCAAACAATTTGAAGGTGCCGGGTTCAAAGCCTTTTGTATGAGGTACCATATAGAACATCGATTCGCTTCGGTTTCCTACCCCCAGAGCAATGGGCAGGTTGAGGTCACCAACAGGACACTTCTTGACGGGATCAAAAAGAGGTTGGAGGATAATCGGGCAATGTGGGTCGAGGAACTCCCGAGTGTACTCTGGTCATACAGAACTACGGTACGAACCCCAACTGGCGAAACCCCTTTTTGTTTGGCTTATGGGACTGAGGCCCTAGCTCCCGTGGAAGTATTGGCGGGATCATTGCGTTATGATACATTTAATGAACAACAAAATGATGAAGGACTCAGGGAGAATTTAGATCTCTTACAAGAAACCCGGACAAAAGCACAACAGAAAAATCTATTGTATCAAAAAAGAGTGGCACAGCACTACAACTCTCGGGTTAACAACCGAAGATATAGATCGGGGGATCTGGTTTTAAGGCGAACAGGGGCTTCAGACCCAAGAAATCAAGGAAAATTAGCTCCAACATGGGAAGGACCTTATCTGGTGGAAAAAGAAACAAGGCCAGGATCATACCGAGTGAAGAGAATCGAAGACGGAAACCCGATTGATCGCTCATGGCATTCCACAAATTTGAAGAAGTTTTACCAATAAAGACATCGGGTCAATACCGTTTGTGACTTCACATTTTCGGATCGAATCTTTCTAAAGAAGACACAATAAATTCGGGTTGATTCCCGTCTGATTAATTACTCCTTTCTAAAGGAACTTGCATCTTTTCTCGACCTTCATCTTTTCTCAAAGATACCATTCACTCGGGATGATTCCCGTCGATTAATTATCCTCCTTTCTAAAGGAACTTGCATCTTTTCTCAAAGATACCATTCACTCGGGATGATTCCCGTCTGATTAATTACTCCTTTCTAAAGGAACTTGCATCTTTTCTCAAAGATACCATTCACTCGGGATGATTCCCGTCTGATTAATTACTCCTTTCTAAAGGAACTTGCATCTTTTCTCAAAGATACCATTCACTCGGGATGATTCCCGTCTGATTAATTACTCCTTTCTAAAGGAACTTGCATCTTTTCTTAAAGATACCATTCACTCGGGATGATTCCCGTCTGATTAATTATTCCTTTCTTAAGGAACTTGCATCTTTTCTTAAAGATACCATTTACTCGGGATGATTCCCGTTTGATTAATTACTTCTTTCTTAAATGGGAATTGCATTTTTTCTTAAAAATACCGTATACTCAGGTTTATGCAAAAACGAAGAAAAATTTGATTCAGTCATAAAAGGATTACAATATTCAGCATTAAGACTTAATCAATTTTAAGCGAAGGACTCCGGGAAGGTCCTCCGCAACAGCTGGTTCGGTCACGCCCTCGAGGGACTCCGCAGCGGGCCTACGGTGTTGGCAGGCGAACCTTGGATCTCCTCCTCGCCCCGTTCAGGCTCCTCCGGCAACTCACTATCTCCTTCCCGAACTGTTGTTGCTTCGTCCTCATCTTCCTCCCTTACTTCGTCTTCAGGAGGGGTTTGGGGAAGAGGATCAATGTAGTCCACAGCATCAGGAAAGGGGAAATCCTCAATCTCGGGAAGGCCTTCGGGACGAGGGCGTTTGAGTTCATCATAAATCTGGGGGTCCAGTAGTTTCTCCAGCTCTCGGGGGCGAGGAAGGTCAGTTTGCTGCGAGCCTTCTTAAAGGCAACCCGCATACCTCTCTTAAAGGAGGGAGTAGCCACCGCCCGGGAGGAGACTCTTGAACTGCGGAGTCGAGAAGTATTCCTCCGGCCACACTTCGCCTTGAAGCTCCTGTGCCCGAGGACTCCGGCTCTTTCAATCTGTCTCTCGGTGGGCATTCTCATTCTTCTCCACCAATAGAAGGGCTTCAGATGCCTTCAGATCCTCGGACATCTTCCCGACTTTCTCTTCCAAGTCACTGACCTTCCCTTTGTATTTGCTCTTGCTTTTGGAAAGGACATCCCTTTCCTTCTTCAGTTTCGCCGCCTTCTCTTCGGCGTCCTTCATTTTCTTCTCCGCATCTTCCTTGGCAGTAATAGCAGTGCGGGCCCGAACGTTCGACTCCCCATGGAGCTGTTCGGCCAGCGCTAACTGCTTGGCTTGGTCCCGAGCTCTGCGAAGAGACTCAGAAAAAATGTGCACAGCACCAGCAACATATCTGAAGAAAGAATTTACCCGGGTAAGAAGATTCATAATAGTGATTCGGAAGAAAAAAGAGGAAAGGCAGTGCACTGAATCCCTCATTAAAAAATTCCCTGTTCGGGAGGTTGCACGGATATGTTGCATCGGCATCGTTAGTGGCATCATTCAGCCAGCATTCGGCATACTCGAGTCGCTGAAACGGAGTTGAAACCAAGGTCACCACCCGAGGAAGAAGGGGCAACCTCCCGAGCCGGTTCGTCAATACGAACCCTTTTTGAAGGACGAGGGACGCCGTCTCCCTTACGCTTCTCAGCTCCCGAGGAAGGAGCCTTTTTCTTTGAACTCTTGTCCGGGGATGCCCTGGGAGGAAGGGCTATCGCCTTGGCGGCGGCGCGGGAGTTTGAGCCGGGACTTTTTTGAGTACTCCCGAAGGAGTCTTGCTTGTAGACACAGGCTTCCGTCGCTTGGCCTCATCCATATTCCCGAGCGCCATGGCCAGAAGATCATCTTCGGAGATGTTTTGACTCACTGAAAGACGAAGAGTACGTATCAGGTCAGCACAACATAGACAACACATAAATAACAAAAAGAGACTTACTCGGGGAGAAACCCCATAGCTGAAGAAGCCGACTCGTACTCCATGGAATACCCATGGGCTGCGAGTTCGTCATCGTCAACCGAGTTTATTATATCTACATAGTCCTCCTCCTCGGGATGAAGGGCGACGGGGAATGTTCGGACGGTCGATCTTCCCCTTGGAGACTTCTTGGAATTGGGTACGGAAGGGCTCGGGAGAAGGTGGTTTAAAAAAGAGATAAAACTCCCGCCATTTCTTGGTAGTGGACGGGAGGGAATCCTTCGAGAATAAAGTTCCCTTGAGAAGGGGAAATTCTTTTGGATAAGAAAAACCAGCCGCGTTGGCTGTGAGGATGAAGGGAATAGTAATGGTGGAATAAGCCAAAAGTCGGGAAGACCCCGATCGACTTACAGAAACCGACGAACCCGATCATAATCCTCCAACTGTTCGGGCTCAAATTGGAAGGACTGAGCTTATAATGCTCAAGCACATCTATGAAAAGATCATGCAACGGGAGACGTAACCCCCCGATAAAAGCATCATAATATAAGGGATAAAATCCCTCGGGAGGACTATTTACTCTCTGGTGTCGGTCGGGATAATAACTTTGATACCCCTCGGGAATACCAAAACTACCCAAGAACCTATCCGGATCCTCGGGAAACAAGGAGCAAAGATAGAATTCGGGTCCCGAGGAGTTACGGACAAAATTAATGTGCCGGGGAGTTAAGGGTTCGGCTTGAAGAATTTCTAAGGCCGCGGAGTCGAGTTTTTTAACGTCGGGTTTACGAGGGATGGCCCCGCGGAAACCGCTAGGACGTTGAAAGGGCGGTCGAGGGGAGCTTTTGATGCTGGATGGTCGGGAGGTAGATGGGACATCGGTCCGAAGAAAGGCTTGGGAAGATACGGCGGGGGGATCTCGGGAAGTGGCCGTAGACTCGGGTCTTAGGGCACTACGAGCGGAAGGAGTGGCAGAATCAGAAACAAGAACAGGGTTCGAATCGAAACTTTGATCAGGACCCTCCCGAGATTCTACACTTGGAATGGTCTCAACCTCGGCCTCTTCCTCTGCTTCTACCCCGGTCTCTATTTCCCCTTCCACTTCATCGGGTGCGAGGGATGGAGCCGAGGCTTGCATCGCTTTGCCTCTCTTTGTCCTTACGGAACATCTCTTGAATCTCATCATAGAGTCGGGGATCGTCGTCATGGGTTGAGCGGCTATTAGATTTGGATTTCTCCTCATCGAGAAGATTGCTCATGGAGTTCTTTCGGGCGATCCCCGGTCGGGTTGTATTTTTCGTTTGATCGCTATCACCCTCGCTGGTATAACCCTCGGCCCGACGACGCCTATCACGGTAGATGGGGACGGGAACCTTGTTTTGATACCTAAACCCTCTCAAGCTTACTTTTGGCTTCTTCGGGGCCTTATATCTTCTCGGGGCCATAAGGAAAAAGAAACTTGCGATTAAAAAGCGGGGAAGGCTTGAGAAGGCTTGAGAAGTCGATCGGGAGCGTTGCTTAGTCGAGAGCGAAGAAAACGGTGAGAAGAAAAGGAAGGTAAAGGCCCCTATTTATCTACTACGGAAGAGGCGTTACACTACGGATCGGACGGTTACGACTCTTGACGATCAACGGTTGCAAAGCAAAAACGGTTCGCCTCCCCCGAAGCTCTCATTATGAGGCCTACGCCTAGCCACCGACGTGTCAATCCCGGGTTGGGCGAAGTCACGAGGACAGCCGTTACAAAAAACGGCTGGTCACTTTAGTGCGTGAGGCATTCAATGCGCCCACTAAGGGATATCCCTGGAAATGTCCCGAGGGAAGGGAAGTCGTGGAACCTCCCGAGACACGACTCATTCCAACCACTTAACTATCCCGAACATCGCAAGCAACGATCGGGATAGGGGGCTTATGATACGGAAGGATATGCACCAGGCGGGTATAACCCGAGTTAATGGGTACCGTCATATTAAGCGGGTTACACCCGTCCATATCATGATGCAACGTAATCGGGTCCCAGCTGAATGGGGCTCCACATTGCTGTTAGTCGGGAAGGATGCCGATCTTCTATAACCGAAGGCGTAACGTACGCCACAAATATAGCAATCATCCTTATTATAGAAGGTCAACTCGACGGTGATTGAAGGGGGCTAACGACAAGGGAGCATGATCCGAGGAGAAACATCGGTCCTTGTCAAGCCAACTTACCAAACACGTAAAAGGTAACACCCGCACTATAAATGCATAGATCTACCCCTCCGGTAAGCAACCAATACACTTTGAGCATAATCTTGTGTAGCTTTTGCACGATACCTCATTCGGTTCATCATCTGACTTTGCCATCGGAGGCGGTTGCCCGGCACACAAGCCGGCCCGCATCTAACCTTTCTTGCGGGACTCATCGTCCGGGGGGGGTTGAATTTTTCTCCAACTCTTATGTGGTAAAGGATTTGAAGACTCAGTCAGTTTTGTTGGAAGGGAAAGCAGTTAATGGACTTTACACTGTGGAGTTTTCAACTGATTTTTTGTTGCTGCATAAAGGTGTTGTTGCTCAGTCTGCTACTCAAGATTGTATGATGCGTACTGGATTGTATTCTTCTAAAGTTTCTATGGTTGATTGGCATAGAAGGTTAGGACATCCAGCACCTCAAAGAACTAGTGCTGTGCTTTGGGGTCTTGGCTTACCCACTTCTAGTTTTGCTGTGTGTGATGCTTGTAAATGTTCTCACAGTCACAGATTACCTTTTCAGTTGTCTCAAACTTTTAGTCGTAGGCCTCTTGATCTAATACATACAGATGTATGGGGACCTGCTCCTGTTACTTCTTTTGATAAATTTCGATACTACGTTGTTTTTGTAGATGATTTTACACGATATACCTGGTTGTATACTTTGAAGCATAAGTCTGATTTGCATGATGTATTCTTGAGGTTTAAGGCTTTAGTAGAAAACTATTTTTCTCTGAAAATTTGTTGCCTGCAAAGTGATGGTGGAACTGAGTTTAAGGTAATGTCTGACATGTTGGTTGCGAATGGGATTACTTTTCGAATGTCTTGCCCTTATACACCTTCTCAAAACGGTGTTGCAGAACGTAAGCATAGGCACATTTTGGAGTCTGGATTAGCTTTAATGTATCAAGCTAGTTTGCCTAAAATATTTTGGACTGCTTGTGTTCGGACGGCTGTCTACTTGTTTAATCGATTGCCTATGGTAAAGTTTGGTAATAAGTCTCCACTTCAGCTATTGTTCTCTGTCAAAGCCAGATTATTATGCCTTGAAGGTTTTTGGTAGTCTCTGTTATCCATGGCTTAGGCCTTATACTAAATCCAAACTTGATGTTCGATCTAAACCATGTGTATTTCTAGGATATCATTCTTCTTATAAAGGGTATCTTTGTTTGGAGCCTGCTACTGGAAAAGTCTATGTTTCAAGACATGTTGAATTTGTTGAACAAGTGTTTCCGTACAAAGGCATGGTTTCTACTAACTCTCTGCCTGAAGCTTCAGCTTGGCTTAATGTTGTACCTACTGTGGTTCTACCTTGTTCTGCTAGAGATATAAATCTGGGATTTCATAATGGGTGTGATGTTACTGGGCCTACTCTTAATGAGTTATCTAATGGTTGTAATAAGGCACTAGATGTTCATGGGCCTACTGTTCAAGAGCTGTCTAAAGGTTGTAATAATGGATTTGATTTTCATGGGCCTCTTGTTAATGGGCTGCATCATGGTTGTAATGGGATTAATATTTGTGGCTCAATCCCACCACCTAATTCTAATGAAGATGCCCCACCCCCATCATGTCTTGATCCGGTAATTACCAATGGACCTCATCAAGGTCCTATGGCCCACTGTAATCCAGTCCAAGTGGCTGATCTACCTTCAGCTCCAACTATGGTTACTAGACTGCCTATCTCGGAATCAATTGATGTTGCTAATACTTTAGCTCAATCAGTTCCATCTCAAGATGGGTCTTCAATTATGCCTCCATTTCATCCTATGACTACAAGATCTAAAACGGGAGCACTTAAATCTACAGTTAAGATGAATTTGAGCTCTTCTGTTGAAGAATTAGAGGTTCCTACATGTTATTCTAAAGCCTTGCTTTCTCCTCATTGGCGTCATGCCATGCACGAAGAATTCAATGCTTTGGTTCAAAATGGCACTTGGGTTCTTGTACCCTCTTCTTCCTCACAAAATGTTATTGGATGTAAGTGGGTATTTCGTGTTAAAAGGAAACCGGATGGGTCTATTGAGCGTTATAAAGCTCGCCTTGTTGCTAAGGGATATCATCAACGGCCTGGCTATGAGTTTGGGGATACGTTTAGTCCAGTTGTGAAACATACAACTATTCGTATTATTCTCTCAATTGCTATCCAAAATAATTGGCCACTTCGACAACTTGATGTCTCCAATGCATTTCTCCATGGGAATTTGGATGAAATTGTTTTTATGGAACAACCTTCGGGGTTTACTGATCCGGCGTATCCTACACATGTTTGTCAACTAAAGAAGTCTTTGTATGGTCTTAAACAAGCCCCTCGAGCTTGGTACACAAGATTGACTTCTTTTATTACCTCTCATGGTTTTTGTGGAAGTAAGACTGACGCATCTCTTTTCTACTACAAAACCTCAACTGTGACACTTTATTTTCTCATTTACGTTGATGATATCCTTGTCACTGGGAATAGTCTGTCAGCTATTTCCTCTCTCCTAAAAGCTCTTGCCACAGAGTTTGCTATTAAAGATTTGGGGGATTTACATTATTTTCTTGGTATAGAGGTGACGCGGTCTTCTGAGGGTTTGTTTTTGTCACAACGGAAATATATCACAGATTTGCTGGCCCATACAAAAATGAATTATGCTAAACCGGTTTCAACACCTATTGCTTCTGGGGCTAGTTTATCACTTTCTGATGGGACATTATTAT